>NC_084762.1:89257659-89574231 GCF_028858725.1 Colius striatus | reverse complement strand
GCCTTTATGTGAAATTTTGCTGAGTTTATATTTATAGCTGTTATTCATTAAATAGATTCACCTGACCAGAAGGTTGTTCCCAACTGTTCATTTTTGGTACTGTTTTGTAAAGGGAGGGTTTCTAGTTAGCAAAGCTGTTTATTTCATCTACAGTAAAAGCCTGCCTTCAGGATTGTGCAACCACAGTTCAGGGTGAATATTGATATTTTTTAAAGCTTAGATGTCCTTTAAGTTATTGATTATAAGTACATCGGTCCAAGTGTCAAGGGGAAACATCAGTCCTAGTGCCAAGAGAAACTCAAAATCATTTGTCTGCATCTGAAGACAGCTAGAACTTCTGGCACTTTATGCTTTCCATGTTGAGTCTGCTGTCACCTTTAGGCTTCTACTCAGAAAGGGCTCAGTGTCATCTCAAACCTAAGCCCCAACAAGACCCTCAATATGGACAACACTTTGCTTTTCTCAGCTATGGGGTTTGGTCATGCAGGAGACAGACATGCATCAGCAGGTTGCATTTGGACTTACCTGACTGGAGTCCTTTGCCTCTCCATGGTTGATCCTTCTACTTTGTCCTGTGACATTTTTGGGACATTACAGCTTCCTATGGTTTAGTTCTGCCCCTTTCCTGATGTCCATTGCACTTCTTGTTACTCTATTTTGCTCTTCCTTCCCCCTCATTTCTTTGCTCTATTTTCTTTCCTTATAAAACCCATGACTCATCACCTTGAAGTATCTCTCTCCCTTGGCTTGCTTAGGCTCAATGCCAACATAAAAAGCCGTCAAATTGCTGAAATTATTCACATCCAAACTACCATTGCTCTTTACTCAGAAGCCCACTGATTATTGCAACCTAGTCTTATGTCCTTGTTTTCTTCAGAAGAGTTCACCCCTGCCCAGAGAGTATTTTAATCAGTAGTCTACATGATATTTGCTTGTACAATTGCTTCAATTATGTCAAATCAGTAACATTATTTGTGCAGTAATTAATTAACATTAAAAAAAAGACAGCTTGACAGAGATGTTGTGGAGTCTCCTTCTCTAGAGATTTTCAAAATCTGCCTGGACACATTCCTGTGTGACCTGATCTAGGTGAACCTTCTTCTGCAGGGGGGTTGGACTAGATGATCTCTAAAGGTCCCTTCCAAATCCTACCATTCTATGATTCTCTGATTCTCTGGCATTGTGATTCACTTGTTTGGTAGTCTTTGGTTCATTATTCATCTATTCATTATTCGTCTTCTATAGTCTATGGAGCAAATGGTTTTGAGAAGCTGGTTCAGTGTGTCAGGACTCTCAGATTCTGTTCCAGTGTTACCAGTATTTGGTTTAACATCCAAGATCTCAATTTGTCAGAACCTCAAGTCTGTTGTGAAGGTCCTCAGTGGCTGCTGAAGCCAAATGAACTCATCTAGGGTAGAAGGTGACATTGTGCAATGTGGTTAAGCTGACAAACAGCTAGAGGAGAGATTAGGTTTACCAGAGTGACGATGTCATCAGTCCACCTAGAAGAGAATCAGGGACACCATAGGCTGTACAGGCACCTGTCCCCCCACAAGAAACAATGCTTTGCATTACCAGTGAACAGCAAACCACAGTAAACACACCTGAACATAGGCCAGTGACACAATGCTCACCCCATCTCAGCTCAGCTATGTGCAAGTGCTGCCCCTATACCTAAACCAAACCTGTCCCATAACAAGAGGCAAGGCAGTAGACCTTGATTTTTCATACCTACTTGAGAAGCCTCCACATTCTATGCAAGACACAGTTTTTGCATAAGAAGTGAATTTCTCTCCTGCAACAAACTGATTGATGCACGGAAAAGCTTGAGGTAAAAGCTGGAGTTTTTCAATAGCACATTCCAAACCCTTTTATCCTGTTTTGAGATACATTGTATCAGAGAACAGTTTTGTACTTTGAGAGAGGAAATAGTGTCCAAGGCATCCGAAGTTCACTTTCTTCCTGACATCTGATATGCTATAGCTCTTTGCCATGAATACTCAGCATGTAGCAGGAAGGTAGAATAGAATAATGGGCTTTGACATTTTCCAAAGTAAAATAAAAAGTGCAATAGACTTTTTCATTTGTTCATTAGAAAGAAAATTTTAAATCACATTTTGCCAAAAGAAATGATTGCAAACCTGTAGGGAGGACTATGATAAAAATAAGCATCTCAGATTCCTCATGGCCTGGCTAAAACAATAGTCTTTCCCTAATCTTCACTATAAACAGTATGAGGAGAAAACTCCAAAAGAAACAGAATTACATGTTGATGCTTCTTCATATAACAAATAAATTTGAGTGAGTATGTCCAAGTCATGATATCGATGCACAGGAGTTGGTCTTCTGGTCAATGGTGGTCACTGTCTGGCCTGCTGTGGTCCTTCTCTCATCATCAGAACTATGATTGAGGCAAGTTCAGACATTATGTCTTTAAAAAGCATAAAAGCAAAGAGCTTATGCCTCATACCCTATTGCACACATCATTTAGTGACTGTCTGAGCCTTGCAATTTCTGCTTCTGATATGAAGAGAAATCACCTGGAGCTGAATTTCTTGGGACAATTCTTGTTTATTTTTAATGGAGACAAACATCTGGTCCTCCAAACACAAGCAAACAACAGCCCAATTCCTTGCTCAGGGATCTTTTCACCCAGCAGCCTCTGTGCAGGAGGAAGTCCACATTTGAGACACACTGCGTATCACCTGTAGTGTCCAGTGATAGGACTAGGGGTAATGGATAAAAGCTGGAACACTATAAGTTTCACTTAAACTTAAGAAAAAGCTTCTTTTGTAAGGGTGAGGGAGCCCTGGCACAGGCTGCCCAAGGAAGGTGTGGAGTCTCCTTCTCTGGAGGTTTCCAAACCCATCTGGATATGTTCTTGTGTGACCTGGTCTGGGCAGACTTTCTTGAGCATGGAGGTTGGACTAGATGATCTCTAAAGGTGCCTTCCAACCCCTACCATTCTGTGATTCTGTGATCTCCAAGACATACCTCAGTCAGCAGCATCCTTGATCCATATAACACAGCAAAACACCATTAAAAACTGTCAGCACAAATTCACATGACATTTCAATATCTTATTTGAGATCTATGCCTAGCCTCCAAAACACTGACATTTGTAAATGAAAGGTCAAAGTGAAGGGTTAAAGTGAAGGGCCAGCATACCTAAGCTGGGACCAGACCAGACATGGCTTGTATCCAAGAACATCAGGAAACATCCCCATGTTCCCCAGGTTAGGGCAAATGTGAAATACAAAGATTTGCTGACATTGCTGTGTTGATCTAGAGCGGGAAAGAATCATAATGTGAACTAAAACAGTGATATCACCCATAAAACTCTACATGGATATATACACAATAGGAGCCCATTAAATGTATTTTTATAGCTGATGCAATCTGGGAGGAAATCTGATCAAATGTTTTTGACAACATGAGCTGTGTCATCACTGGCTAAATGAACCAAGCCTGTGTGTGTCAGCTAGACCTCCTGCCATTCTCTTGGAATTACCAAGTATCTCGAAAGCACAAGCCTTAAAGTAGCAGTTGTAGATCTTTTTAGTCACAGATGATGTGATTTTTTTTAGGTTGAATGTGGTCATTATCTGTTGTCTGACTAACTGTGCTGTAAGCAAACATTATGGATTTGTTTTTACTCCCCTGGTACAGTGATTGAAATGATATTGATCAGACACTGCATCTCCCATTGACAGTAGTATTTTTCCCCATGGTGTCTGAAACCTGAGGTCAACATTTGTATTCTTTGCATTATTATTAGTTCTGCACAGACAACACATTTTGTACTAATTTATGATCCCTTTTGATGCTCTGAAGGTTGTAGGAAGGTGAATAATTGTCCAAGGACTGTACAGATCCAACCTGCCAGCAGCAGCCAGCCCTGTCCACGCAGCTCTGGTTTACAGATTGATGGGATGCACCATCTTCATCACATCCATCACGTAAATCCAACCTGTTTGCTTTACTAGCTTGAATACCACTGGTAATAAACAGCAGCCTGTGTGTCACATTGCTCTTTATGCTTTTGTGCACTCAAATTAATTTTGTTAGCTTAGACCTTGCTAACTTGCTCTCAGCAGCACTGCCATGATCATCTGTGAAAGAGCTTAAGTGGACTGCCAGTCTCAATCTTCAGAGATATCCTGAGGCTGATCATAAATGCACTATTATAGGACAGATACAACATAATCCTGTCAAGCAATTCTGGTCCCAAAATTTAGCTGCATTTTCTATTATATTTGTTTTAATAATGTCATGAAAATTAAACTTTGGGATTCCAGAATTGAAAATAAAGCATTTTGCTATTTAAGAAGACAAAACCACTGAAAGTTTTTAATCAAAGACATATGGAGAGGCAGCGATAAAAGGGAGGTTTTATGGAACCTCTTCAGTGGAAAAAATGCAGTTAGCTTTACTAATAATAATACCTACATACACATGTGATCCTATTTCAGGAACCAGCACTGAGGGGAAAATGGAATAAGAGAGCAGGAGCACAACCAGCCTTTCCCTCCATTGAGGGGAAGATTTCCAAGTGATAGAAAGTTTGCAATGCCCCAGCAGGTCTTATCGTTTGGAGAACCTGCTGCCTTCTCCCCAGGACACAGCCAAAGCCTTGCTGCTCTTCATGAGAATTCATCAGGAGGAGCCTAGTAGAGAATTAGAGAAGCAGAATTCTCCTGTTTATTCACAATCTGTTCAGCAGCCTCCTGCCAGCCTTGGCTGGGCTGGCCATCCATGTCATCAGGAGGAGAACTTTGTTTGCAGCAGTCACAGGTTTATTCACATCCCCAAGTAAAGCATCTCTAGATGCCTTCTGACAGTGGTGGATGTTGTCTGAGGCGCTCACCTTGGCATATCTCCCTGGCAGCCTCTCCATCTTTCTCCTGAACCATCACCCCTCACAACCTTCCTCTTTTTATGGGGTTATATCCAATAATCAGCAGTTTTCCTCTGCCTTGGCTTCTGTGCAGAAGGGATTGATGGAAGGCAGGGTACATGGGTGAAGGGCTGGCTTGTGTAATGGGCTTGGCTGGAAGGACTAAGTCTCACCTTCAGCACACTGCCCTAGTCTCCCTCCAGCTCAAAGAGATGACACTCTGCCTGTCACTGTCTACCTGACTAGTCAGTTATGACTCATTGGGGTGGCTGACAACCTGGTTAGAGAATCCATTAGCTTGACACATAGGATAATAGGATGGGAACAGATCGTGGTGCTGCAATGAACTGTGGAGTACTGCAGGAGGGAGAAGTCTAGGATACAAGATTTGTTCATTTTGAGGGAGGATGGGAAAGACTTGACAACCACCAACACGCAAACACTTTTATGGCATCTGCTGACAAAAGCCCATGTGCAGAGTCCTATTTTTACAATGTGTATTTTGCACGGACACAGACATTTACTAACAAACCACATCTGCCTTTTAGACTGACAGTTACTGGTCTGTGGCTCTGGAGGAGTCTTTGGTAGGCTCTGTGCAGTTAAAACTGAAGCAGCCTCAGAATTTTTTCTCCTCTTGTGGAGAAACTGTGGTGAAAACGTGCATTAAGAGGGAGGCCTGCAGGCACATTGTCTGCAAATTGAAGGTTTTTTTTCTAGACTTAGCAGGATCTGCTTTTGTGTTGTGTGTTGTGTGCATTTGTATAGGCGTGTGAACCATGATCACAATATATGTTCAAGATAAGAAACAAAGCCACTGATGCCCAAATGGTTATCTTTGACTGGTTAATAAGTACCTGCATGACAAACAGCAAAGTCTGAGGGAAAGGACTGTTATATATGAAAAAAAAAATCGAAGCAAGTGATAAGTGCAGGATGAGAATGATAAAGTACCAAAAGGAACTGTCACACTTTCTGCTTCAGCTTCCCAAGCAAAATTAGGCAGCTCATGTGCTGAGTGATCAGACCCAGGAGAGCAGGTATTTCTTCAAAGCTGCATGGAAATAGCGATGTGTCGACCTGGGATTACTTCTGTTTTTTCACACTGACCTGGCATTTTTGTTCTAAAACCTTCTTTGCAATTACTGGTAATGCTGCTAAATTTCAGGGCATTGAGCTGCAATTTTCCATGTTGTTTCCATGCCTTTAATGAGTCTGAACTTTGAGGTTTGAATCTTAAGACTTTTTGTTTGTTTTTCTTGTGGTTTAAGGTTCGCTTTGAGTTTCTGGTAGAAGTCTCAGACAAAATTATTCTCAAAGAGGTCAAAAAGGGGAAGGAAGGAAAGGAACAGAAAGACAACAGGGAGGGATAGGCCTGCCATTCACAGAAAGGGAAGAGACCATCAAAAAACAAAAATAAGAAAGGTGACCACAGTAAGGAGATTTGCTGCAAGAGGAGGCTAAGAAGACACAGTGAGTGTAGTGAGACACAGTATGTCCTCCATCCAGCTCTGCTGTAGCAACAGGCAAGATGAGATTCTTGAAGACTATAAACCAATTTCTTTTAAACAAGTCAATATTTAGTTGCAACATTCCCTTACAACAAAGATTGGATTAACATTAGGAAATAAAGCTAACCTATTTAAATTGGAAGGCAAAAGAATGTACATTCAGGGCCTACAGCAAAAAGGAAAATGTGGGAATAATAAAAGCTTTGTTGTGTGCTTCATCATGGATGTGTAAGATGATCTTGAGAAAGCCATCTGCAAAACAACCCCATAACCAAAATATTTCAATATCTCACCGGAGAGCTGTGAGGCCATACAGTTGGTAGTTTTCAGTTACCACCATGTGAAACTCTCTAGGATAGCTTAAACAATAATTTTCATGCATTTTTTCTCTTGTACATTTTTTACCCAAGAGTTCTTTGGAGGCTGCCTGACCCTATGGCACTCATACCACAGCAGCTGTACAATGCTGATTTATATCAGAGAACTGCTTTTGCAAGGGCTGTGGTCTCCTGGTACCTTTGGAGAAGATCTATAAAGCTAAGGTGCACTCACTGGAACCCTCAAATTGTACCTCTATTACAGAGCACCCAGTCCTGATCCAGAAAACCTAGGGAGCATGTACCAGTCTCTTCTTATTTTGCAGGGATTAAACCTGCTGCAGCACAAAGGTCTGCACCAATGTTGGATTATCTTTTGTTAGGCCTCTGTGGTTTCTGACAGTGACCACAGGCTTGAGGCACTTCACAAGTTCCCTGGCTATAAGGGAGTCTAGCAAGCAGCTCTACTACCCAGGCCAGAAGGACACACAGAGGTAGGTCAACCTATTTGTATCTCTACAAGTGTCCTTTAGCCTTTCTAGCTGCCCAGCAAGCCCTGTCCTCCCAGACACCACTCTGGCTTGGCCAGGCTGCACGTGCTTCATCTTGCAACATGAAGGATGCTTCATCTTGGGGCATGTTAGACTGCTTGTGGGGCACCCTGGGGCAGACACCTGCTTCCAGACCTGGTGATAAGACACCAGTGGTGCAAAGGAACATCTCAGATACCCTCTGCATGAGAGTGGCTGTGCCTCTCTTTCCTCAGAAAAGTGCTTTAGTCAAAGCCTTTCTGGATGGCTATGTACCTCTTGTCTCCCCCACCATGACAGAGCCTGACCTTTCCTTCCAAAGACATCGCTGATTATGAGATTTCCATCTGAAAGTGAGATTCAGTTCCTTTGTTAGGAAGAGAAACAAAACATGCTTCATTGCACCTTACGAATTCTTTCAACATAAGTATCTTCAGCTACATGTTTCTGTAGCTGGACATATGTATCTGTCACCATGGCAAGGGAGAAAAGAATTTCTACCCATGTGAAAGCCTGATGCTCCCTTTTATCCTAATCTCATTGTTAAACAAACGAGATGCCTTGTAAAGTACTGCAACATTTCTTTGTGCCCCCAAAAGCATTTGTTTTCACCCTTGTCTAAGCATACACTTTAAGTAGCAACCTTTTATGGGCTTTGCTAATTAAGGGAAATAATCTTAATTTCAGATAGCAGAATTGCTTTGTGTGTATGTGGGTGTGTGAAAATAATACAGTATCTTATTTCAGACCTCATGGGGTTTCAGCAATTATGCCTTTAACAGAAAATCTCAAAAGTCAACAGCCTTATAATGTCTAACTCCTGGGAACCAGAGTAAAGGGGAGATTAAACATCCACCTTTGAGTTTAATGGTGTAAATATACATGTGTAGATAACCACCATTAGGTGCATAATTCCCTCCTGGTGAAATACAGATCTCAAAAGGCTCACTTCACCCAGCTGAGGTAAAGTCAGATCCCACAGCCTCTGCTTGCTTGTATCAGCCTGCATGGGAGTATTGCACGTGGAGTGGAGAGTGGGCTGTGCCAGGGTTGTGCCTGGGCAGATATTTCCAGGTGCAAAGCAGCACGTCCCAGGGGAGGCAAGCCTCACCCACTGCAGGATACGCCTGCCTTTTTCTTCTTGGCTGTTCCCCTAATCATCCGGCCCCACTTCAGCTCCTGGCCCTTTTCATTTTTTTTCTCAATCAAGGATATGCAAATGGTGCTCTGAGTCAGGGCTGCTGCAACAGGAGCCTCATCCCTTGGTTAGGAGCAGTGCTGCGGGAATGTGTACATTTCTGCTTTACGTGATTGTCTGCACGTCCCTTGGCAGACAGCAAGTATGACTCCCAAACTGTGGCTCACATGTCTAATCACTTCCACTCCAAACACTTGAGGCTGAGTTAGGGACAACATAATAACCAGCTTCTTGCAGGCAACTGGGCAATGGTCCAGACAAAAAGTTCAGTGAATCTGCTGTCTGACATCGAACTCATCTGGAGCTCAGGTCTACAAATAATCTTCAGTGTCGTGACAGAGGTAAGATTCAGAGAGATCTGATCTTCTTAGGCTCTCGTGCACTTGACTTTACAGGAGATCCTGCCCCAAAATTTGGAGGGGGTAGTACTGGCAGGGCTGGTTAGATGATAGGAAAAGGATTATGTCTGCTTTTGGTGAGAAAGGGCTTGTACTTGCAAATCAGACCACCATCATTAGGAATTAGCATCTTGTTGACAGCAGATGACTAGTTTCAGATGACCAGATGACCATTCTCTTTGCCTTGAGAATGGCAGAAGTTTCAAATCCTTCTATTCCTGAATTGCTGTTTGTAGATGTTCACACAGAGCCTAACATAACAGGCTCTGGTCCCAGTTAAGGCCAGTTATGGTGCACATGGTAAACAGTGCAGGGAAGTGACAGCAAACAGACGTTTTCAGGAGAGCTGCTAAAGTGAAACAGCTGCATGTAGCCAACGTGGGCACTGGGACAGGCTGCTCCCACAGCTCTGTCCTTACACAGCTAGAGGCTCATTGAAGGGACAGGGACAAGGATTAAAATGCACAGAATGAGAATCTTTCCTTTCTTCCCCTTTTCCCAATTTTATGGTTTCAGAAGGTTTCCAGTCCAGCAGAAGGCTTAAGCAGACACTTGTCCAAATTTGTCACGTTGTCTTTGGAAAGAGTTTATTTAGGCAGCCAATGCAGGGGTGAGACTCATGATGAGCTCCCACATTTCAAGTTTCTCCAGTATTTGGAGTTTCCCCTTCACCACCAGCCAGCAGGCAGAGCGGGTGGGTCAGGTATGACAGGATATGTGCTGTTACCCAGCACTGAGTGTTTCTAAGGAAAGGGTGTGGGGCAGGACAAACTCTTCAAGCAGTTCAGCAATTTTTCTTGACAGTGCACATGATGAAGCTTCCTCATATTGTCCACTGTGTCAAGTATTACTCAGTTGCACATTATGGTGCACTCTAGACTGTACCTCTTAGCTAGCCTTGAAAAAGAAACTCATTGATCCAGTGTGGTAAGAGTCCATTCATAATGAATAGCAATTCTGGCTGTAAGGTTTTCGTTCAAAAGTGGCTTAGTATTAAAGGTATTTCTCCTTGGTTTTCTGCTTGCTTATCCATTTTATTGGTTTCTTTGTGGAGAAGATTTTGCTCATTGAGGAACAGATCTTGTGACTTTTGCTCAAATAAGGAGAGCCATGCCATAATTTGGCTTTGTTGGTAGTGAAGGAATGGAGAAGGAAAGATTGTGAGAGAATATTTTTCATTTCACTTAGGCCACATACTGCAGTGGTTTGCAATAGCCTTTTACAGTCAGAACTGGACCATTTGCTGGCACATGTGACTCATTAGATTCACACTCCAGATGTTAACCAGAGCTTTACCCCGACAGAGGCAAGAAGAGATGGGAACTGGAATGTCCTGTTGGGATAAACCCGAGGAAGAAACAATAGTATATTACAGCTCAGTGTGAGTTGTCTATAATTCACCAAGTAGTCCAGTGAACAACACAAGGGCTTGGACAGGAACAACAGTAGGTTGAAAGGGCTATTTGCTCCAAGTTCTTCTCTTATATGCATCAGATAGATCCACATGTAACTAGTGGGCTTGTTGTTGACACCCAGACAGGGACACTGCTGGTGCAGACTGGCAGGGTAGAATTGAAGGGGGTTTGCAGAGAAATCAGCTAATTCATTAGTCATCTGCTAGCAAAAGGAGGTGATATATGTCCAAACATTCAGTAAAAGATACTTGAAAACTAGTCACAAAAGTCTCTTGCTGCTTCTCTGCACTGGGTAGTGGGTGGCTGGCTGTGGAAGTCAGTTTGATGCTGGACATCACAGTCAAGGAGATTTCCTTCTATCAGATTTTGGTTTTTAAAGCATTTGTTAATGACTGAAGTTGAGATGCATTTTGAGATGAGACAGAGTCTGGGTGATTTTGATCTGGATTACAAACAGCTTTTGCTGGAAGGACCACTAATATTGGTCTGTGGTAGCCCATACAGATGTGAATCAGTGCATGCACCTCATTCAAGCATCCCGCCTCAGGCAGCCCTAGTTTGCTGTTCTGGCACGGAAATCTGTTGTTGAACAGATGTCGCCTTGTAAGCTCCCCTAAGCAGCTCCATTTTCCAATCAGAATTGTAACTGGAATTATGTTCTGCAGATAATTGCAGCATTTATAAAAGGGGAGTCTAAAAAACTGGCCTGGCAGCTCAGAGAATTGAGGTCACCCAACAAGCTGCTGCCCTCCCCTCCTACCTTTTTTTTTTTGTCCAAAAAAAGCCAGATAACTTTTATTGGAGGCAGCCTCTGGATAGATCCTGTTGGCATTGCAAGCCAGGCAAGACAGCTAGGACACCCTCTTGTCAATAGCTTATTTTTTGACCAGAGGACAAACCAATGCTCGCAGTATCATCAAACAGGTAACGGTCTCTGTGCAATGATAGCAAATTATTATAATAGCTATTATAATAATTTATAGATCTTTGTCCCTTAAGCCAGCTCCTTCATCATGTTTCTCACTGTCTACTCTGTGACTGTCTTGTTGAGATCATTTTGGGCAGGGACTGTCTGTGTCATACACCAGCGCTGGTCACCCTACTCATACCTAATGAGCTTTTGGTAATTATATTGTATCACTGAAATCAGCTACTGGTAACAGGAGAAAAAACTGTAGCATCTGGATCAGTATATAATAACTGCAAGGAATCACCATATTATTTTACTTGGAAAGAATCCCAATATTTTTTTCCTGCCCTTGCTTTCAAAGCTTGTACAAACATGTAAATACATCAAGGATGGATTGTCTATGCAGTTGTCTAATGAGACATTGGCAATTAGTTTAGGCCTCAGCTTGTTAGATGTGATGGCCCTGCTAGTCTGCAGGTGTAAATCAATATAAAATAGATGTTGAAAATCTGACCCATAGATTAAAGAAAGCTATCTGGAGCCAAGAAATAATTTTGGGGTAGAGCACCGACTGCATTTAAAAAAGATGTGGCTTGAGTTAAACCCTCAGTCTGCAATGTTAATATAATTATAACTGCAGGAAACAAAAAGCATCAACTTTGTTAAATAAACATCTCTGTGTCAGAGAGAACAGAACTTTTAAATAAAACAAAGCAAATCTTTGAGCAAACCCCAAAAATCTCTTTTTTTTTCATCTGGCAATCCAGAGTACTTGTCATCAAACAATTTTAAAGTGTCTTCTTATTTCCATATTTCTTTCATGTTCTAATCATGATAGGGAGATGATTGTCTAATACTGGTGTCACAGCAAGGCAGGTAGATAGATGAGCTATTACACAAAGGACAGGCTTGCTCTTCATCTAAGGTCCATTGCTGTTGTGAGAGCTTCAGCTCTGTGTCTTTTGGTACATGGACTTGATTGCACAATATCTGTAGATGCAGAAATGTGTACATAAAATTAAATGTTCAGGTCTAAATGGGGAACTACAGACTCTTGGGTAGTGGACCATGTGTGAGTGGACATGTGTGAGTGGAGATTTTGCTTCAGTCTCGGCTGTTCAAAGATCCTGCAGTGGCAGAAGTTGTGCCCACCTAAAGTTCACTGCAAGCCACACCAACACAGAACAGCAGAAATGCTTCACATTCAAGAAACTGAATTTGTTGTTCCACATTATACAATACAAATCATACATGGATACATTTACATGTGTTTGTTTGCATGTATACATAAGACACACACATGCACATGTAGAATAGGTAGATAGCTAGATAGATAACTGGAAGAAAAGAATACAAATACTTTGCAAAGCAATGTCTTCATAATCTTAAGTTTTACATTTCTCTTAACTATATTTTCAATGTAAATCGTTTCAACACTTTTGACCTCCCAAGTAGACAGATCAATGAGGTGAAAACAACTCATTTTTGTTGCCTACTTGCAGAAGTTGGTAAAGGATGGTGCTGGTAAAAGGTTAACTGGTATTCTAAAATACTGGAAAGCCAGCGGGATGGTGAATGAGCTGTGAAGCCCAATGCTCCCAGCAGAAGCAGGCAGGCTGGCAGATGAGCAAGGACTCTGCTGAGACAGGTCTCTGCAGCTTTTGTGTGCCTGTGGAATGTTTGGGTTAATACTATACAACTCTGCATAGCCCACTGCAAGATGGATGTAAGGGACACACATCTTTAAAATCTTTTTGAGATCCTCTGCGATCTACAGGTGAGATGAGGGACCTTTTTCTCATAAGATCAGAGGAAACTGGGGCTGCAATTTCACCTGTGTCTGTTGCTGTTGCTATGGTCAGTGAGCAGTTAAATTGGGCAGATTATGAAGTGACAGAAATCACAAAACCTGTTGATAAAAGAAGACTGTGTTTGTGATGTATGGAAATTTTAGAAGCACTTGTTATCTCAGTTTTATGATGATACCAGCAGCTTCAGAGCTGGCAAGGTTTCCCTCAGTCAGCATGGTGGTCATCTCCCGGTTCAATGGAAGAGCCAAAGCATGAAGCAACCGTGCTGTGTCCCTGCCCCAGACCAGGCACTGGGACAGGCTGGCTGCCCTTGGTATGGCTGATTGCCCTCCCCTGTGCTGTCCTGGAAAGAAAAATGACTTTGTGTAAGGAATAAAGGACATCAGTCATCCTGCTTGAAACAGGATGCACATGGGGAAACAGTCTCCCCATGCATCTTCTAGAGATATTGGCCAACTCTTGTTTCCTGAATCAGTGAGGCTGTTGAGGTGGTCAGCATTGAAATCCCACTCTGTGCTAACTGAATTTCCTTCCCCAGGAGGATACTTTAGCACAGTGTGATCATGTGTGAAAACTCCCTCAGGTGTGTATGGCTTTGCAAGCCTGCCCTGTAAAGTGAGGAGCTCAACAGCAGGCAACAATAAGAAATTAGAGAGGAATCAGTCCTGGGCTGGCCATTCATAGTCAGAGAAAAAGTCCTGGCCTCAGCTGACAGCCTTGAAATATGGCAAAGCTTCCTTTTGCTGGCCCAAAGAGGCCTGGGAATTATAGTCTCACGGCAGGGGGTTTGGTTGCCCTCTGCAAGAAGTCACACTGGGCACAATAAAAGCAGCCTCTTCCCCAGAGCAGCCAAGGCGACTGAGAAGGGTGAAGGAAGCTCTTGAACATTTGCTTTCAAGATTTGGACTGCCAGATCTCTCGGGAGAGGTTGGACTCTTCACAAAAATGCTTGACTGGAAGAAACTCCCTAGGAAGGGATTGTTCTGTTTTCTTTTGAACTTGAAGGTCTCAAGTTGACTTGGGACACTGCCACTAGCCACCTAAGGAAGGCTTGAAGCCTTCCTACACAGGGTGAGGTAAAGTCCTCTTGTGGATGTACAAAAGGCCTTTAGATGCATGACTTTTCCTGGGACATAATCTTCGTGCTGCACTGTATTTTATGCTTGAACATAAACTAGGTGGTTTAGTGCTTTTAATGACAAAATTCCACTGAGGTTTCTCTTTCCCTTTCCACCCTTCTGTGGTTTTTACTCCAGTTTAACATGAGGTTTTCCCTCTATGGGTCTTATGTGCCTGCTATCACTTTGTGGGTTTTGTCCAATGACTTTTAAAGAAAACTTCATAAGTAATTAAAATGGAAATGAAAACTGGTTTCCCTAGCTAGGGATAGGAGATGTCTTTTCTGGCTTGAGCCTCTCATTCACATTCACTGTTCTCTGAATCTTGTATTTTAAGCAGTACATTCTCAAGGAAAGGGGAAAGACTGTTTTTCTCTATTCTTTGCTTCCCCTGGTCCTAGTTTTTCTTCTCCCATGAGTACACCCCAGCCCACTGGGGACAGTAGAATTCTCTTGGGCTACAGGAGCAGTGATGCTCATCAGTCCCTCTGTATGCACCCTGGCACATTGAGCAAATTTGGACTTGTAAGCATCCAGTTCAGTGTTGAGGGCTCATGGCTTGTCATAGAGGGGGGCCCAGTAGTGTTGGGGTAGGACCTGTGTGCTGTGACGGCTTTGATGCTTGCTGCCTGCTGCAGATACCCTCAATGCTATGGTTGGCAGTTTTGAAGGTAATTTCATGGAAATTTGGGACTCATCAAAGTTATTCAGTGACTTCTGTGGATATTTCTGTGGGTTTAACAACTAATTTCTGTCTAAATTCTGTTTTGAGGAGTGTTTTGGAATATTGCTATTTTGGAATATTGCTGCTAGACTGGTCTTGCTTCAGTTTCCTGGAATATATCATGGAGATTACATTACTTTCTGTCCTCACAAGTTTGTTGTGATGATGCATATGTTTAAGGCACTCAGCTTAAAACAAGATGAAATTAATTTTCTACATGTTTGTGGTAAGCAACCAGAACCATGCTTCTTTTGGTGGTGTACTAACAGACACTCGTGATCGAAACCCTACAGCCCGAGCAGCATCTGTAGGAGTCTGCAGACGCATTTTATATGAAGTGCAGTAAAACAGAACAGGTAGACTGCTGAGACTGCTAAAACTCTGATCTAAGCACTAGTTTCTGCAAAGACATCTTCATGAAAGACAAATCTGTGACAATGTGAGAGACTGGAATGTTCCACAATGAAAATTTCCCCTCTCTATGGAAGGAATATGGTTAATTTGATTTGTTAACCCAGAGATAAACACAGAGTCTGTTGTCTATTATTTGCAACTCCCACAGCTCTCAAGGCCACAGCACGAATTGCCCTTAGATTTGACTAGCACTACAGAATGCAAACACAGAAATAGGCAGAAAAATACAGGAAGAGCTTGTCTGTTTTTTTCCTTAGTGAGGTTGCAATGGAAAATTGACTGTAAGGAGCACTACTGCAATTCAGACTTCAGTGTAGAGCTAGGAGCTTGACCTCTCCAGGTCATGGTGTATGAACTGTGACCATGTCCTATTTAATTGATGTTCTGCTTACCACTCTGTTAAGCACCAGATTTGGAAAGTCTCCAATTGGTGTGGATGAAGGAATGGAGTCTATTTGCCCCTATTCATTCCTCCACTACTGTGCAGAAGAAAGTAAGATTTGGCTCTCACTTGGGATTTTAATCATTACTCTTCAAAATGAGTACAAAGCATTTGTGATTTTCTTTCTGACTGCTTTGTTTGCAGCCTGGAGTCACAAACTTGTTTGACATTCAGCAGTGCTAACATGCAAGTGTCAAAAGTTTAAAGAATATGTTAATGAAAGGATTTTCTTTACTCCATGTTAAGCACATTTTCCTTTCTATTCTAAATGCTTTTTTTTCCCCCCAGTGTGTCTTTGAGAGATTAGCTTTATATTAAGTACACAAAAAATTGGGCTAGTAAGCCAAAACAGTTCTGGTCATCAGCATTTCAGTTTTAGGTAACAAGTACTATGCTTGTAACCAGCACATGTAAAGAAATGTACTGTGATGATTCACAGAATCAGGCTGCTCATGGACAGCTTGTGAATGGAAGGAAAAGCTGTTTGCTTAATATAGTAGCATGCAGATGTTACCTCTATTTACAGATAGACAAGCTTAAAGTCATAAAGACTGAATTGCTTGCCAAGAAAAGACAGAAAAAGGCAGTGGCAGATCTGGGGAAAGACACTGGATCTGCTGTCTCCCAAGTCCTCAGCTCTACTAAATACAGTACCTCCCTGTAACTAATAATTCATAGCTAAGTGTTTGGAAGCAGCTGAGCAACAAGCACATTACACTAAAAGACGTCTCGTTGGCATCTTTCTGGCTGGGGAGGATGTGACAATATTCCTCCATTTTGGAATTCAGAGAGCCTGTCTATGGTAAAGAGCAGCTGTGCCTGGTCTTCAAGAGTGATTAATAATACAATTGATGTATTATTTTTGCTACAGATCTTGTTGGCAACCATGCAAGATGTGGATTGACTAGCTGGTTTTGTCTCGGTAAATATGTTTGCAGCATGATAAACATGTTTATTCACATACTGCTCTCTCTGAGGGCTTCTGCTTTAACTCTGTCATGCTAAACCGTCACCTCTCTTTTCAATCTTGTCTTTCACAGGGGAAAGTTTCAGACTCGTTCATAAAAAAAGAGAGAGTGAAAAAAAAAGCCTTTGATTGTTTTCAATCTATACAGGCCTTCACATCCCTGAAAAAAACCCAGCCTACTGAAGTGTGGCATTAAGCATTTCCTTTCTGTTGGTCACTCTATCCCCTGCTTCTTGATACCTGGCTTTAGCATTACATGATTGGACCTTCCCAAGCTGGCTCTGATGAGTTACTCACACGTATGTGGATACACACATCTCAGTTTTGTGTGTCCATCTGAGCCTGGCTGTTTCCCTGGGCATGCCAGGTACCTTCAGTGGGGACTCTGCAGCCATCTGTCAGTGTAAAAGCACTTTACCAGCAGGAGTTAGAGGCCATCCTCACTGGGATCTGTAAACTCATCTGAGCAAGCAGAGGATGGTTTATCATGGCTTCATGCAGCCTGGATGCTCCTAAGAATGCTGAGGCACAGGCTCTGCTGACAGTCCTGTAGATAGTGGGATACTCATGAAGGCTCCATGTGGATTGAGGGGCCTTGTGCTCACAGCTACCTCTGGAGCACCTCTTTAAGAAGGGCACAAATATTCCATATCTTACAAGTTCTTGCTTTCATATCTAGCTTTTTTGTGTCTATCTTACACAAAAACACTGAACAAACTGCATGGGCTCATGAGACCTTATTACTCATCCTTTTGCTTGCATAACAGTCTTACTGCTTCAGCGAGGGTACAAGTGTCCTCTCACTGGAGTAAATCAGGAGTAACTAAATCTGGTGTGTTGTTGTCCGAGTGGGAAAAAGCAGGTCTGTGCATAAAATACTGCAGAGCATGAAGGTTCAGTATGCTGTGCTACTGTGAAAACCGTGACCTGTGCACCTCACGTGACAGCATTGCTAAATGAGCTTTGAAAAGAGAACACTTTTCTAGTGTGCTCTTGAAGAATGTGGGTGGCAAAACAGCGACGGTAATCAGCAATGTTAATTGCAGTCACACATCAGTTTTCTTTGCCGTTTACCAACTTTCCATATAAAGGACATTGTTACACTTGAAAGCTGAGGTCAAGTTAGCTAATCATTCATAGGGTGTTTGCTTTCTCCCAGCATTGTCTGGCAGGAATTGTACCTTGCATCTTAAAGCTATTTCAAGCAAAGAGCTTGGAGTGAAACCGTTTAGTTGATTTAAAGATCCTTATAGCTGATCCACCAAGGCAAGTGATTCAGATAACTAGCTGGTGTGCTGTCTGGTGAATTAGACTTGACTCTACATTACACTGATGGATGTGTACAGGAACTCAGAGGAATTGATATGTTTTTTTCCAAACTGCTGATTTCAGTGAAATGGTGTTACCACCTATTTCAAACCATCCACTATGCCTGTTGCTAAAAATCATGGGACTATGAGTCAATCATTTTGGATGACTTACGGTTCTGTCACTGAGTCACTGAAAATGAATGTCTATACTGCACCCAGCACAAACCAAGTGAGAGCTCAGGCACAAAAATCAATCTAGCCAAAGGGCAAGAAGTTTCGTCATTGGGCTAATTAGGGTAAATTATAAGGCTATAGTTTTATAAGGCCATAGTGGTTCCAGTTACCATGTGTACGTGTTCAGAATGGACTAGTTTCTTTATAATCTGGTGCCTAACATTATCTAACCATACAATGAGTGAATAACCTATTTTCCCAACTAAGAAATCGACAGATATGGTAAAGTGTTTTGAAATTATTTTAGCCATGATGTCAGAATGAGGGGTTTTTTCTTCAGGTTGTGGAATATGACTTTAATAGACAAAGGTGGAAAACTAGGCTTTCAGTCAAAATATGCTTATAGGCCAAATATGGGATAAATTAAAAATCAAGACAACTATAATTTGAGTTTATCTATATGACCTGGTCCAAGACTCTGTGGTGATGGCAACTGGTGATTCAGCTTTGTCAATAAATTATACTTTTTCCAGTCTCTTTAACTGACTAGTTCTAGAGAACAAGTCTTATGATGAGTGACTGAGGAAGATGGGGGTTTAGTCAGGAGAGGAAGATGCTGAGGGGAGATATGATCACTCTAAAACTACCTGAAAGAAGATTGTAGTGAGGTGGGAGTTGGTCTCTTCTCCCAAGTAAATAGTGATAGGACAAGAAGAAATGGCCTCATGTTATGCTGGGGGACATTTAGACTGGAGATTAAGAAGACTTTTCCACTGAGAGGGTTATTAGACGCTGGCACAGGCTGCTCAGAGAGACGGTGAGGTCTCCATCCCTGGAGACATTTAAAAGCCATGTAGTTGAGGTGCTGAGGGACAAGGTTTAGTGGTGGGCTTGGCAGTGTTAGGTCAGTGGTTGAACTTTATGGTCTTAAAGGTCTTTTCCAACCAAAATGATTCTATGATTCTACCAGCTTCTGCAGAGAAAGATAATCTTGTCCCATATTAATCAGCCATTCATTAACAGTCATTGAAGGACTTCTGCCCTTAGGACACCTCCAGGAGCTCAGTGTCAGCCCAGCTGCTGCTCTGTAGGGGGAAGAGCTTTAGCTCAGATCATTATGTCAGACCTTCAGGATCTCCTCTGGCTCTTGCTTGCCACCCATTTCCTGAATGCCTGCTGCCTCCCAGCACAGCACAACCCAATGTAAGAGGGGCTATATCCCAGCAAGGCTGCCCAGGGCAGGCAGGGGAGCCATGGGCAACAGGAATCACAGCAGCATGGAGGCAGCTCTGCAGCGATGGGCAGCACATGGGTGCCAAGAAGCTCCTGGTCTGCCCCTGCAGCTCCCCTGTGGCTGGGGCATGTGCTGCTGGTCTCTGAAGCAAAAGTATAATTATTTTTTTAGATGAACTAGTGCGCAGTCCAGGAAAATTGAAACCTTAGGCTCTGTATTATTTTAACCTCCATATAACTTGCCCTTAGGGAACTGGTTGGTTAGTGCTCTCCATATGTCATCGTACAGCACCGTGGTCACAAGCATGCACACATGGAGAATAAAGACAGAATTTACATGATATTATGTATAACTGACTCTTGCCTGGACCCAAATAAGGACAAACTATCTCATGTTTTGAAGAGTTCATGTCACATACTCTATCCTTGCTTGCTCCTGTAGTGATAACTACCTGTCACTGTGCTGTAAGCTTTTATGTACCTCCTGTATGGACCACCATATCCTCCCATGTCAAAGTGGAGCAGGAGACTCTCTGCTAGAGGGTTTCTATAAGGCAGGTTCCCAATGCAAAGAGATCAATGCAAAAAATGTTTTGCTTTGGTTGGGATCCAGGGAAGGTTGGAAGGACTGGCTTCAAGAAAAGGTGCCAGGCAACTAAATGTGTATAGCTGAAACTTCATGGGTTTTCTTAGTCAATATTGTGATAAGAGCTTTCCTTATATGTTCATGTTTGACCTTCACTGATTGCCACTGCCGCTCTGGGGTTTTCCCAAGACAAGTTGCATATTGCTGTAGATGCCACTGTAGTGCTGACAGGAGTCTGGCTGCTTACAGCCTCTATACTCACCTGCTACTTTGCAAAGCATCAGTCACTAAAGAAGTTCTGTGATCAGGCTGAATCAGGATGCAAAACATTGCTACTACCTGTACCTATTTGATATAATCCTGGATGAACTCTGCCTCTCTGATCTTCTTTTCCCTACACCTTATTTTTAATGCATTTTTCTCCTCCTCTCCTGCCCACTCCCTCCCAAAGCTCTGATGTTTAAGTTCCAGAGAAAAGCAATCACTCATATATTGAATTTAAAAGGTACATTTCAATTCCCACCTTGCTCTTTGCCAAAATTCATTATGACAATCATGAAGATGTCGGAGATGAGAGAGTAAACACAATACTGATGTTACAGGGATCTTATATCACAGGAAGGGGAAGGAAACCTACAGTGCTACGAGGTCTGAAGACTGACTGAGAAAATGGCATGAATATTCATCTCTTCTGGTGGATATACCCTCAGAAATGGCCTTGAAAGCGAATTATACAGGATAGTGCCATGGGATCGTCCCTTGTGTTCACACTGGGCTGGGAAACGGACTCCAAATTGCAAGGGGAGAGAAGCTAGGGGCTCTTTATGCCTTGTGGTTCCCCTTCTTGAATTATTTTGGTCACAAGGATATAAAAGGCTTTGTTTTGCTTAGAAGAGGCAGGGCAAAACTTTGAAAAAGGCAAGTTTAAGCCAACTGTGCTAGCTTTAGTACACAGCACAATGTAGGGCTTTGTGCAGATTCCAGGGAGAAGAATACATGTGCATATTTAAATGAAAACTATAAAAAAATGCTCTGACAACTGACCAGGAGCTGGGAAGTTTAGGGATCAGTTTCCTAAAAGAGTGTAATGGCATGAGAGTGGTTAGGAGGCTATTGAGATCTACATGCAGTGCAAAGCTCTGTATATGAGATACGAGATGTACACTAGATCTCAATTGAAGCAGATGTCTTTTTGAAAGGTATTTGGACAGTGAAAGCATAGGCAGGAAAGGATCTCTTTTATGTTTTTCACCTGGAAACACTCCCTTGTAGGCAGAGGAAAGGCTGATAGTGACCCAAACAGAGATGACCACCTAGTTAGACATCCTTCTGGGATGTGCTTATATCAGTAGTTACCCCTTCCAGCTGCTTGTCACTGCCAATCTACCAGATGAGTCACTTGTGGGACTGCTGTTTATTTTCCTCATGGGAAACCAACTGAATTACTTTCATTGTTCAGCTTGTTGGTCTGAGCTGATTTTCATCAGCAGCTGACTGAAGACTGTTCCCATAAGTTGCCCTGCCTGTAGGGTCTTTGGCAGTCATTGACAGCAAGGATAGCAGGAGAAGGATAGTGGGAACAGCAGAGACTGGCAAGAAGATCTCAAAAAGATGTAAAGCCACCAGACAATACCTAGCAACCTTATATTCCTTGGCTTCATTCAACCATCATAGCTCTCTAGAGCTTAGTGTACCAAGCTGTGAGCCATGAGCCTTGATAACTGTCACAGTAAGGAGAGAGGGAGAGATTCCTGGGATCCAGAAACTAGGTAGGTAGAGGGACACCCGAAGTTCAATTCATGCCACAGTGGAAAGATGGAATATGCAGGAAGAAACTGTCTTCAACAGTTTCCTAACTCTTCTGCACAATTGTTGCTTGCATCAGCAACACATATAAATAATGGCAGGGATCTTTTATATGGGAACACCTTTTGTATAGCACATCCCCTCCTTGCCTGAAAGTGCCCTAAAATAAGTGACAGACACTTTTGAATGGGATACTGCTCCAATACTCCTCTTGAAGCTGAGTCATGGTACAGCCAAGAGTAGAAGATGCCTGAGTCCAGAAGGAGACTGTACAAAGCAGTCATCTGGCTCTCAGAAGCCTCTTCATCCCCAGCAGATAGTGATAACTCCATTTCTCTTCTGCTTCAGGAGTATAAATACAGAGTATGACAGCAGTCCAGCAAACCCATGCACCTCATGTTTCCTGTTGTGTAGACAGTCCTTGATCTGCATGTTTAGATCATGTTTATATGCTGTTTATGGAATCTTATCTCCAGATTTCATCATGAGGACTGTGTATGTAAAGCCTAGGGCTTGGCATTCCTGAGGTCTAGCCAATGTCTGGCCACAGGTCCTCTGTGGATTCTTTTGTTTTGGAGACACCTCTGTGCATGATGAAATATGCTTTTGCTGCCTTGTGTTCAACAGTGGGCTTTTTTTACACCGGTCCTACGACAGAACATCAAGTTTTTAATAGGGAAAACACTAGTATTCAACTAAAAGTAGAGCATATCTCAGTGGGTGATTACAGTTAGTTACTTTCCACATTTCTGCTGTATATAGAGCAGTCTTTGTCCCTGTGCAGCTGAAATATTAAATAGGCTACCAAGCCATTCCTAGCTTTTCCTTATGTGTAGGCACCCCTGCCCACTGCTTCTCCCAGTAGTTAACCATTGTCAGAGAGGACTGGCTCCATGCAGAGAGACCAGCAAAAGGGAGGCCAAGCTCTACCCAGTGTGGCTGAATGCAGAAACCTGCTCATTACCTCCTTGTAGCAGCAGAGTATGTGCATATCAAAGGACAAACTAAGCTGGCAGAAACCATCCTTCACAATTTCACAACTCTCCCAAGTAATTTGGCTTGCTTGCAACTGTCACATCAGACACTGGATTGCTACAGGAGCAGAAACAATATCTCCTTCCATTTGTTGCCCACCTCAGGAATGGGCTTGGCTCTTTTGCATTGCATGGAGCAATGAGCATCCAGATGGACACACTGAGACCAAGGAGCCATCTGATTGCCAGTGCTGCCCCTCAACCTCATCTTTGTACCAACACATGCTGAGTCCTCTGAGCCACAGTGCTGCTGCACCACTTACCTACCCAGTAGCTACACCATCATCCATGGCAAAGAGTATTTTGAAACCTTCTGCCAGCTGCTTTTCCTTCCCAGGCTAACATGTTGCCAATTAAATTGCCTTGAAGCAAAGCTGAGAAAAACATGTGTTCTGCATGTGTATCTAGCAAACAGCAAAAAAAAAAAAACCAAATCTAGTCTGCTGCATCTTCTCTCCTGTGCTTTGGGAAATCTGTCCCTGATTTCCATTAGTTTTCTCTCAAACATTTGGGAATCAAGTTAGTCCTCCGAGTTTTTATGGTCATCTGGATTGAGCAACCTGAGGAACTAATGCCAGATAGACCTTGTTAACCAAGCACATAAGGAAGGGCTTTATGAGGTTAACTCCCAAATTTGCTTTTAGATGCTTTCCATAATTTGGAATTTATGCCTGAACAGAAATATCAGGCTGTTGTTACAAGCCTGTGCACCTCCAAGTTGCCCACATCACCTGCCTTGTAGACAGCCTTCCTCCTTGCATCTCCTCTGTGGCTGACAGCAAAAGGACAAACTGGATGATAGCACTTGACTTTCTGCCTTTAAGATGCTTCAGTTTCTCTGAAGAGTAGCCCACCCATCAGGTAATGAGCTGTGTTGCTCTATGGGGATGTATTCTCACCATTAAATACTTCTCTGCTCTAGGAAGTGATTACAAGGTCCATCAGGGTGGTGATTTTACAATATGAAGTTGAGGGCACATCCCAAGGGGAAAGCACAAGAGCTTGGAAGTTCAAAGACAGCAGGGATTATGCCAAAGGCAATGCAAGGCATCTGGTTCACTCTCACCCTCACTGGCAGTGGAGAAAGCTACCCAGGGGAGGTGTCACCCTCCTCCCTTTGCCTTGGGCAAAGCCTGCTTGAATTGGTCTGTAACAGATTCTTGTAGGGAAGTAGTTTTGCAGTGTGGACAGTCATAGGTTCATTGCCACAGTTTTCCCCCTAAATGGTTTTTGTTTAACAAGGCAGAATTAAGCCAGAGCACAAGTGGGCACAGTGCCTATTCTACAGTCCTCTTTCTCAGAGGCAGAGAAGACACAGTCCCTAATTTTTGAAAGAAGCTCTCCTCCTTAATCACATGTGATGGTTTTAGATGCAGAAACCAAGCACCAAGAGTAGAGTTGTTAGGCTACAAAAAGGCCACCCTGTATGTTGAAGATGCCCTCCGTCAAAAGCTTTTCCTTTCCTCCCTCTTCTGCATCTGGTTGACAGAAGGCCTGAGAGATTAGCTGCATTCCTGTGAGCTATTTATACTGAAATATTTTGTGTTGAAAGATGTAAGCCCTTTGTTTCCTCTGTATGTACACAGTGATCCCTGAGGGCAAGCAAATCCTCCTTTGTTTTGCATCAGATACATGGTGAATTACTGTTGTAAAATGGCCCCGAGTGCACTTTATGAGTCAGTCTCACCTTTACGCTTCCACATGTCACCAAACACTCTCAGATGTCAGTGCAGCTTTCCAATTCCAGACTCCCCTAGTTAAAACAAGTCTAATCCCCACTTGGAATGATGCTTCCAAAACATTTTCTCTGAAACAATATTTCTTGATAATTTTTCCAGGCAGAGAAAGCATTTAGCTCCTTGGTTGAGCAAAATAGGAAAACCCTTCAGTTACACAGCTGGCCAACTTGGCAGGCTGATGTGTTGGATTAGGCAATCCTCATCTGTAATGTAACCCTCACATCTCAGAATAAAATGCATGGGGCAATATAGTGTTCTCTGCTCTGGTAAATGGAGAAGGACTACACTTCCATACATCCCAGGTGAGAGGATCTATCTAAAAAGAAAACATGGAGATGAGAGTGGTACAAAAACACAGGCAGGCAAGCATGGATAGATTTCACCTTAGACATCCCTTCCCTTCCTCCCTGCTACAGTAGAACAGCTCATCTGCTGGAGCATATGGTCAGGTTTGCATAGGAAGCACAAGCTCAGAGATGGAACATCACAGAGGGATCCTGTCACAAGTGCTCGGTTGGGGATTTTTCTATATGTCTCTGCATTGTGGTCAGCACCCGCAAAGATGGGGATCTGAAAAACCACCCAGCTCCATACCATGCCAGCTTGATGAGACTCAAGACCCTCTGACCAAAACTCCCACAGGCTTTCCAGCCCTATAAGCAAGAACTCATAGGGAAAAATCCAGAAGTATGAAATCTGAATATTGGGTTTGGAAGAGAAGTCAGCTGGCAATATGATATGGCCTTTCTTGTCTCCAAGCTAGAACACTTCCCATCCATCTGCAGTGAACCTGACAGGACTGGAGGCAATGGGCACAAACTGAAGGACAGGAGAATTCAACTGAACATGAAGAAACACTTTTTTAGTCAGTGAGGATGACTGAGCACCAGCACACTTTGACCAGGAAGGTGATTGAGTCTCCCTGCTTAGAGATACCACAAGAGCACCTAGACATCAACCTGGGCAACTGACTCTACTTCACTCTGCTTGAGCAGGAGGGTTGGACCAGATGACATCCAGAGATCACTTCCAGCCTTCACTATTAGCTGTGGTTCTGTGAATCCACTGGAAAGTTCTGTTCTCACATGCTGTGTGGTAGCAGGGAAGCTCAACTTTAGCAGCAGCCCTCTGTTACAGTCTCTAACAGGGAGACAGTTTTATATGATCCTGTATGAGTCACTGGCTTTGCAGGTCAATGGCCAAATTCTTCCTTTTGTTACACCCATTTAGTCCTGTGGGCTTCAGTGAGTGGGAGGGTAATGGAATTGGTCCAGATACATTTTCTTAAGCAAAAATGCATTTTGTTCCAAGCTGTTTCAAAAGTGCTCAATAAACAAAGTACACTTCAATATGATGCACTGAAAAGGTCACCCAAATCTTATCCTTTTGGGAAGAGAATTAATTTAAGCAAGACTTGATTATGGAATGATACCATCCTAAAGGGGATTTTGCTTTCTCTTAGACAGTATAGGTGGCCATCAGTTGCTGAATCCTTCCTTGGTTGCACAATTTAGTGAAACAAACAGAAAATGCTATTATGTAATGGGCATTATTTACACTGTTAATTCCCCTGAAATGAGATTTATTCTAAATGCATAAACCACACTTCACTGGCACTCAGTATTTAAGAATTTAAATGTGAAGAATCTTCTCTCTCACTTAGCTTTTATTCAAGGATCTTATTTTCTATTACTCCAAGTTATTGGCAGCACCCATACTAGGCATGCTGCAACCTTAAAAGGCTTCTTCAGACCAACTCAAAACACTCTGAATATTTTTCCTTTTTTTTTTTATGATATCCTTTGGAGGAAGTATAATGATTATTTTCTGCATTGAGACATACACATACCAAACTGCCTCCATCCCTCCCAAACTAAAATCCCAACAAAACAAAAAACCTGTCTATAAATTCAGTTTCATTACATAGTCTTTATGAAATTTTTCTAATGCCAACACAGATGAAAAGGGACAGCAGATGAATCTGGGCTGCACTGTAGTTTTACTCTGCTCTGCAAAGCAACAGTGCTGTGGGAAGAAATGACATTGTTGTTACAAATGTTGCTGCAAATTAAGAAAAGTTAATTCTAACCAAGACACTTGTTCTAATTAATTTTTTTTTACATGGAACTATTCTAGAGTACTACTGATTTTTTCTCAACCAGATATTTTTATGGGGAGTAAAACAAAAGATATTTGCAATTTCTATTTTACTAAGTGGAATATTCACACCTATTTGATTTCTGATTTTTATTACCAAATGAAAGTTCACCACTTTTAAAGTTAACAACACATCCAGTTGTATTTATACAGAACTTAGGCAACAACTCCACATTTTTTCTGGTTTTCCTCTGGCTTCCTCCTACCTCACATATTGTCTCATTTCCTCAGTCTACCAGCCTTGTTTGCTGGGATTGTGCCTGGCATTAAGCATTTAACAGAGACCTTTTGTTGCTAACTGAATGATAAGGAAAAACAGCAGATTGTTAAGGCAGGAGCTGTGTTGTCAAAAGTCAATCCAGAAACTCTGGGTCCTTGTGCAGAACTCAGATGTGGAATAGGCATCATAAACACCAGACAAATAAAAACCTCAAGAAGAAAGAGGAATACAGAGATGTCAACAAGAATCAGCAAGCTTGTCACCAAGTGTGTTCTTTACTTGCTTTTGCTATAAAAATCCTTAAAAGAGGGAAAAGTTGACCACAGTGAGATGAGCCCTAAGGACTTCTGCAGGGTGAATATCCTATCTGCCTCTAAGGAAGAGAAGAGAAGAGAAGAGAAGAGAAGAGAAGAGAAGAGAAGAGAAGAGAAGAGAAGAGAAGAGAAGAGAAGAGAAGAGAAGAGAAGAGAAGAGAAGAGAAGAGAAGAGAAGAGAAGAGAAGAGAAGAGAAGAGAAGAGAAGAGAAGAGAAGAGAAGAGAAGAGAAGAGAAGAGAAGAGAGGAGAAGAGAAGAGAGGAGAGGAGAGGAGAGGAGAGGAGAGGAGAGGAGAGGAGAAGAGAAGAGAAGAGAAGAGAAGAGAAGAGAAGAGAAGAGAAGAGAAGAGAAGAGAAGAGACAAATCCAAAGAATTCAGCTGAACTTCGAAAGCTATTGGAACAAATTATGAAATGGCCAGTGAGCATTTGGAAGATAATACACTGCTAAGAGATGGCCATTGCAGTTCTGTCAAGAGTAATGATGTTAAGGGAATTTACTTTCTTTTCTGATATGGTAACTCATTGTACAGGGTTCATGTGGCCAGGTTTTGGTAATGGGAGGGACTGCAGGAGTAGCTTCTGTAAGAAGATGGCAGAAGCTGCTCCCCATGTCAGACAGAGCCAGGGCTAGCAGTCTCCAAGGTGAATGTGCCTTGGCCATGGCTGAGACCATCAGCAGCAGTGGCAGCACCTCTAGGATAACATATTTAGGAAGCGTAAAAACTGCTGTGAAACAGCAGTTGGAAGAAAGGAGACTAGATGAGAGCAACAGCCCTGAAGACACCAAGGTCAGTGGAGATGGAGGGAAGGAGGTGCTTCAGGCCTTGAGCAGAGGTTCCCCTTGCAGCCTGCACTGCAGCCCACGGTGAGGCCCTGCCTCTGCAGTCATGGAAGCTATGGAGAAGCAGAGACCCACCTGCAGATGGGGAGAACCCCATGCTAAAGTAGGGGGATGTGCCTGAAGGAAGCTGCAGCCAGTGAACTGTGCACATTGGATCAGGCTGCTGGCAGGAGCTTTGGTCCATGGAGAGGAATCCACACAGGACAAGGTTTTCTACCAGGACTTGTGGTGAATCCATGTTGGAGCAGTCTGTTCCTGAAGCACTGCAGCCCATGGAAAGGGCCCATGGACTGGGCCCTGTGGCTGAGATCTCATGCTGAAGCACAGAAAGGCATGAGGAATAAGAAGAGACAACATGTGATGAACTGACCACAAACCCCATTTCCCTGAGCTGCTAAAGGTGTAGAAGGTAGAGGAGTCAGGAGTAAAGTTGAGCCTGGAAAGAAAGGAGAACAGGAAGAAGGTGTTTTCAGGTTTGCTTTTATTTCTCATTGTCCTACTGTGTTATCAACTGGCAATAAATTAAATTTATCTTCCCCAAGTCATCTGTTTTGCCCATGATGGTAATTGGTGAATGATTTCCTTGTTCTTATCTCAACACAGAAGCTTTTCATCTCATTTTCTCTCCTGTCCTGTTAAATTAGAGGAGTGAAAGAGCAGCTTGGTGGGCATCTGGCAGCCAGCCAAGGTCAATCCACCATGCTCATCCAGCTGATGACAGGAGAACAACTGACAGAATTTATTGCATTTCTAATAAAAATTGGGATAAGACTCCATTACAACACTGTCATTTCAGCTGACAGTATGACTCAGAGCAAGGCACAATAATTGCTACCCAACTGGGACGGCACATCAAAACCTCTTTTCAGTTTGTGATTTATGTGGCTGTGAAACAGAATTCCAGCTTACATGAGCAACTGACACCAACCTGTGCAGGCAGGTTCAATGCTCAAAATGATGTCATTAAACAGAATAAATGCCCTAAAATAATTTATTAATGATGTAGAAACCAAAAAATCATAGACCAAATAGGAAAATACGAGAATGCTCACGAGATTGCAATAGCACAGAATAGGACCTACAAATTGAGTATGAAAAAGTATGACACTGGAGCAACTAAGCAAATGTCACCCTGGTACATATGGCAGGACTACTGTAAGACAAACATAGGAGGTAAACTTTGCCATTTATTTAGCCCCCTTTGAGAGATGAATCTACAAAGAGACCCTTCAGCAGCTCTAACTTAGAGACTTCAGTGCCCACTTTGGATATTGCACATTAAAAAGGATGCAAAGAAAACAGAAACACTTGAGTGAAAAACTATCAACCTAGCAAGCACTTTAGAAAACAAGATTTATGAGGAAATGTTTCAAAAATAGAGCTTGTTTTGTTTTTCCAAGTACTAAAAGAGGAAGATAACCAGTAGAAATGTCACAGAAACACAGAGAAGGAAAGCCCCAAAATTGCTAGTCTTCCCACACATGGAAACCTTTTCAAGAGTGTTACATATTAGAAAGAAAATTTGTTCTCCAAGAGCCCTCAGTCTGTGGTAAGAAAGGACTAAGAGGAAAAAAAAAACCAGAAAATAATTTAAGTAATGTATCTCAGAATATATTACCTAGAGAAATCCCAAACTCTATTGCTGGAGGATTTTATAACAGGTTTAAAAAATATTTGATAAGGGATAGTACATTTACTTGATCCTTTTTCCAAGAAGACAGATTCCCATTCTGAATCCCTCTCAACTCTGATTTTCTGTATTTTGATATGATAATACAGGTTCTGTTCTTTCCACTCAGAGCTGCTTGGCAGCCTTCTCACTTTAAAGAGAAAAAAAGTAATATTTGGAAAATGCTGTGAATTTCTTTCCAGCTCTGGTTTCCTGTCAACAGAGTAAAGCCTTGACTCTTACTCAAAGCCTTGAGGCTAGTAGTCTGTTTTTTTAAATGTATATAGCAGGTCAGTACTTCCAGTAGTATCTTTTTATAATCTCTTTTTATGCAGAACTGCAGTACTTTACATACATGGTTTTTACAGTCTTACTCTGTTTCAATAGCTACAAACACAAGAACATGCTTGAGCTTCTCATTCTATAGGAAGCTGTTTGAAAACCTTTCTTCCAGTCTCTTGTGGGGTCACACCTCATTTTCCAGGATGTCTGTACCTCCCTTTTCCACATGCTCCTGTGATGTTTATGTCCTTTTCCTTCTCCAAATCTTTACACCATCAAGAGATTGAGAACAAAGCAAAAAAAAAAGACATGTTCAGCTTCCAGAGTTATTCAGTTTATGTCTGTTTTGTACAGTGATTTATGCCCATCTTGAGCCCAAAGCCCTTGTCACCTGGGCTGTCTGCTCCCTCAGTGGAGTTTCCTAAACTTAAAAACATCTTAAACACAGCTAAACTTCCTCAAAACCAGCAGCTATCCCTTGTATTTATCCTTTAAGTGAGAAACAGCCTGAAGAACTCAGTTGACTTTTATGTCAGCTACCAGATTCTCTCCCCTTCAGTTTTCAATTTTATATTTTTGCTTCCTTTTACATTCCTGCCTCTTCTGATCAGGAAAACAGGGATCTGTCCCCATCCAAAAAAACCAAAAAAGCACTTTGAACAAAGTACCTGATACAATGTTCAGGTTTTTCTCCTAACTATAGACACCTCAAGTCTTTGGTCAATCATTCAGACTAGGATTGAGATATCATTCCTTTTCCACTTTTACAAGTCAAACCTCCTATATTAAGGAACTGATTTAAGTCTTTAAACAGAAACACTTATCAATGACAACAATGAATCATTATTGTTATTTAACTGTGGAAAGGACTTTGAGTGTCATAGCATGAGTGGATGTTTACCAGAAAAAGGTGGTTTAAAATAGCAGCTAATCCTAACCTTAAATATTTACAAGATCTGTAGACTCAGTATCACACCTTTGTGTCCTGGCTCAGAGTTTCTCCTATACCACAGAACATACTAACTGAGGCCCCTTAAGATTATTCCAAGGAGGTTTGATACTTAGCCAGGAAAACTCTTGAGTACATAGTTTGCTGGATGCTGGCAATGGGCATGCAGATGATGTGGCTCTAAAAATGTCTAGTTCAGTACACTGCAGCTGCTGGGGAAAAAAAAAGGACACTTCTCCTTTGGGTGCAGAAAGTTCTATTTTGACAAACTTCTAAGAAGAGGCACTGGCAACCGCTGAACCCGAGACACCTTTGGTATCAGCAGTTATCATAAGACCTTGCCTGGGAGGTTTTTTCCCCTCCTTGGGCTTTTAATGTGCTTCTGGTTCTATGTGATCATCCAGGCAGGGAGTACAACTTACTCTGCAACACTGACTGGCTGGTCTCCAACAGCTAGTCACTCCTTTGAAGTAAGGAATAGGTATAGGTGTATAGATATAGGTAATACAGGTGAGGATTTGTTTCCTGCAGCACCTTCCAAAGACCAGCAATTCTGAAAAGCTGCTCTGGTAAATTTATGTGAAGGAAGATCCAAGCCAAGGCTATGGATTTTCTCACCTGGAAAAAGCTCTGAAGTATTTAACTTACCATGAGGCTGCTGTAAAGGTTACAAATCTTGTCTTTTGGGGGTAGAATCCATCAGATTCCTCCATCACCCAGTCAGTGAGCACACAAGCTTGTTATTACAACAGCTCTCATTTGTGCTTATGAAGAGGTGGTAGCTCAGAACTGTGAGGGCCTCCAGCAGGTAGCCCAGAAGTTCAAGGAATTCTTCCTGGAAAATCATCACACTCACAGAAGGAAGGGCTGAGGTCTGGCTTTCACATCTACACCTCGAGCTTTTGGCTTGACCAAGATTGGGGTGAAGCTAAAGACACTGTCTTGATGAAAGGTCAATACATAATGTGTCTGAGGCAGCTCAAGCCTGCTTTCAGTTTTTGTCTTGAGTTTCTGGTAGTGATAGAAAAGACCTAGAAAAACTCCTTTCACCACTGCAAATAAACTGCTGTAAAGCAGCTCCACAGCTGCAGGTGGGGAGGCAAGACCTGTGTCCTATCTCCCAGCCTGCACCAAATGCCATAGATTGAATATGAGATTAAATTTGGTTCCTGTGGGCTTTTGTGTTTCGGAACTAATGAGAGTGATAACATAGTAGGAAGAATCAGATAAGCCAATGGATTTGTAGACAAAGAATCTAGTTAAAGGGTTTTATTTTGTTCATGCTACATAATACTTCTTTTTAAAGCAAGTTGCCCAGCTTACTATTACTCATAGTTTTAAATACTGCTGCTGACAGAGTTTTATGCTTTTCATGATATGTTAGTTATGGTCAAGGCTTCTTTTCCCAGTTAATAATTTCTTTTCAGGACTTATTTGAGTTTCTAACAAGATGGCTTTGAAGTTCTGACCAAGTATGGCTCAAGATGGCACATTTCAAAATTGACTATAAAAACTGCAACAGATTTTTGTCCTCTTCTAAATTCTGGTCTTTTTTAGCGAGCTGCTTCTGAGATGAAAATAACCTAATTCTGTGGGACAAACAAAGCAATAAATACATTCCAACAGGGAAAGCATGCTAAACAGGAATTCTTACATTCAGTAACAAATGTTCTTTGTGTCATCCCTTATCAGCTTGCTCAGGGTCTTTCTGAGCTGAAGGGACACAAAGTGTTGTACAAGCAGTCTTTTCAGATACAGGGCCTCAGAACTCAAAATGTTTTGTTTCAGTATGTTCACCCTTTTCTCCCAGAGTGAAGCAGGTATTAATCAGCCTGCTCAAGTCACTGATCTCGTGGCTCTGATGTGTTCATCACCACAGGTGAGGCAATCCAGTGAAAGCTCCATGATAGAGGGTGGTTAGATTCTCCCTTTTTGCAAAGCTGCCCAGTACCACAGATCACGTGTGGGTGGATTGCTACATTCAGCCCTTTCTACAGAGTGTATCTACATGCACTCAAAATCTACTCATCCCACAATACTAATATGTGTGACAGCTCCAATACTTGTAATTGCCAATAAACTTGAAGTATTCAAGATTAAAACTCTGGCTTTGGTCCCCTATCTAGAAGATGACAGGGAACATTATTACCTTTTCAATAATGAGTACTTTTGCCACAAACTGTCTCTTGAGATTCATTTTTAATAAATTGTAGCAAAGCAGGGTTCCTAACCTTAGCTCTAGTCTTGTAACACTAATGTTAATGCATTAACAGTTAGCCACCTTTGCAAACCTTTGCCACACGCTACAAAACACCTGTGGCCTCACATCCATGGATGTTGCATCTCAATGATCATTGCTGGCTGATGAAAAGCTAAATTAAATCTTCAGTTCTATTGGCAGACCCTTACAGAGTTCCATGAAGCAATAGGGCTAAACACAATCTTGCTGCCCAGCCTTTCTGAAATGCTGCTTTTCAGTTTGATACCACTGGACTGAGGATGTAGGGAGCAGTAGCAGCAGCAGCAGCATGGGTGCACATGTGTTTCACTGCAAACTGTGGGAGCTCATGCCCACAGGGCTGTGATTGCTGTTGGGCATTACCATCTATGTAGTATGCTATGCAGTAAAGAGAAATGATATGTCTGAGTACTGCAACTTCTTTCTATCAAGGCTATCTGAGGCTAGAAACTAGAAGGACTTATGAATCCTAGCTATTAACCACAATCAGGTATTTAAGATGTATTTTTTCCAGCTGTTAACACTGCTTTTGATTGTTCCTTCTTACCCTGCTTGGCCTGTACTTTTTGTGAAAGTGATAAGTTTTAAGACTTATTGCTGTCTCTGTTTATTGGACACTTCCCAAGACAGTCTAAAGGGTCTTCACCTCCCTTCCCCTGTGACATCGTTGTCCTCAGCATCTTCACCTGAATTCCTCCCTTGCTCCAGCTGGTGCTCTGAATCAAATTCTATTCACCAGTGAGTTCTTCCCTTTCCAGTGACAACTGGAGCTGGAAATAGGCGGTGCAGCCACCCACTATCAATAACCTCTAGCTGTAGTTCTGTGTTAATCACCTACTTGTTCAAAACAAAATACTATGTTTCCAGGTTACAAGTGAGGTTGACCTGCTCGCATTAAACCTCGGATGTTTACTCTGTTAGATACTAGTTCTGAGGTTTAAGACATGTTGGCAGTGACCATTGTTCTTCTGAAATTGCCTTTGATTTTTAATACAAAAATTATTCTCTGAATTTTTCTGATAGGGTCTAGTTTGTTCAATCTAGCAATGACATTGAATGCCATGTGTACTAACCTCCTGTAGACAAAACCATTTAGCACACCCAGAGCTAAACTTAGATCACCTCTCTTTCTTACTACTGAAACTCTTTGTCCTTGCAAGATATTATTTTTCAGAAATCACTGAGTACACCTGCCCTTTAAACACCGGATAATTCCATTTACTGCTAATTGAACTATTACAGTAACTCAAATCTTACACCTCTTTAATTTCTTCCTTGGGTATTTAAGACTCTAAGCCTGCATCCCATATCCAGGGGAAATGCTGCACTGTAGCATTCCAGACAAGCAACTGTTTGTTTAGTTAGATGAAGTCTTCAGAATCATAGAATGGTAGAGGTTGGAAGGGACATTTAGAAACCATCTAGTCCAATCTCCCTGCAGAAGCAGGTTCACCTACATCAGGTCACATAGGAACATGTCCAGGCGGGTCTTGAAGACCTCCAAGGAAAGAGACTCCACAATCCCTCTGGGCAGCCTGTGCCAGGGCTCCCTCACCCTCATGGTGAAATAGTTTTTTCTTATGTTTAAGTGGAACTACTTTTGTGTTCCAGCTTCATCCCATCACCCCTTGTCCTGTTGCTAGCTACTATAGAAAAAAGGGATGTCTCAACCTCCTGGCACCTACCATTTAGATATTTGTCAATGTTAATAAGATCTCCCCTCAATCTCCTCCAGACTAAACAGCCCCAGTTCCTGCAGCCTTTCCTCATATGAAAGGTGCTCCATTCCCCTGATCATCTTGGTGGCCCTGTGCTGGACTCTCTCCAGGAGTTCTCTGTCTCTCTTGAGCTGAGGAGCCCAGAACTGGACACAAGACTCCAAATGAGGCCTCACCAGGGCAGAGGGGGAGCAGAACCTCCCTTGACCTGCTGGCCACACTCTTTTTGATGCATCCCAGGATGCCATTGGCCTTCTTGGCCACAAGGGCACATTGTTAGCTCATGGTTAGTTTATCATCAATCAGGACTTCCAGGTCTCTCTTCAGAGTTCACCTTTTCAAGCAGTCTTGGCACCTTTCATTGTCCACTCTGTTTTATAGTAATCCCAGTGTTGCTCTGACCTACCCTTCATGTGCTGACTTTCCTTTGGGTTTGCTGCTCCCACAGAGCAGAATTTTTGTTTCCTTAGCTTTATTATAGTGTCTTAAATTTCTATTTTGACCTCCCAAGACATAACTTCTAACTATTTCCCTATTATATTCCCTTCTGCTGCTGAAAGTAGTTTGTCTTCATCATCCCTCCAGTTTCCTCTCAAAGATGTAGGCTATTAGATCCCTGAGCCTCCTCATGCCAAGACTAAGCAAGCTTGGCTCTCTTTTAACTTCTTGAAGGTCAGATGCGTTATCCCCTAGCTATCTTTTCAGCTCTTTGCTGAGCTTTTTAAGGTTCTTGATATTCCAGTGGGTCCAAAACTGGTCCTACCAGGAATTTCTAAAGGAGGTAACAATTTCCCTGGCTCTGCTGGGCACATTTCTCCTGATGTAAGTACATACGTCATTTGTACTACCTGTAATGAGGGAGACTATCGCCTCTCACTCATTCTGGCATCAACCACAAGCTTCAGATTCCCTTTCATCAATTCTTAGCCACTCAGTTTCCAACTTATGCTGATGCATGGAGTTATTCTACCCCAGCCACAGAACTCTGCACTTGACCCTGCTGAATTTCAGGAAGTTCTTGTTGGTACAATTCTCACCTTTCTCAAAGACTTTTGGTGCTAAATCTTTGTTGCTTGGCTCAAGATGTTTGCAAGGGCTGTCCTGTGATGATAAAACCTACAGAGCAGCCTGCTCAATTCTGGATATGTGTAAACTAGAAGAGGACAAAGTGTAAGCTTAACACTGATAACCTTGGCTGCCCATACACTTAGTTGCTATTTGGCTCCCTGACTTTGGTCTAGCCTCTTCTGAGGAGGTATCACCAGGATGTATGAGGAAGACCATGCTGCAGCCCATAGAGTCCCCCAAGGCATTCACATCAGGCTCTACATCCTCCTACACACTCATATAGCCCAAAGCATACTCTGGGGTATGCAATACATCTCTTCAGCTTCATGCCATAAAAACATAACTCTTGTGGGCTGCAACACTGCCCTTAGATTATTCCAGAGCCTTTGAACTCAAAAACACATTTTAAAAATGATGATTGTATATTAGGACCACAGGGACACCACTTGTGGCACAGAAGAGAGCCAGGGCCAAGGGCCCTGTGTGAGGTCAGTCTGTGCAGAAGGCTGGTCCTAAGACATGAAGCCTGACTCAGGCCACACCACACAGTGTCAGGGCCATAGACTGGGTTTTGCTTTTTTTATCTTCAGCAGTATGGACACAGCATTTGTTTGAGCAGGCCAAAACTTAACACCAAAGCAGGACTTTTTTTTGTGTGTGTGTGACTCATTTGATTTGTTAATCTGAAACAGATTTACCATGTCTTCTTTAATAGGGAACAGCCTTTAAAGCTATTAAATTAATGAATTGCTGATTTAGAGCTGGCTGTTTGATTTTTAGCAACTGTTTTGAAATAACTGGCAAAAAGAGCACATACAGTTTTTCTGAAAGAGCTGCAATCAACTTACCTATTGCACTCTTGTCCCATCCCTACTCCCTCCATTACTTTGTCTTAGGGCTACACACTTGTCTGTTAAATGATGCCTGAAGGGACTACTTATCCAGAGTGCAATCAAAACCTACTGTTTGTTTCCTGTCTTGTTTAAACTCTCTTGTTTAAAACTTCTGCAAGAAATGAGCCAACCGCTGTCTTCTCTGCCTGAGCACAACACATGGGAGAAGCCTGAGATATGGGTTTCACAGGTGTTTGTATTTTATGCCCAAGATCATGAATGTGGTCCCAGGCCTGTTGGTGTTGTCAGCTCTGAGCACGCAGTGCCAACCAGCAAAACCACTTTTTGCTTCTTTGACTGTGGGTTCAAAGCTGTGAGAGCAGCATTTATAACCTAAAACTTTAGAAAACATCTGTAGTCATCTAACTGATCGTGGTATCTGTCATTTAGGGTCCTGCAGAACCAGACTTTCTTTCAGTTAATTGCTTGGTTATATTATTGCTATGTAAATGTGTGCTGAGGACATATAATTCTAAGTGCATTTTCAAGCAGAGGGAACATGACATTACTGCATTAGGAAGATTAGACAATGATCAGGCCTTTTACCAGCTCTTCCTTATCAGACATAAACGAGGATAGAGTTCTGACTTGTACTTGCTTAGTTGCTTAGGCACTCTCCAGCCTGTTTTGCTTGAATTTAAGCTATCTCAGCCCTGGTGGGTTCAAAAGTTCATCTGAGATGTGAGTTGGATGCTCCTTCAGAGACACTGTGAAATAGTGAATGGGAAGGACTCTGGTACACACAGATGTACTTGTATCTATGTGTTTGTGTGTATAGCAACATCTCAGCCAGACCAAGTGGGAGGAAGAGATGAGGACAAAGGAAGTGTTTTCCAGATTTCTAACTAGTAGAGAAATTTGTTTAAAAATATAGTAAGTAAAGATAAGGACTAAAGGGAGCACTTGTACTTCAGGTTTGGAGCAGTTTTGCTCAGCCAAATAATGACCACAGAGAATCAAAACCACATCACATTATATTTGATGTCTTCTGCCCTGGATATGCAGGGGTTGCAGGCATGTATGCTGATATTACCTCCACCAAAGTTTATGGAATCAGTAGATTTTCTGGTGGCTTCCAATTCCTATAAAGTCTTAGGCCACATACTCACTTCCAACACCTCCCTGGTCACACCTTTCTGTTAAAGAATAAGTTGCTGCAAAGGCTGTTCTAGATAAATCACTTAAAGTCTCCTTCAGGTTGCTTGTGCGAACTCCAAATGAGTTCTATTTGGATGTCCCTAATGCTGTGCTTCTAGGGTGGATATGAGTAAGGTTTTTCTTGTCATACTCAAGTATAAAGAATCCCCATTTTCTAGTATGTGAAAGCAGATTTTATGAAAAGACAGTTACAATTTAAAAGTACTCATTTAAACTTGCCATTGCATTTGCAGCAGATGACAGCAGTTGCAATGGATGATCGGATTCTCCTCATTTAGTGAATGAGGATGGAAAGTCCTGGCACACTAAAGCATCAGACATGAGGGCTGAGGGTGAATTACAGATGCAAGAAGTTGTAGATGGTCAACTCTGGGCATCAGTTGGGCTCTTTAAAATTCTCTGCTCATCCAATGCTTCAAAAACTGAACTAGTGACCTGTGTAGCTTGTCTTCTTATAGGGCATTTCAGAAAGAGAAATTCAAGAAGAAATGTCAAAAGGTGGTTTTTGATGACAAAGGCAGTACTTCATAACTGGTTTACTTTAGCCAGAGTAAACCCTGTATGATAAATGTAAAGTTTCCTATTTGGAATGGAATAGAGAAGGTCATCTACCTCTGAGGGAGTTTAGGAAAAATCTCTCCTCATTTACAACCTTTCAGCATTTCCTTTCTCCTGCCTCTGACTGCTGTGTAGGGTTACAACACTGATTTTAGTTCTCAGTTAAAGCAGGTTTCTCTGCTTCCTTACCTGCTCATAGTTGTCAATGAAAAGACTCAACATGAATAATAAAAGAATAATATCTCATGCCAGCTCAGTAAAGCTGTGTCTGTAAGGGAACTTATTGTGTTTATCCAAATGTTTAATGTAGATCCCTAAAGAAACAAGCTCTGTATGATTGTACATACTAGCATGCACAGGTGTGTTTAGCATTGGATGGATCTGAAGACCGCAATATACCCCCAGAAGAACTAAATAAACTCATGCAAGCAGCTATCAGATACCCATAAGAGCAATTCTTTGCTCTTCCAGAAGCCCCAAACAGCTTTCTGCACAGATTACTGGCCAAACAAGAGGGCAGGTGTTTGATCGCCACACATGTCCTACCGGGGCCATCAGCAGGTACAGGGATGTGCACGGGCTGTGGTGGTAAGCAGGCGGAAAAGAAGTAAAACAAGAACTCCATCTGAGTTAGCAAATTAAGACTACATCAGGACAGATCTTTAGCAGCCTTGTATTACACTTTGTGGAGAATGTGCAAGTTGAATTCACTTGAATCTCTTTAGTCTAAAACATAGATACCACTGAGACTTTTAAACCTCTTGTTGAGGTGACACAAAATCAGGAAGCACGTTTCTTTATCACTTGACGTGTGTGAAACCACGGTCATCATGGGAAAAGGGGTTGCTCTAGATCCTTGCTGAAACATCAGCTGGGATTTCTTCCCTTTTTTTTGTATCTTGTGTGAGTTTCAGACAGTCCCTGTTGTCTTAATCTTTGCACAAAAGATAGCTTTGAAAAAGGAGGCTCTCTTTGGGAGTTCTTGGTGTGAGAGGCAGGTTTTGTCCAGATATTGCCATTTCAGCCTTTTCTGTTTGGGGCAGGAATGGAAGTATGCAGCAAGTCCCAATTCCCTTTCTAACTGCATCAGGAATATGAAACTATTTCCCTGCCTTCACAATGACATCTGTGAGCTGCAGAACCAAATTCTTCCTTTTTCCTGTCTGGGTTGAAGAATTTTCATTATTTTTACAAAATGCATTAGCTCCAACAGAAGAAATTGCAAGCAAAATACTGTGTAATGGGCATATAACTGCCCTGTAGATTGGTTATGACTTTTTCCTGGTAAGCAGAAGAGCTGTGCTCAAATGCAACTGCATTGTATTTGAAAACAAGCCTCTCAGATCATAGAATCACAGAACGGTAGGGGTTGGAAGGGATCTCCAGAGATAATCTAGTCCACTCCTCTGCCAAAGTAGGTACACCTAGATCAGGTCACACAGGAACACATCCAGGTGGGTTTGGTAAACCTCCAGAGGAGACTCCACACCCTCCCTGAGCAGCCTGTGCCAGGGCTTTCTCACCCTCACCAGAAAGAAGTTTTTCCTTGTGTTTAAGCAGAACCTTTTGTGTTCCAGCTTATGCCTGTTACTTCTCATCCTGTCACTGGAGACAACAGAAAAAAGTGTTGCTCCATCCTCTTGACATCCACCCTTTAGGTACTTGTAAGTGTCAATGAGGTCCTCCCTCAGTCATGTCTTCTCTAGGCTAAACAGCCACAGGTCTCACAGCCTTTCCTCATAAGAGAGTTGTCTGCATTATCTGTGGGTTATGGTGTGTGGGGCAGTACTAGAGACAGCACTCACTGACCACAGGTGTTCGTGGCCCAGAGAGAACTCGGTCAAAAACCTTATGTGGAAATAAACATAAAATCTATTTCAGTCCTTGTCTCTCTTGGCTTTTTGTCTTGGCTAGTTTTAGTATTTACCACTCATGGTGTTGACATACCAGAAACCCAATCCTTAGGTAACTGGCAGTCCACATGTATTGGACGGAAAGCCTGAGTGGCGAAAGTGGGGCTGGGCAGCCTTGTCTCTCAGCAGCTGAGTCCTGCTGTGATTTTCACTCACAAATTCCATCTCAATTAGCAGAATTTCCTGTTCTCTTTAATAACACTTCACACTGAAAACCTGAAGGGACATACCTATTGAAAGCAAAACAAAATAAGCCACACCCCCATTCCCTCCATTCATCGAATGAGCCTACAGATAAACTCTGATTCTCTACAATATATACAAAAAGTTTATTTCCTGAGAAAATGTTAGGAAGTTTGTACTGCAAGACCAGCTAAATGACTCACCCCACATCTATGCTTTTGTTGAACCAGGAAAACCTGCCAAAAGCAGTTTCCAAAGTGGAAATAAGTACTTATGTGGGGATATGAATAATAGCAAGCAAACCTCTGACAAGGGCATGTGAATCTGCAAGCCATGGTGTTATTTATTTATGGGGTTTTTTTTTGAGGTCAGTGTCCTTGGTTCAAAGCTGCATTGGATAATTTTTGGAAGGACTATTGATCCATATGGCTATATGTCAGCATCATCAAGGGATCTGAAGGCAACAACAAAAGGCTGTAGTAGAATTAAATTCCCAGTGGATAGGGTGTGATGTTTGATGGGTCACACAGGGAATTCTTTTGACATGAATCAGCAAACATCAAGTATCTTTTTAATAGAACATGTAGCTTAATCCAAAATTATCCCTGCTGTATTGTCAGTGAGAACAAGGGAACACCCAGTTGCTTTTGCAGTGACTAATAATATTACCACTGCTTAAATGCAAACCGAGCGCAGGGATCTTTCTAAAGAAATGTACAATATTTTTAGTTAAAAAACATGCTATTCTCCTACTTTAATAACTCTTTCTCCTTCTTTGCTGCTGCTGCTGCAGCACAATCACTGAAATTTCCTGTGTTAACACTGGCATGGCAAGAAACATAATGTCAAAGGAAGAAGAATAGTCTAATAATTAAAATCTATTTCCATAGCATCAAAATAGATAGAATTGCTACCCTTCAGTGGACTTTGAACCAAGTCTCTAGTCTGATGGTTCTTTTCCCTGAAGCCTTGTAAGCATTGATTAGTTAATGGCTTTAAAGTGCTATTTAAATGTTGAAATATTGTTACTGCAATGCATTGGAACACATAAGCAGGTTTCTGCTCAGCACATACAATTATTCTTTCTCTAGTATGGAAGGATGTCACTTCCTTTCTTTGTGCTAATGTGTCTTTGTGTGTGCATGTATCTACAATAACCCAGCTTGGTAAAAGAAGAAGATAAAAGAGTAAATCAAGGACTTTTTTACTCTCAAAAATTTCAGAGGCCTAGGCTGTAATCTCAAGGGAAAGCCATAGCCAGCACTGGAGAAGGATTGTGCTTTCAGGTGAGTTGAAATAGTCTGTTCACTGGTACAGGATTGGACATCTGTGGCTGGGCAGCCAACTCCTATAGAGATGCTCTTTTGAAAAAGACAAGTGCATGCCAGCTGCATGAAGCTGGTTTATTAAATGAAATAATATTTACAGTAGAAGTGCTCATTAGGTTTTAAGTGGGCCCATGTGGGTGGCAGCTTGTCTCGCCTCCCTAGCACAATGGTTCTTAAAGTACACACGTCTGCACACGTACAGATACCGGTACATGAGCCACTCAAGCTGTTATGGGAATACGGTATGAGTGGTGCAGCCCAGCATGGGGTGAAAACTCACTGAGGCTGTGGCTGTTTCATTGTCAGCAGTGCCACCCTGGCAAGCTAAGCCTTGAAATTCCTGCTTTCCATATCTATCTTCTAAGCAGACTTTTTCAAGCAGAGGGGAATGATGTTCCCCAAGCTTTTAGCTGTGCTCCTTTCTGGCACACGGCAGGCTTTGGCTCTTTGAGTACAAACTTTAGCAGTTACATCTTCACATAGTAAAATACTTCCTAACTTAGATTTCTGGAATGACTTCATTTTCCTTTGCAATCCACCAATCACCCTCAAAAGACATTGTAAATCACCGTGTTACTCTGAGTCATAACTATCAAAATAGCTGGGAAGAATGCTTGAGCTAGTGAAGATTCAGTTTGGACGCACACATTCTCAAGCTCTCCTTCTCATATGGACTAGCAATGATTGACTCCTGGGGACTTCTACCTGCCTATCTCCAACATTTTTGAGGGTCCAACACCACATCTGATCTAAATAACAAACAAAGTGCAAAGGTCAAAGCAAAAGAGAACACTTCATTCCAGTTCTCCAGTTCATTTCGAACTCAATGCTTGGTTTTTTTAACTGCAAAAGTCTGCATTTAGTGCATAGGGAACAGTTCATTCCATTTGAAACTCTGGAGCTTTCAGCCCCTTCCCCAAAAAGGCAGCCAAGCACAGCAGACTGAAAAACTGCTTGAGGATGGGCCAAATCACACACTTCAGACACTGACCCAGATCTGTTTTGTGAAGGATTGCATTTTTCTGAGCTAGGATTTTGTTTCACGGTCAGATGAAGGAAGGATTAATCTGTTGCTAAATTAGTCAAGCCCATCTTCTTGTTCTAGCATTTGCACTTGTTCCATAACTTTAGTACACAGAGACAGACAGATCTTCCATAACAAACAAAGCAAACTCGTGGTTCTCTGTGATAGCTTCATTGCTTTCCTGGCCTCATGGTTTAAAATGAGTATGAAAAATGTTAGACCTTCCTTTTATGATTAAAGGAACAAGAACAGCACTGTCTTAGAATGACAAAGGTTTCTCTTGTGTTCTTCTAGAAATACTTTTCATCTTTGAAGACATGAACTAACCAAAGATAAAGAAAACATGCTAAGAAATTTCCTTAATTTCACACTTAGTAATACTTCAGAGTTATTGCTATACAACATGGTCTCCTGTCATTTTGTGGTGAAAAGGGAACCAGGCATTCAGGGTTCTCTTTCGAAGGCCGCACTTTCCGCCCCAGGTGCAGAAGCTGGGTTAGGAGGAGAGAAGCTAATATGCATTTGAACAGCTCAAGCTTTTACAGACTGGGCTTAATAAGCTTATTGTACAGGAGAGAAAACAGTCAGGGGGTTTAGTAGAGTTTCAGAATTTCAGGAGTTTCTTATTTCCTCTTCAGGACACTGCATGGGGGAGAATGATAATATGCTGTGGATTTGATCAGTTTGGGTCACAGTAACCTGCCATAAAAATGAAGTTGTTAAGAGAAATCATACACACGGAGTAAGTGCACTTTACAGAAAAGTCATAGGAAAAGTAGCTCAGGCTTTCAGAGTTTAACCCTCCCCTTAGCGGGTGGATACACAGAACTGTGTATATAGAGATATTCTTTACTCAGCAGGCAAGGGCCTCTTTTTGGAATAAACGATTAGCTGCGCTTCTTGCCAAAGAGCTGTTTGCTGGGAAACTCACACAGCACTTGCAGCACCCTCTGAACTTCACCAGAAACCTGTGAAGAAGGCAGTGTTTTCTTTCTATCGTGATTGCAGTTCCTTCCCAGCGGTCATGTTAATGAGATTTTATAATTTAGGATCTGGCTGGCTTATTTTTATAGAGCAGTACATACGTCTGCACAATTTTGACCCCTTGTGCCGGGACCCCTTAGTCTCAGTCGTTTGCTCAGCCTTTCTCAAGATTGCCGCTCTTTCTGTCCTTGGGAAAACTCCTCTGCACACACCCGCCACTCCTCACCAAATTGTGCGAAACCTGCTCGGGAAGGGGATGTCAGAGACGAGCCTCTCCCAGACACCAGGGCGAAGGGGTGGCGGGGTTCCCCGCTGGCGTTCAGGCACCCCGTGCTGACGGCGCGCCGGGGGTGAGGGCGCTGTGTGCGGCGGGCGCCGGGGGCAGCAGCGGGGCGCGGGGCCGTGCGGGCGGAGCCCCGGCAGGGTGGCGGCCCGCCCCCGGCTGCGGGCAGGCGGCGGCGGCACAGGGCAGCGCCTCCCGGCGGGCGGGGCGCGGGCTATAAATCCGCCCTGTGTCGGCGGCTGAGCGGGCGGTGGTTGGAGTGTGGTTGTGCTGTGGGGACAGCGGGATCGCGGCAGGTAAGGGAGGGTGTCTCCGTTTACTTGCCTATTCACCTACCTGTTTGTTTACCTACCTACTTGCCTATTCATCTACCTGTCTGTTTACCTACCTGCCTGCCTGTCAGTCTACTTATCCACCCACTCCCGTGAGTCTTGCATCCCCTTAGAGGGCTCAGCCTTGCATCACCCTGCTCCTTTTCCATGTTATCGGTAGATCTCTTTTCCCCGCGTCGTCCGGAGCCGGGATTTGCCGGCGGAGGCTCCGGCGGCTCTCGGCGGTGCGGTGGCGGGACAGAGCAATGGGCGGGTGTCCCGAGCCGTGCCCCAGCCCTTCATAGCGCTGGGGGCAGATGCTGGATACTGCTGCCATGGCCAGGGCTCCCTGGCAGCAGCGACTCGGGCTGAGGTTGAAAACAGCTGTGAAACGAAGGCATGTATTTTTCCTGGGGAAGTTGACTGCTGGCGCTTGTTGCTTGTGTGTCTCTGCTCTCGCAGCTCTGCGTTGGATTTGGAGCAGAGGGTGGACTTGACTGGTGTTCAGCTTTTACTAGTCAGTTTTGGTGGGCTTATCGTCTTTGTATGTGGTGATAGGCACCGAGAGCCAACCGTGCTTCCAAGTTCTGACAACTTCAAGGTGATGTTTGCAGTGGAGGCACTGCCACGTACGGGGTCTGATGAAGTGATCTCACTTCTACCAGGGAGGATGTTTGGGTTAATGTTTTCCATTATATTATGGTCTTCCATAATATAAAACTTGCAAGCTGTTTTATAAAGAACACGGGGCTTGATTTTACACCTTGTACCTAGATTAGGATTGCCTTAAGGCATCAGATAGAAGTATTTACAAACTATGTGATTTGCGTGTTTTTCTCCTCAATTGTTTAAATGGGAACTGTATTTTGAACCAAGAAAATGCAGTTGTAGTAGTACAGAAGAGGTCGAAACAACCTGAAACTTTCTGTTCTGGTTCTCTGCAAGGTGTTTTGTTTTCCTCTGGCTTTTTGTCTGTGTCACCAAGTGTGTTAAAGATACACAGCTGCTGAAAAACTCACCTCTTAGGACAAGCAAGGGAAATAGCCTGTAAACAGAAGTTATCGAGTGCTTCAGGTAAGCACGTGAGAAGAAGCCTGACTTGTTGCTTTTAGTCCTGGCTGTTACAGGCATAACTTCAAAACTTCAGTGGCATTCAGCTGGTGCACTTTGAACTTGGCTCTGGGAACATGTTTGTTTAAAAAACGCTGTGCTCTTTTAACCAGAGACTAATGTAGTTTGACATAGAATGATGGTGTTTTTCTCACACATACGAGAGTAAACAGCAGGCAGCTAATGCTGTACAATGTCCTGCACACAGCAAGAATTTAATGACTGTGGATGAAGCAGTGAAACTCAGGAGGAGATGTAGCAAAAGTAAAGTGTTCCTTAAAGGTCTGTACAGTTCCTGCAGTACTAAGAAGCTCTGTGCTCTGGAAGAAGAGTAATGCATAAATGTGTTCAGGAGGGAACTGTTGCATGTTTTGACATGGAAAACAGATGCACTGAAAACAGATTTTAGTGTAGGAATGAGAGACTACTTGGAGTGAGCATAGTTTTTTCAGTATAAACTGAACAGATGCCATGGCATAACGGTTTGGAGAACTGGAGACTGCAACATCTGAATCTGAGTTTCTTACACTGCAGTTCAGTAGGTACTAGATTGGGCTGGATTTCAACTTTGAAAATTTTGAACCAGTTTCTACAATCAGTGAGAGATTAGCTTATCCCCTTGAGAATGGGCACTCTGCATAGTGGCTGGCCTTGAACCAGGCTGGGGGAGAGGGCTTTGGAAGGTGTTGACCATCTGAAGTTTTAACTTGTTTCCCTTAGGAAGAAGGTTCTGTGTACCGATTCCCTATGTTTATTTACCACTTTATCCAAGGTGACATGAGGATAGAGATGTCAAAGTGTCAGGTATCCACAGAATTTGGCAATAGCTAGAGGCAGCCAATGGCATCCTGGGATGCATCAAGAAGGCTGTGGCCAGCAGGTCAAGGGAGGTTCTTCTCCCCCTCTACTCTGCCCTGGTGAGGCCTCATCTGGAGTCCTGTGTCCAGTTCTGGGCTCCTCAGTTCAAGAGAGACAGAGAACTTCTGGAGAGAGTCCAGCACAGGGCCACCAATATCAGGGGACTGAAACATCTTTCATATGAGGAAAGGCTGCAGGAACTGGGGCTGTTTAGTCTAGAAAAGAGGAGACTGAGGGGAGATCTTATTAACATTTACAAATATCTAAAGGGTGGGTGCCAGGAGGTTGGGGCATCCCTTTTTTCAAGGATATCTAGCAACAGGACAAGGGGTAATGGGATGAAGCTGGAACACAAAGTTCCGTTTAAATATAAGAAAAAGCTATGAGGGTGAGGGAGCCCTGGCACAGGCTGCCCAGAAGGGTTGTGGAGTCTCTTTCCTTGGAGGTCTTCAAGACCTGCCTGGACATGTTCCTGTGTGACCTGATCTAGATGAACCTGCTTCTGCAGGGAGGTTGGACTAGATGATCTCTAAAGGTCCCTTCCAACCCTACCATTCTGATTCTATTTGTCTCCTATTGCTGAGGGAGGGCTGCCACATGTGCCTGCCTGTGTTTTGGGATCCAACATCTGTACCACCAAAACCCAGACTCTTAAGTTTTTCTGTTTCTGCCTTGTACAATGGATGTTTTGTTCTTGACAAAATAAAAAAGGAATGCTAAAACTGTGACAGATCATCTGGGTAGATTTGTATCAATGCTCAGTAAAAACAGCAGGATTCTCCAGTTTTCTTTACTCCAATAGGAGATACTCCGCTCTTTGAATATTCCTTTTTGCACTATGACAGTTCCATAGGGAGATTACAGTGTGTCTTGAGAAACACTTTGGCATGGGAGCCTGATCCTTTAGAGCAGTTACAAGACTACTGAGTAATTTGCTTTTGTAGTTCAAGTGGGATTAATGGTAAACTGTTGTGAGAAATTCTTTGATTTGGATGTTTAAACCTAAGTGATTAATTTGTTTGACTGAAGTGCAACATATGTCTTCTTGTGACCAGCTTAAGGGATTTTTGCCAAACTTCTACCTTTCCATAGAAAATGCTGTCTTTTCATTTAACCTCATTAGAGCCTGAGAATCTGTTGCACAAAGTGTGGGAAATACATGTAATGAGATGTTTCCTGCATTTATGGTCTGAAAAGAGACAAAGAGTGTAAACAAATATACAGAAGGGATGAAACTGGCTTGAAACTCTTTAGAAAGAAGACAACTAGAAACTGTGATACTCAGGTAATACAAGTTGTAGTTATGGTGGATCAGTAGTGTTTACCTCACACATACAGCTGGAAGCTTAAGGTGCAAAAGCCACTTTGCTGTCAGGGGAGAGCACAGCCCAGGAAACCAATGTCCTGGATCAGTTCTGTCCTGGCAGTGTGCAGTAAGAGTGACTTTCTCTAGTTGCTTTGGTTTGACCACTTGAAAGGAAAACTTTCCAAAAAGCAGGAGGTGCTTGATGTTAATAGGGATGAAATGCTGGTTCTTGAGACTAGGTTTGACTTCCAGCTGATGGTTTGTTTACATCTGTCACTCAAATCTCAGGCAGAAGTATAAAGAGCCCACTTTGTCCTGTCACTGTTTTGCTAATAAATGGTTTTGTAGGTAGAATACTCTTGAGCTTCAGCTTTTAGGTGTAAATTTTTAAGTCTACCTAATGCCCTTGCAGCCTCCTCAGTGAAGAACTTTCCTGGACTGTTATGTGAGGAGGTCAAGGAAGAAGTAATTACCCCTCTGTATGTCAAAAGTTCTGTCCCAAAAGTTGCAAGTAAATTACTTGCTAGTGCTGGAAAGTCCCAGGAAACATTCTGGAAGTGTTGAAAAGGCTGAGAGTAAGGCAATCCTGTTTTCAGGTTTGGTGGTGCATGTTGCTATGGATGACTGAAATCTGGGTTAGGCCTCTGAGAAATCAATGGCTATGAATATAATGGCTATTGAACCTCGTGTTTCTATCAAATAGTGGTGGGTGGTTTTTTTTTTCTGATCTATGGCACTTCCACAGCCCTGGGTGACTTCATTGGGGCCACTCAGTGGGAGGTAATCCTTGTTGTTTCCCTTTGGCTGCAGAGTTGGAGCAGCAGTAAGTGATCATGTATCGTTAAAGTGTTATTATGACATAATTAAACTTAGTACTAACCATCCATGAGAACCAGTACCATTATTTGCCATTTAATCCAGCACAGCAAACGTGGAGTAAAGAGAAAATAGTAAAGCTTGTAGTTTTCCAAGCTTGACTGGAATGTATGGGGAGATAAGTTTAATTTTACCTTTGGCTAAGGACTGCTACAGCATCAGACCTGTTTTTCTTCCCAACTGGCATGAGAGTGTTGTGTTTGGATAATACCCAGTGGTTTGTTGTCCATTGGGGTGTTCTCTGTGCAGAGGTGCTCAGCAATGAGCTTGCTGATGCACAGCTGGACTGCCTGTGCTGATGAAATTTTCCACAGTTGTATCTGTACAAAGCAGGATGTATGTCAATTTTTACTGAGCTTATTTTGTGTGGCTGATCACGTTTCCTCTGTTTCTTTTGGGTTTTGCTCTACTTCCTTTCAGTTAATTGTCACAATTTTAATACATCTTTTTCATCTGACAGTTTTTTTTCGTCTTGGTAGCTGGAAGTTGGTCAATGCAGATCTTCCTTTTCAAGCCCTGTTTTTAAAACTGGTTATTCACTGCTTTTCCAAGCCTTTAACTGTCTGCTTCCTGTCTGAACTAAGTATAGCTTCAAAAGTATAGCTCTCTTAGCTCATTTTGTGCCATAGATGTGAAAGGCCAGTCTGCTAGTATTGTATAGATGATCTAAAAAAATTAATGGAAAGAGCAAACCTTAGGAGTTAGTGCAGCATGAGAACCAAACTGTGAAACAAATCGTTTCATATACTTTCAACCATCCCTTGGAGATGTTTGGGGAGGGGGTGAGGTTTGCTTTTTTTTTTTTTTCTCCTGTCCTTACCACTTCCCCACCCTTACAACTTCTTTAAGAAATTCTGATCTTATGGGTAGTAAAAATCAAGTGGTAAGAATCTTGAATTGTGGTGCCCCGATGGAGACTTGGTGGGTAAAGGCACTGGTGTTCAAAGCAAATGAGTGGTAATACCTTATGTATGTGTGTATTGGTAGGTATAGAGTATAATGGAAAAATAATCAGCAAAGCAGAATGCCAATTTTGGAGGAACCTTTTATTTGTGAACACAGTAAGCAGACATCCACAGGATGCATGGGAAATGCACTATTAGAGGAAGGAAGGATTACTCTTGCTGTGGGCTTTTGACTTGCTTCCTTCAGGAAGCTCATGTGCATCTCATCACATTAATGACGTACTTTTCCTACTCCTGTAGTTCTAGAGTGCTCTAAATGTATTTTATATGTATTATATGTGTATTTTGTATGTATTGTATGTCACATTCCTGTTAAATTTTAAGATACATTTGTGATCTTGGACAAAGTTGTGACATACTGGGTTCTGTGAGTAGTCTGTGAAGTAGAAGCATTGCAGAGTTTTATGGTGACGCTTTATAGTATGGCAAAGTCAAATTCTTTTTCAGAGGTGGTTCAATTCAAGAACATCACTTTTTTTCCCCCCCATATGTAACATACTGAAGTTTATGGAGTTGTATGTAAAATCCAACTCATAAAAGCTTGGTCATGTGTAACTCTGACCTGTCTTGGAAAGGGGTAACTGTGTTTTCTGTCTGATGTAATAGATACCAACCTGGAGCATGGATGGATGAGGCTTTGAATAAAGTCAGCTGCTGATGCAGAATTGCTTTTTGCTGACTCTGAAGGATTTTAAAAGGCCTTATTTTGAGAAGGGCGGAGTATTCTGGTACTGGATGGTGTTTAGATGCTCCCTCACAAGTCCCATCTGTTGCAATATGGATAGAAGTGTGCTCAGCTCTTAGGAAGATCATAATGTCTTTCTAGGTACTGAGGCTTGCAGGCTGTGAGAGACTGTTACCCAAATCTAATCCCAAATAGTTCAATATATGCAAATGCTTCAATTTGAGTAATTCTATAATAAGACTTGCTTGAAATCTCTCGACTGTGTAAAGTTGGAGTCCCAATGAAGATCTAGAATGCTGAATTTCATCCTAGGGCCTGTGGAGCTCATAGGAACAAAATAATATCCATAAATCATACTTTTCTCCTCAGAACAAACAGAAGCACTCAGATGCAGGGTTTATAAAGAGAACTTGTAACAGCAATGAGCAAATTACTTTAATATGTGGTAAAACAAGTCAGATGTGTACTCAGAAGCTGTAACCCATATAGTGTCAACTGTTGAATAAATATAAATTAAGATACATCATCAGCCCTATCTGTGGTGTTTTGTAACTTAATTACTCATCTTTGCAATGTGACCCTGAAAATGCAAAACATATAAAAAGAAACCACTATATACTAGCAAGAGTGTAACCTAGAGAGCCAGATAACACTTCTCATATCTGAGTATAGTGTGAACCTATCCCTTCTGGGTTAATCTCTTATGGCTTTGCCTCTAACTTGCACAGAACCACCCACTTTTTGAAGCAGTTGCAGCTGGGCATAGGCTATGAACTATTAAAGCATGGCAAATTGAGAATAGGAGGGGGTGGGGAGCATGGCCTGACACTGGTGAGCTACAGGAACAATAGCTTGTTTCTTGTCTGCTTAGACTGCAATCTTTGTAGCAGAAGCCATCTCTTCCATGTTATGAAATACCTAATGCATCTCTGCAGTATTTGTTATTTAATCTGCCCCCAAAGCCGAGTTTGTCACCCAGGTGTGAGGCAGGTGTTAGATTCTACCAGTGCATTGCCTTTAATCTTCATTTAAGGCCTTTATGTCGGCAGTCAGTTAGGAGGAGTGCGATGGGTGCAGAGAAGGATGTTGGGAGGATGTGAGGAGGGTGCTGGGACAGTGGAAGGATACAATCTCACTTGGGGGTGAAGGAAAACAAAGCCCTGGGAACTCTTTCACTCTTTCCACCCTGCAGTGCTGCCACCCTCAGCCAAGAGATGTTTAAAGCTGAAGGACAATATTGGCATCAGTACAAATGAGCATAACATGTTTCCAAATAAACTGAGGCAGCCACTCAGATATAGGATTTCTCAGGAAAGCCACGAGTTCCCCTTCCTCTGCACTGTACCATCATGCTCTGCAGGAACTGTTTACAGTCATGTTGGCAGCAAGCAGTGATTGCTTGAGGAGTGATGTTGGGATGACAGCACTCTTCATAGCCAGAGAGTCCCAGGAGTCACTAGTGTTTTTAATCTCTTTACAAACACCTCACATTATTGGATAACTCCTTTTCACAGAGATATGACCAGAAGTAGTTTTCAGATGCTAAAGAAACCTTCATTAAGGTTTGTAATCTGTCCCTCATGGAGCTATGATGCTCTAGCGTATGCAGCATTAGAGTTTGCTACAGTGGGAAAAAAGCCCTAAGACATTGCATGCTCTAAATTTCCCTGCCAGCTAGGAATAGAATAGCTGCTCATTGTATTATGGGGGACCACAGGGGTGTCCAGCATAGGGGAGATGGGGACTGGCATGTCCTTTGGCTAGCACACCAACCCTTGCCACACACAGTTACTGCTCCTACAAAGCATGGGGGGACTCAAGCTTTCAGAGGAACATTCTTCATTGCATCCCACAGCGGGAGGATTGTGCAAGCCTCCTTGCAACAGCTTTCTTGCTCAACATCTGTGAAGGAGACAGAAGGGTTGCTTCCAGCTCACTGTTTTGATACTTATATCAATGTGAAGCTGCCAGAAGAGTAAGCAGTTCCTGGTCTGAGGGATCAGTGGTTAAAGGCCATGTGCAACAGCCTGAAGCTGCTGTGGCTGAATAGCTCTGCCTGTGAGAGGCACTGGTGCCAGTCACACAAGCAAGAAACTGCCAGAAAAGGATGGGAGACGGGCCTGGGGATCTTGTCTCTCTAATGGCATGGGTATGCCAAAGTGGGGCTGTGGGAGATGCCATGGTCCTGCACCTGTGTTGATCGCTGCTGTCTGTCCTCGCGATTGTCTCTGTGTGGCTTCACTCACCTGTTACTTGACACAGGGCTCCAGTTACGGGCTAAAACATTTCAGTTTCCTAATCAGAGTGATTAGCACACAGCATAAGTCTAAACTTAAAATTGGCTAAAACTTTAATCCCTTCATGGTTTTCAGCTTTGAAAGTCACTGTTATGCTCCTAAAATCCCACTGTTGGGTTTTTTTCCTAGATGCCAGATCTTATTTTCATCTAGAGCCTTCAATAAAGTGGTGTGGAGTAGCTTACAAAGGGGACTGAAAGGAAATAAAAGCATAGTGGTTAGAAACAGGAAATAAAAGCATAGTGGTTAGAAACAAACAGATTAATTAAATTGAATACTGCCAGTGTGCTGTGCTTGATGAGGTCTGAGATGGTGGTTCACAGGACATCTGTGAACTAGAGGCCACCAGGCAGCATAGTTTCAGTTCCCTAATGTTATTTAATTTAATGCTTTGGTACCTGACCCTTACTGATTTGAAATGTTACATTATTTAAAGGTTAAGCTTTCAAGCTTCCTTTGTGTCAGGTTATTAACTTTTAGTTGCAAATTGAGATTATTATGTGTAACTAGAGGTTAAGGAAATCCAGAGAGTCCCAAGTAGTTGGGTGTCTTCAACTTCTGACACTTCCAACTCCAACTGTTTACTTGGATGTTACTGAACTGTCAAAAGTCATCTGGTTTGTTTTTTTAAAGGGCAGGAACTTCTATAAAACCTCAGTTGTGATACTGTGGAACTATGTCAGAGAAATTCATTAACTTGGTACGCAAAGCGCCTCGTGATACCAGTGCCTGTAACAGACTAGCTTAAACAAGGCATAGTGTGGCCAGATTCTTATGCATGAACTGATTTGGATGATTTCATACTGCATAATTTTTAAATGGTCACAAACAGGAAGATTAAATTTGTCAAGTTTATTATAAAATACCTGAAATGTAAACTGCACTTAATGAAAACAAACATGGTGGCCCATAGTCATATGAGTGGTATTAACTGATGTCCACTTGACTCTGTTTAGTGGAGATAAGGTTTTTTTCAGACTGCTCTTCAGTTTACAGTAACCCTTATCTATTTTAGGGCTGCTCAGACTAGTTTACAGCATTTACTGTTGATGACGGGAAGATGCCTAGTTGACCATATATAAGACTCAACTGCTGTTTGAACATCACGGTAACTTTCCTTGCTTAATTGTCAGAGGTTGCTTGGTTGTTTTTCTGACTGGGAATCTTTGCTAATCAACTTCTACAGAGCTTGGGAGGTATCTTAGCTCTCTCTAGCCTTGCCCTCTTGAATAGTGCTTCATGCTGCTGCAGATACACAAAGCCTCAAATTGCCATCTATATCCCTCTTCCTGCTTTGCCTGTGCTCTGAAGACACATGTGGCTTTCAAGGGATAAAGTGCAGAGTAATGTGGCTGGCTTGGAAACAACTCACATATGTAGAGAGCAACACCCTCAGTGAGAGCTGTGACACTCGGTGTCCATGGTCTTCTCCCTCTTTTGCCATTAGACGCTTCTGAGTATTAATTGCATGTGATTAAATCCCCAGTGACTTCTGTCCCTCTTGCTTGCTCACCCTGCAAAGACAAATTCCATCAGGTTGCTCTGATAAGGTTACTGTTCTGTATATCAGCACTCAAAAGGAGAATAATCTCTGCTGCCAGTGTTTAAGCAAGCTGTTTTGAAGAAAATGCTTTCTTTATTAAATGCTCAGGCAGATGGGTTTTTTTGTTTTCCATGGTATCATGTAGATTAAAAAACATTGACTATGGGGGCCAAGTTAAATCCTTTAGTGCTGGCAGCAGTTCTCCCAGCCCTTTGAGGACATAAGGCCATCATGCTTGATGCACTTCATGTCCCAAACTTGGGCAACGATATGTGTGCCTGCAGAAGAATAAAGTTTGAACTGAGGGACCTTTGAACTTTTTTCACTTCTGTGCTTGGAATGAATTCTGTCACGTATATTAGGATTACCTAATGTTTGGTGCTCGTGATTGCAACATTAGTGTCTGAGGCTGGATGGCCTGCTGTGTGGCTTCTTAATTCCTTTGTTAGTGTCCCTGTTGTGCAAAGGCAGTCTGCATATCCATCCTGTACACTCTGTTGCCAAAACAAGGCTCCAGTGATGATTGTCCTTCTAGAGATGATGTAGAGGGACAGGGGATATAGTCTAAACATTTAAGAGCAAAATAACTAGGCTCAGTAAAAGGATTCCTGAGCTACTAGCTTTCGTTTTGACATTTGCTTTGGTGGTTTTGAAGCAGTGCATTTGGGCTGGAACAGGTACAGGAAAACCTCTTTGAAATTAATGAACACAGTATTGCGCAGATGACTTCATCCTTGCCCATGCTGCCCTTGGTTCCTAGAGGCCAGTTTGATACCTTTCCTCCTAGTGGGCAGAAGCAGAGATCAATTTTAAAGCACTTTGCCAGCTGCAAAGGTGCCTGAAACCTTTATGTACAATTGTTGTAACCTTCTGAGCAACAATTGCAAGGGATATCTGGGTGCAGGGTGGTGGGTGTCTGCTGGGTGGAGTGGCTTGCCCCAGGGAGCAGAGCTTGGGACCTCTTGGCAGACTGAATTGGCCAAGGAGAGTGAAAAAAATAAAAAACAAGTTGTTTTTCTGCAAATTGGCAACTTTACACTACTGCTCACAGATATAAACGAACTTTGTCTTTTGAGGACTTCTGTGAGGCAAGTGCTTTCAAATGTGTATAAAGGAATGCTTGTATGGTTATCTATTTCAGAGAGCTATGCAGTTACGTTAGCTTCAAGCTACACTGTCACATAATGGGGGGGGGAGGAGCACAAAGCACCTATTTAGAGATCATAAAATTTGTGCTGAACACGGGTGGTACAAAACCACTTTCCCAGCATCTTTCTTTTTGGAAAAATAAGATGTTTTTTACAGTGCTGTCAGATAGCAGAACTTTGTTTGCCAGCCCTTGTGAATAAATAGGATGTTGTTGCACTGCCTTATCACAAGGTTGTGTCTTGGTAGGAATGTATTCAGGTATTCTTGATGCAGAGTAAGAAAACTCAGAGGTTGGAAAGGCCTGATCTGAAAACATTATGTGGCTCTAAGATCTGGTATCTTTCCAAAAGTGAGAACTTGGTACATGTTGGGCTTTTGTTCATCAGACTTTATGGCAGTCGTGTAATCTGCTGGTCAGCACTTCCTAGTGCTGGTTCTTTCGGAAACCTAGAGCAACAACTTTGAACTATTATGAAAACAGGATTGTTTTTTAAGGCTATAAATGGCATCCATCTTGTTCTTTTTGGCAGAATTTTTTTTTGGTCATTTGTAGTCAGTGCTCAGAGTCCCTGAAAATCTGAAACTAGCCTGTGTAAACAACTTTCTTCTACAAACACTTGTGTGGCTTTGTTCCCTGGGCTGCTTCTTACTGGAAAACTGCAGGGGTCCTGACTTCTTACTTTCCTCTGCTATAGGAAAACTATGGGAAAGGCTCTTGCACCCCTAGTCTCTACTACAGAATTAGGTGCAACATGCAACATTATAGTGATATTTCTGTCTTAAGAAAAGTTGCTGAACTAAAAAAAAGCCATTTAAGTGAGGTGCAATTGCATGTAAATATTTTTGACCTCCATATACTGCAGTAGCATTTATTTTCCCCTCTCTACCATGCACAATTACTCATTGTGTGGAATGGCAGATTGCATAGTTGGCCAGAATTCTGAAAATATGTAACACTATTTCTAAAATGTCACAGGTGCTTGAAATTTTGACAAACTTGTTTTTCGCTTGTTCTGTGACTGAAATCTGTAATGGGCAAATTTACTGGAAAATATCGAGAAAGTCAGAGTAACTGCTGGGGAATTAACTCTGTCTTGATTTACTGACTACTTAAGTACCTCTGTTTCCTTGCTGTAAATTTGGATTACAAATTATTGGCAATGGGGTCGGTTTTGTTCCTGTTCCAGTGCCTCAGGTGATGGGGTGAAATATTCATGAAGCATTTCTTAGCTTAAAACTCCTAGTCTAATTCTTTATCAAAAATCTGCCCAGTTGCATAAGGAGCAAGAAGGGTTCTCAAAATCTTAGCTTTGCATGTGCATGAACACCAGCATTTCTTTTCAGTGCTGGCTTTCTTAATCTGTGTACAACTTCAATAGCTTCTTTGCAGTATCCAGCCATTCTGCAAACTTTCTCACTAGAGCATCTTTGCCCAAGGGAAAGTGTATTGACTTAATCCATGAGGCAGGGTAAAAATGATACTGCTTATACTGTTGGCTCCTGGATACCCCTGTGGGCTATATAGCCCAGCTTGAGCACCACATCATTAACATAGACAGAGTTGATTGGCTTAAATCAGATTTAAGTCCTGAGATGAGAAATCGTGGTTTAAAGAAATTATTTCAATGATGTTCTGTAGTTTTATGCTTATCTTCAGGAAAATTGTGAATTATCCAAGTGCTTGTTACACATAGTAATTCCTAAATGCATTGCATCCCTTTAGCTTGCTTTGAGTACACTCACTCATATACTTTGCTTGAGACTGTTCTGAACTTTTATTGAAAAGTAAATTATTGATTTGTTTTATAGATGTGTGGTTAATAAATTTCCAATTTAGTTAAAAGATGCCCAAAACCCACATGACATGCATTTTTCCAGCAGGACTGGATACGTGACAAACATACTTTGACTTTTGTATTTGTCATCATGCTGTTAAAACCATTCCATTGTCTCCTTCTAGAACTGTTTCTAGTAATTTGTTAGAGCTTTGCAGGGAACAGCCTTCTGCTTCTGCCACCTTATCTTTGTCAACAGAGATGAAAACATACCACTCTTTAACTCCTAATTTAGATTGAAATGGTTGCTGAACTGAGATACCTGTTGGTCTAAGAGCAAAAGACACATTGCATATAGTGCACCACTGGCCTCAGCAGTCACCTTTCCTAGGGTTTGTCTGTGTTTGTGTTCCCAGTTAAGGATCTTGTCTGTCGGAAGCTTTCCTAGAGCAGGATACAGCAGTCTTGTTCTTTTCAAATTTGACAGCTTTCAAATTAGCACTATTGCCTGTATCTTGTTGGTTCAGATCAAGGAAGGTGTTTCTGTCCAAAAGAATGGAGCACATGGATCTGAGGATAAAATGATGCTAATGACTGTCCAGTTTTGTTACCAGTAAAGATCTGAGGGTGGGAGAGGGAATCTGCATCAAAAAAAGGTGGGGGGAGGGGAGGGCGGGGGGAGAAAACCTCAGAGATGAGTATCCAAGCTAATATCAGAAGTTGTTTGTACAGATCTGGCTATGCCTTCTTTCACTAGTGAAACAACAGTTTCCATCCCTCTTGCTGTACTAGTCACTGCCTCATCCCCTTTAGCATTCCTTGTTTGGAAGCTGCCAAACTTCTGTTTTATCTTGCAGCCTTAATATTTCTTTAATCTCTTATTGTGCAGGAGTGTGTATATAAATAAAGCAGAGACACATTTTACAAGAGATTCATAACCTCCTTGCAAAGGTCTTTCAAACTACAACCTGAGACAGTGGGTCATTGGTGGGGGATTGGGTGGACCTTTATTTGTTCCTGTATTTAGTCTTTGATGCAAGCTGAGAACAAATCTCTTTTAATCTTTGCAGATATCAGCTACTGACCATGTCAACAGAGTTCCAGGATGCTCACCTTGCAGAGGTGAAACCTCTGGTGGAGAAGGAGGAGGTAATGATTTTAAAGCTTTTTAGAGCTTATATGTTTTATTTAGGACTGCTGTTTGAACAGCACGTGTTCTTAGATTAGCTCTAACATATTTTATGAAAGAAACAAGTAAGAGAATGAGGAGGTAGAATAATAGTAGATGGGGTTTTATTAAATAATGAAAAACTGAGCCTTAGTTATTTACTGGATTTGCTCTTTGGTCTTACTCTTCTCTAGGGCCAGTGGAATGGTGTCATTTTCTCCTCTGTATAAAAACACCTCTGGGTGTATATAGCTCTTCTGAGTGATGCCAGTTGGGCAATCTTGTGTACATCTGTACCTATAGACTTCTCAATGTAAAGAAACACTTTGCTCTGGCAACTACCTTTCAAAGAGGCACAGAGAGAACCTTTACTTTCCCTCTGGGCACATTGGAGTCTGGAGATATGACTGTACTCCATCTAGTCCTCTCTGCACTGGGTTGTGAGTTGCAGCCAGACTGTTATCAGGCCTGCAGCCAGCTAGGTGTGCACAAGCTGTGGCCTTTCCTCTGCAGTCTAGAAACATCCTAGCTTTTTTTTTTTGCTTAACTTTGTACTTTTTTTCCATTTGTTTTTGCACCATTTTCTTTAAAATTCTGTCCACAGCATATGGTTTCAGTGACTGTCTATTTGGTAGAAGCAATACTCTCTGCTTTGATACATTCATGCAAATAAGTCACTGTAGTAGGTGAAGGAACCTCTCAGCTATTTTCTTGAATCAAGACTAAGGTTTTTCTTTTGTTCTTGATGACTGTAATTCTTGACAGTGATATATATGAATGAGTGATGTTTCTCTAGTTTTCTATCTGCTACTTTCTTCTTTATTCCCTACCTCACTTGCGTAAACACTTCAGAAAATCATTTCCACTTGTGACTGCGGTGCAATGGCTGGAGCAAGTTTAAACACAGCTCCTTTGCCAAGGACATTGCATGAAAGCAGAGCTTGTTTGGATTCCAGTGAATGCAGCACTCAAACTTTTCAGAAACCAAGATCCTTTTGTAATGCCGATATTGTTCAGTGGTAGCATAGCAAAGGAGACACTAGGCAGAAGTCCTGTGGATACTGAAATGCCTTCTCTCCAGAGTTCAGAAATATCTTAGAGTATTAATTAATTTTCCTGGGTTTCTGTAGCATGTAGATTAAAATACAGTACCTTGACAATGAACCCTATGTGCTTTTATTCATGATGTTACCTAAATTTTTGTCAATGTGGGGAAACTAGCAGAGAGTTTGATTTTTGAAGGAAGTTACTTAATGTATTTTGAGAGAGCATCAGGGCAATCTTTTCCACTGATCACATCCAAAGGGTATCAGTGGAGCTGATGTTGAGTAGGTGGTGCACTCTGAAGTTGCATCCTGGCTTGTTGTGCTTAGGTTTCTTCTACAGCTGAGTCTTTATTCCTGAACAGTAATAAGCCTTATTTTATATGCTGTTTATGCAGATGGCACTTGTACTCCTTTCGATGCTACACTCCATTGGGACAGTCATGGATGAAACTAGCTGTGTTGAAAAGGCTTTAGAACCAACAGTTTAGTAAGATTAAAAGATAGCATATTGTTTAAAGCTAAGACTGTGTAAAATGATTTTCGTGAGTTTGGTCAGCTCTTTAACAACTTATTTGTGTGTACAAGGCATTGACTAATTGCCTAAAGATTGTGACTCTAAAGTCCTGTCACAATTATGGGTTGGACTTCAGTGCTTTGAGGTCCAGCATGCAAGACAATATTGCCCAAGCAGCTGTATTGCTTCTGATGTTTTTGTCTTTTGCCTGGACTTCTAGGACTGACTGACCTCCTTTCCAGAATCTAGAGCTTTGTTTTTTAACTCAATACTTTATTTCAAGGTTTGATTTCTCTGCATTATAAAAAGCATTGTCTTGGGTGCTCTTTCCTCTGTTTTCAGCCCTCCAGTGGAAATATGACTTTGACCTCTTCCTTGTCTTTCTAATAAAAGGAAATGACTGAAAGACACGTTTTCCTTTGAAATTTAAGCCTTTTAGACTGTTGGAGCTAGATGTCACCTAGCTCCTTTTCTGGTGGAGATCTTCAACAAGTATAGGAGCTTGTCCATAGGAGCAGTGGCTGGTAATAGGTTGGAATGGACTTCTCCATTTCCAGCCAGCCTTCCAAACATAAGGCCTAATTTTGACTGGGATAAAACCTTTCTTACCTTCCACATCGTGTAATCAAATCCCAGGAGTGACTGCCTGAGTTTTAAGTGTTTCAATGCATGCTGGAACAATGGCTTTCCATCCTGGGCAGGGCTGAGGTGGGCTGTTAACTGTCCTGTAGCTACAATAAACAATGAAGAAAAGTTCAGTGATTTACTGCTCCAACTTGTCCAGTGATTTAACAGTAACTGAAGATGCATCAGTTTTTGTGTTTTATTTTTCTGATCTAGTCTGGGTTTTTTACTGCTTTCATGTTCTCCTTGAAGATTAAGGGATCAATGCTCTTGGGTGAATTTTTGGTGTTCAGCAAGAGACCTTTCTTTGAGTGAGGGGTTGAGACAGGGCTCTTAGCTGCAGAACTGGTGGGTTAGAGCATATGTGCCCAAATGCACATTTCTGTATCTGCAAAAGTTACCTGCACTAATGCTTTAACATCTCTTCACAGGCTATCACTCGCCTCCTTCCAGACTTTGATGTTCAGGCAAGTAAAGCTATTATATTTCTTTTTTAAAAAGGAGGAACTGAATTGACACTTGAGAAAAGAGAAAAATGTGTTCAGAAATGACTGTCTGCTTGCCAGAAATACTGTTACTGTGGGAGTGGGGTCTGAATGGGGCTGTGACATAGCATTGTGAAGGGGACTGCAGGAGGACTCTTCAGACTGAAGCTGAGAAAGTTTCACCCAAAAAGAGTGACTGGGTTGCAAGCAATTCTATTCTTGCTAAGAGAATGAGGTTCTTCAGCAGTAGTAGGGAGAGCAAAATATGCCCCAACACACTTCCCCAATTAATTTGTTGCCATTAATGATGTGTGTGCTTTTCCTTGGAGGAACTCTCTATCTTGATGTGTCCTGTTATACCAAAAGTTTCTGAAAGATTCTCGAAGCTTGTAGAGTGGTGGAAGGTGCTAAGCAATCAGTTTTGCCCATAACATGAGTGATGGTAGCTTTCATATGTTTATTACAGATGTATCATAAGAATTCATAAAGCACATCAGTAAGTAAAGTGGTGGCTTTGTACTTTCCCTGTGTCATGATTTAAAGTGACATTGGAAGGGTCGTAGCTCCCCTACTGTAATATTTTATTGCTGTTTGGGCTTTTGATTGATAAATTGGTTCTTGCTGGTTCTTGAGCTGAGACTAAGGAAATGCATGGCTGTTGGAGTCAGGCTGGGTTCAATGGAGAAGGAAACCAAGAAACCTTGTAGCTGCCTTGATAAAAAGTGGTGAATCCCCATCACTGAGGACAAAGAGCATGTGTTGGGAAAAAAGGCTTGCTGAATTTCTTATTTTTATCAAGAATTATGGGGAGGGAGGTAAGATTGTGCAGGTATAAAGAAAGCTGTGCACAAATGGGAGAAGCTTTCTGTTTGGATCCAGATTGATCATTTGATCTAAATAAATCTGAATCCCAGATTAAGTCTGCTAACAGGAATACTGCAGTATTTTGATTAAGAATCCAGAAGTGACCCATATTTTATTTCTATTCTTAGAATAAATGTGCTTGGTTTGTAAACCATGTGTATATATATAGATTTTTTTTTTTTTTAACTTGCAAGATCTAATTCTCTAAGCTTTTTTGGGTTTTTTCCCATGTTTTGGATTAACTGTCACTAATCCAGAGCAGTGGTTCTTGTCATTTGGCACTGTTCTGCCTGCTCTTACCTTTTTAATGATCTTTCCTTGTTAGAGTTTAATCTTTGGTTGTTCTAGTTCAGGAAGGAAAAATGTTGAAGAGCAGTCTCAATCTGTTGTGTTAAGAACTGCAGCTGCAAAGGAGGCTTAGCTTTGGTCCTTAAAACACAATGTCTCTAAGTCCTTCTGTAGTGGTTTATGAAAGAGGTGGCTTGAAGCTATTGCAAAAGGCTTGATTGCTTAGTCCATTAGAGAAGTTCATGTGTGGCACTGGAGGGCCCAGGACACTCAGGACTGATACTGAAGCTCTTATGTGCTCTTAATAAGCAACCTGTCCCGTGAACCACACTTGAAAGAAGGATGGACCTGGCTGAGGAAGGAGGTGGTCAGTGCTTGGCAGGATGGAACTTCTTTAGTGCTTGTGTGTGGATGTGAGAGTACACCATATTCCTTTCAACTTGTGCTCTCCTTCTGGGGACAGGTTATGCAATGTTGAATTGATAAATTTGTTTCCACTCTTAGTGAAAAATAATGACTGTGAAGTGTTTTGATTTCAAGAATAAGTTTTATCTAGTGATTAAGGTTTGGAAAGAAATAGTCTCTTATTTCATATGCTGTTTTAGACTTGAGTTAAACTTACTTCACTATACAGTGACTTACTTCAAAAATTAAGAAGTGTCATCCTTCTGAAAGCAGACATTGCAAGACATGTTTGTGGTTATTCTTTGGTGAAGTTACCAAGGGATGGCCAAAACAAGAGATAGAAAGCCTACCTCTGGTCAACGTTGTATGTCTGTCTGTGGCACCTACCTGAAAACTTAAATGAAGGTACCCTGCCTCTTAAGAAGGATAGTGTTCCTGACCAAACCTGCTTTAGCACAGTTAATGATAAACTGGTGCAGGGCAGTGTGCCCCGTGCTTCTTTGTGTTGGCTTAATGCCAAACACTTTTTCATTGTATTTTGTTTGATGTATTTGCTTATACTCTAGCTTGGTAGCACTGGCGCTGATGGAGACCTGGCTCCCTGTCACTGAATATGTTCTCTTAGCTTTGTGTTTCAGAAGCAAGCAGTCTATCAAGAGAGTGCCTTCTTGGTAAACAAGCAAAACGTGCTGCCTTGGCATGATGGGGTGGGTTTCCCATGGTCATTGATGGATGCAGTTTGGGATGTTCCAGTGTGTTAAATAGATTTCCTCATCTTTTAGGTTTCTGAAGTAAAAGGATGGGAGTGGTTGTGGTTTTCTGCTTTTGCAGAGCAATGTGACCCAGTGCTACTTGGACTAGGAAGGTCCCTGGGCAGAACTGTCATAATAATCTGCTTCAATACCTGCACCAAATTTTTTGTTACTGTCTTATACCTTAGCAGAGTCACATTTCTGTCTAAAGTCATCATATTTATTAATGTACTCAACTCACGCCTGAACTGTGGAGCCCTTTTCTTAATATTGCGACATTAAAATAGATATCTTAATTCCAAAACAAAGAGAAATACCTGGGAAATACCATTTTAGAGTAGAAAAATCTAAGGGGAAAAGCTAAATAGCTTCAGGGCAAAAAGGATTTGAAGCCCAAGATTGTATTATAACATGAAAAGCTCAAGTATTTTTGGTCTTAGAGACGTTAAAGTGAAAAGTAGCATATGTAGATATCAGTATATTAAATTTAAATAATATGAACTTAAAATATACTGTCTCATAGCAATTTAAGTGATTTAAATCACCTTTAGAAACTTCAAAGCTTCTTCTTTAGTTCTGAGGCAAGAGAAGGCATGTGTGTTTAACAGGCATGATATTATACATTAAATTAAAAGCATGAGACAGTAATTGAGGATTAAGTATATTTGAAAGCTTTAAAATAATCTTGATGGAATGCAGTATTTTATTTCAAATAGAGTAGGACATTTTTAGCAAAATGTGCAACTTTTTCCTTTCAGGATTCTGAAGTACTTTACTTGCACATCCTTTGTACTTTAGCAAACAACTTGTTCATAAACATGTTCCTCTCTCCATGTCTGTCTCAGGCATGGTAGACAGCAGAAGGAATAACTGAGCTCTCCTTACCAACTTACAAATTGGCTCCCCCTTCATACCTCATGACAAAATGTCAAAGAGTGTCTCTTGACCTAAAAATGAAATCTGCTTTAGAATGGATCTACTCCTTCAAACTGAGACAGTATTTCTTAAATTGCACGTATCAGAAGCATTTTAGTGTGTGTTTTTAGGGCACTCGGATAAGACTGCACCTCTGTTTAAAGTGAGAGATGTGAACAGATGGTGTGTTTGTCTTTATCCTTCTATCGGATTAGTGTACCTTGGATTTTTTTCCAAGATAGTGTTTTAATACAAATCAGTTGGTGAAGAGCCTCTTACTATGATGTTGACATTGATTGGGATCACCATCTGTTTTCAGTGCTCTGCATTTTGAAAACATCCATCCCTACATCTCACGTAGACAAATCTCTTGATCTTTAATGGGATCAATAGGGATGCGAAGCTGTTGATTTCTCACCAAAGAAAATGATTTGAATTGATTTGTGGTTTTAGGAGAACCTTTTGGGTATTCACTGTTAAGAATTCACTCTGATGGAAAATAGCACAACCCTCTTGAATTAGGGGAGTCTTGCTGTGGAGATAATGAGGAATTAAACCAATTGTTAAACTGACTGTGATTTATGCCAGTAATTAGGAGTGTGGTCACCCATTGCCTCTGAACTATTTTTAGTTGACACTGAGTTTGAACTACACTCAGGCTTCCAGTTCCAGAAGAATTAGCTGTGGAGGTCAGTGGGATGTGCAGGTTCAAGGATCTGGATATGTCTACCATGAACAGGTTTTTTTATACACAAACAAGGAAGACCCACAAATCTTTAAAAGGTGGTCTTTCATAAGAAAAAAAAGTTCTAGATTTTTAGTGCCATTACTGAAAGAACCTAGCAAGACAAATCTGATGACACAGAATGTCTGTTTAGCTGAGGAGGAACTAATGTTCCATAATGTTCCACTGTATTCCACACTCAGCAGGAGGTATGTAACACATTGCTTATTGTCACTACAGGTGTTCAGGTTACTAAGCTCTTGACTTTTATGCTTTGATTGTATTGATTATATATATACTGAAAATTATCTAGGTATAGAAGGAAGGTAGAACATAGAAAATATTAATTGCTGTTATTAATTACTATATGTTGCTAATACAAATCTCTCCTGGAGTATTTTATAATGACTATACCTATAATATCCCCTTTTCTACCAAGAAAGAAATTTGGTGATGTAAATATGACTGATGTAGGAATACTTCAGACAAAATATTACATATCTAGTTTGGAAAGTACTGATGTAGGAATACTTCAGACAAAATCTTGCATATCTAGTTTGGAAAATACTGAATTTCAAACATTTAAGGTCTTTGTTCTGACTTTAATTTTTCAGCATCTTTTATGTTCTTACTGGAAACCTTAATCCTGGCTTTTAGGAAAGAACTTGCTTCTGATTTAATTTAGAATAAGTTTGGAGTGTTCTAGTGTTTGAAATGATAAAACCTGAAATGAAGCTAAACTTAACAAAACCTGATGGAAACAGCAGCAAGAAAGACTGTACTAATTCCCAGATTTGAAACTTGGCACTTTGTACGCTCTGTGGCAGATACTTAGTTCATCTTTGATGTCTGAGCTCTTTTGAGTAAGTACTTTTCCTGGTCAAACCTGAGTCAAATCCTATTTAAGAATGACATCCTCGCGAATTAGTCTGGTTTGGGTTTTCTAGCTGTGCATTATGGGAGTGATAAGCCTGTGCAGGATAGCAGCTTGTCTGTGTAACCCAGGTTCCTACTTGAACAAAGTAGAATTCAGTTACCATCCTCCAACTTGCTGGATTTATCACCCTGCTTTGCCTAAAGATGGTGCTAGATATGGAAGATACAGTTTACCTGCTAAATAATGCAGTGAGTATGCAGAGGAATGAATCTCTAAGGAGATATAAGCTGAAAATTAGTGTTTTGATGGTGTATAGTTCAGATAGCAGTGATGCTATGTTCAGCTTGCCTAGTGTACAAGGGGAGTAAGGGAATCTTGATTCACTGCTGTAATTGTAACTTAAAACTGATATAATTGTGCAAGTGCAAGGAAAGTAGGTGAAATGTGAAATGATGTAGCCTAGCATGCTTATTTTCAACAAAATGCTTGGTGTATTATATGTGTCAAATTAGGGAGCTGAGATTTAAATCAAACTGCTACCTCAAATCTCTGAAGAGCTTTAGGGCTTTGCTGTGTAAAGGTTTTCCTGGAGACTCTACGCCTCTGATTTCTATGGCATAATTTTTAATAGATTTGACTTTAACTTGCATGTAGCAAGTCAGGCAAGCCCTGAAGCATCAGATAGCTCACTGTACTGAATGACATGGATACATCCTGTACAGTAAATAAAATATTCTGGTGAAATGCTAAGACTGACTATTACACTGCAAGTGTAATGATACTGTAAATAAGTGTCATAAGTTACTGTTGATTTGTGATTCCCTTTATATATGTTGTCAAAACAGATTGTTTATACCCATCTGCAGTGCAAAAGACTTTTCTGTATGCTGTGGCTGTTAGTATGAGCCAAGTCACATCTAACTTACATAGATGTACAATAAATAGAAGATGATACTTGGTCTTTGGTTTGATAGTAAAGATGTACTCAACTTTAAGATCATGAAACAGTACAAACTCCCGTTATGCTGGATAAATAGTAGTATGGTAATACTGTTTCTCTGGTGGCCACCATAATAGTGTTGTGGATATGCTGCTCTGTAGCAAACTTAACACTGAATCACAGAATCTTAAGGGTTGGAAGTGATCTCAAAAGATCATCTAATCCAACACCCCTGCCAGAGCAGGACTGCCTAGAGTAGGTCACACAAACTCATCCAGATGTTTTGAACATCCCCAGAGAAGGAGACTCCACAGCTCATTTGGGCAGCCCCTTCCAGTGCTCCCTCACCCTCACAGCAAAGAAGTTTTTTCCTTATGTTTCTTTGGAACCTCTCATGTCATAGCTTGTACCCATTGCCCCTTGTCCTATCACTGGACATCATTACATTCGGTTTATGCTCATGTCTGTACATAGCAAGCCATAAATCTAACATAAGTGATTGTCATGTTTATTGGGGAAGACTACACTCAAAGCCTCACAACGTGATAAGTCTTCATGGCAAATACAGGCTGTTTCAGACTGCTTTCTTTAGGGAACAGAAGTTATTTGCCAAGAAAAAGTCCAAGAAGAAAAGTATTTTATCATGGCAACTTCACTTTTGCAAATGCTGATGGTTGTAGCTGTAAGCTGTTGTTGGTTTGAGTGTCATTGCGCTGAATTGCTTGCTCTTTTTTATGCTGCCTTTTAATAAGTTTAAAAACCATTTACTGTTCCCTCAACATCTGATTAGAGCTAGTAGCATCTGTAGTCTCCAGTCTGCGGGCTGGAGCAGGATGACAGCTGAATGTAAAATGTTACCAGAGAGCCCTCACTGTGGGGAAGAACAGGATATGTTGGGAAAGAGAATTGTAGAGGACCTTGAGCTGAAGCAGGACCTATGCTCTCTGTCACCACAATCTGCTGCAGCAAGTGTTCAGTGGAGCACTTGGACAGGGCCTTAAAAAACACCTCTTGTCCTTTTCCAGGAGCAAGATGTGGAGACAGTGCATGGCTCAGTGCATGTCACTATGTGTGGGACCCCTCGGGGGAACCGGCCTGCTATCCTCACCTACCATGACATTGGACTGAATCGTAAGTAGGCTTTTTATTTCATAGCACATGTTTCCTTACCACTGTTGTTTCCACACCTTTGAGGGCAATAGGGTGAAGGAACGAGGCTATATGTTTCCCAGGCCCTTGCTTCTTTATATCCATTGCAACCTGGTACATAATTCCTCTTTTACAGTGTTTAATTCTCACATTATTTTCTCCTTATCCTTACAAAATAAATTGGAATATTTCACCTCAAAGGAGTGAAAGATCTCTGGTAGTTCATAATGATTGAGTATAAAGGCTGTTAAAATAACTTTAGGGGATAGCTGAGGGTATATTGCCAGCAGGATGAAAAGTAATTTTGCTGGTGCTTTCTTAGGTTCCTGTCTGATAACCAGTCTTTTGCTGCCATGGGTTTATATGAATTATATTGCAAATCATAATGACAAAATAAGTGCTGGCATTGCATCCTTAACCAGTATGAAGAAAATAACTTCAAATCCCTTTTATCTTATCTATCATAACCAAGAATATAATGAGCTAATATCCAGATCTGCTCTAATTTGTTCTTTTCACTAGTACTGTTTACTTCATACAGTTTGCTGCTTCTTAATCAGTTATCAATAGTTAAAATAAAAACACCTGCAGATCTTTAAAAGCTGACTAACGCTGGGGAGCAGATATTACTCATAAGAAAAAAAGATTTGTTTTCTTGCCTGTTTTTTGTGGAACTGACTTACTTTATTTTGGATTTCTAGTGGATCAGGGCAGAGCTTAAGTTTTCGACTAAGACTTTTTTCTTCTTTCTGGAGTTAGAAAATCTGTCTTTATGGTGAACAGATTTTTCTCTCCCTTTGAAAGGCAAATAAACTTTTCCCAAACTTGCTTATTCTGCTAAAGTTGGTTTTAGCTAAAAGTGGGTCTTTTTATTCTGCAATGATTTTGTTTGTATATTGTAGTTCTGAAGAAATTCAGAAACCTGCACAGAATATTAAACAGTTTTCTAGGTATCACAAAGAAGTGCAACAGAATTCATGCTTTCCATTCCAGGAGGAAAATATACTCCTGTGCTCTACCAAAATTAATATTCCTTAAAAATCAGCAATCAAGTCACTTCAAAGTAGGGGATCTGCAGCACTGAGTATCCCAGAATGACGTTTTTGTCTTGAGCTGCTTTCAGCAGCTGCTCATGTAATGTTTATCTTGTAATATTTGGATAAAAGCACAAGTCGCAATCTCAGTCTTGGATACTCTTTTCATCCATCTGTTTTCACACAATCCAAAGCAAAACGGCCAGACAACTAAATGAGTAATTTCAACTGAGCCAAAACCAAGGATAAATACTCCTGACTGCACTATTTTAGTATTTTAACTTTGCATAAATAACTTTTGAGATCTTAGAGTACCAAGTGCATACTTTTGGTGGGTTCCAAAATAATATGGATAAACTGTAGCTGGCCATGAGAAAGGAGCTGTTCAGGCTTTTTTCCTGCCAAGTTACTTGAAGAAATTGCTTTGTAGCAGGGTTTTGCTGATGTTTCTGTGTTGGAAATAAAGTACTGACGCTTTTCCTGGATTGTAACATATCTCACCTGATTGAACCAACTTTACCCTGCAGGACAGGATAATAAATGGTTTTAACATAATTGCAAACTTACTATTTCCTCTCAGCATAATTATGACATATTTTCTTTTCCTTCTCAAGATAAAACTTGCTTCAATCCTCTCTTCAACTTTGAAGATATGCAGGAAATCACCCAGCACTTTGCAGTCTGCCATGTGGATGCACCTGGTCAGCAGGATGGAGCACCATCTTTCCAAGCTGGGTGAGTTGTCAGGGAAGCAGCCCATGCTTTCAGAGTTACTCTCTTTCTGAAAGAGTCTTAATCTACAGTTGAATTAAAGAACATTTGAAGCAAACATAGTAGCTGGCTTTAGAACTTAAATTCTGACACTGTTTCTGAGGTACTGGAGCTCTTTGGAGCTCTGTTGTATTGTGCCAGTTCACAGTAGACTTTGGGGCAGTAATTCTGTGGTTTAGCCATGAAAGCTAGACTGCTTGTAAAGCAGTTCCTTGACAGATGTCTACATCTGTTAATTTAAATATTGAGTTACCTTTTGTAATGATATCCTGAACACAAAACTAGATTGTTGCTATAAACAAGAAAGGCATAAGCCACTAGATAGTGTCCTTCCTGAATTCAAGGGGGTTTTATGAGGTGACAGCATGGTAGATGTTGGTAGGTAAACTTGATAACTTACTTGGAAAATCCAAGTTTTTAGACAGTAACAAAATGTAGCCCCACAGAATATCACAGATAGCTGCATGCCCCTAAGTGTATATCGATGTTGTGAGTCTTGGAAACCTTATGTACCATTTGCCAAAATGCTTGTCTCATTTACTTCAAGTAAGATAGGTTTTCCTTAAGATTCCCCTCAGCTGAGGAAGGGAGTGGCTGACATGCTGAAGCCAACCCTCTGCACAAGGCAAGGGACAGTTGTTCTGTAAGAACTAGGTATTAAGGAGCTTATATGTACCCTTACTGCATGAGCCAGTCTATTTTCCTTCTTAATTTTTAAGCTGGTCTGATGCTGAGGAGGTCATGATGGGCCAGGTTCTCAGCTAGTGTAAACTGCAGTGGCTGACTTGTCTACCAGAGCAGCCTACAAAGCTATTTCAGTCACCTCTTTTGTATTTGTTTGAATCGTCTTAACCCTTGTGTCCTGAACAGGCATTAACACTTTGGAGTTATCAGCTGTATGGGACAGCCATCATGGTCTATGCTAGTAAAGACCACTGCTTAAAAACATCATGATGACAGCACACAAAGCTGTATTATCTCTCCCAGCTCTCTAGCTGTGAGAACAGGATGCTCAAGTTAAGTCCTAACTGTTGTGGTGACACTAGCTTTTGTTTTGACATGGTTTAGTTTCCCAACTAGATAATCTGAAGGGGAGGGGGGGAAGTAGTTTTGCACTGTTTGTCTTTTGTTTAGTTTTTTTGGAAACTAAAGTAGAGAATCATTAGGTGTAGTCCTAATAGAAGGCAGAGATTTGGATACATCCTAGACAGATGTTCTTCAGCTACTTTGAGTGAATTTTTTTCCATGTGCTGCTTAGTTGAGATTTTACTCAATTTCCTTCCCTCGGAGTTTTGTTTCTGCTTTGTAGAAGACCTGGAACACTAACCAACAGCTGTTTTTATTGAACTTCCTCAACAGCTTTGTAGCTCTTTCTGTACCTTCATTTTCTCCATTAGAAAGCTCTCCTCATTTATCAGGTGGTAGTTTGGGTGTCCCTAAAAACATGCATGCAGATTGTTTGCCACAGATCTAGATCTCACTGCTGTAGTCTGATCCTGCAACACAGGAGAAACATTTTTGTGGTGGACCAGAAGTACAAATGTGGTGAATGTGGTTGGAAACTCGCCTCTTGAGTTGAGTGTAACTTTTCTTGGAAGAGATTCATTATAGTCTGTTTTGTTCTCGGATGGACCAGGCATCTATCATCCTGTAACCCACATGAAATACCATGTAGGTTCTGTTCATATTTCAGCTAAACTACTTATGTGTGCTTGCTCCTGATTTAAATTCAGCTCATGCTGCCAATGATCTTGCAGTGAGCACATTTGGTGGTATAAAATCTACAGTAACCTCTGTGTCTGTAAATATCCCCGCCTACTCCACTGAAAGTAGTGTAGTAACTCCACAACTGCATATTTGTTGTAGGTACATGTATCCCTCCATGGATCAGCTGGCTGAAATGCTTCCTGGAATCCTGAAACAGTTTGGGTGAGTGCAGGATTATTTACTTTACTTCCACTGTTCTACTCCCTCCATGACACACTAAATGAGCAGGGCAGAGCGGGTATTTGCTGATCTATCTGATGTTTTGTGGGCTAGAATTATAGTTGTGGTCGGTTTTTAATTCCTGTCATAGATGCATTACTTTTGCCTCTGCTTCTGAAGGAGCTTGATTTTTGCCCTATTTTTTTAAATGCCTGTTTATTTTTAAACAGGAAGCAACTTTGAGTGAAATCCCATGTGCCTAATTTAGAGGCTTCCTACATTATTTTCTGAGTTGCCCTTCACAGAGGCAAGGCACTGACAATCTGTTCTTCCCACTGTAACAACCCACGTTTTCCTGTGGTTACCAGAAAAAAAAACATGGTCCCATCTGAAGACACTGTTTTGTTTCTGTGGCTTGAGTGTCTTAGGGGTTCAGTTCAGCCTCCTTAGGCTTCTGCTACCAGGGACAGATGGCAGGTTGCCAGTGTTGAAGGACCTAGTGGCAGTGTTCCTCTACCTGTAACAATTTGAGGTGGTTGTTCTCCCTTTAAAGCTTAGTTTTAGCAGGAGCCATAGTTGAGAAAGCAACCTTCTCTGTGGAGTTGGTGTTCCTGGTACACAATGAAGAGTACAGATAGGCATCTCCAAGAGATTTGAAGACCAAACAGAAAAAATGTGACATATGGGTTTAGGCAGCCTTGGAGAACAGACAGCACAGAGCCACAAAGATGGAGTGGAGCATCTCCCTTCTGATGAAAGGCTGAGGGAGGTGGGGCTCTTTAGCTTGAAGGAGACTGATGGGTGATCTCATTAATGTTTACAAATATGTAGAGGGTGGGTGTCAGGAGAATGGAGTCAGGCTGTTCTCAATGATGTTCAATGATAGGACAAGGGGCAACAAGTACAAACTGGGACTTAATTGATTCTAAAGAGACATAAGGAAAAACTTCTTCACTGTGAGGGAGCACTAGAACAAGCTGCCCAGATGGGTTGTGGAATCTCCTTCTCTGGAGACATTCTGAACCCATCTGGACGAGTTCCTGTGTGACCTACGCTAGGTGGTCCTGCTCTGGCAGGGAGGGTGGACCTAGATGATCTTTTGAGGTCCTTTCCAGCCCTTAAGATTCTGTGGTTCTGTGACAGACTGGACTACTGGTGGGGATTTTGGTCTCAGACCAGTACCTCAGTGTAGACATTGTTCAGTTCTAACCAGCTATTACAGTACTTGGAACCACTTTACCTCACTATACCTTCTTAAGAGGTGTTTTTTTGAAACACCTGGAGTAAGGCACAGTTGCCAATTCTGTTCTTACACTGAAAAAAAACACTTAACATAATGTTAGTACCTTGAAATATCAATTAAACTGAAGTGTATTTAAAAAGCCTTGATTTAATACTGCTAATGAGAATGAAAACTGTCCTTGGATATTTTCCTAAAAGCATCATATAACCTGTTTTTCTGAGTGGTTTTGTCTAGTCTTCCCTTACTTGTATTTTCTATCACTTGAAGATGATGCTTTAAAACCATTTCAATTAATGCAAATATTTGGTTTGTCTCTGCCCTGTTTGGCTATGAAGATTAAACTGAATCACCTCAGTGACTGGATAGCATCAGAGATTTCCCTGCCAGCCCCCTGTTAGAGAGGAATCAATGTCCCAGTTGGATAGCTGTACTGGGAAGGGCAGGTGAAGCCTGGGGAGATGGAAACTTGGTATTTAGGCTGCAGGTTTCAGGATTGTTTCTTCTAAGTTTTTGACAGAAACTGTTTCTGTCCAGGATCAGAACAATGCTGTGGTCCATCAGTATATTTACTTAAGGATAAGTGAGGATTACTATTGCCCTGCAAAGTGCAAGGACCAGTGTCCTGTAAATCTGTCAGAAACAAAGCAGCTGCTGTGTTGAGCTCCTTGCTGGGGCTGGTGGCATTGCTGAGGCTCCACAGTCTACCAGAGCTGCAGCCCACTCTTCTGTAGCTGCTCACTGGCATGAGAAAGAGGAAGGCTGCTGGTGTGGATTGGTTTATTTTTGGGGTTGTCTTACTCATTTGTCTGTTCCGGTTTTTTTACTGTTGTGCAGATTGAAGACCATTATAGGAATGGGAACTGGAGCTGGAGCCTACATCTTAACCAGATTTGCTGTAAGTTTTGTGAAGCTACTCCAAATCCTCAAGCCTGACTTTCCTGATGAGTTGTTGCCCCTGTAGTGTGCGCAGAGAATTCCTGCTCTGCTGTGCCCGTTTAAGTAAGCAGTGAGGCTTTTAAGTGAAATACCACAGTCTGCGGGATAGCTAATCCAGAAGACCTAGATTTTCCATTTCAAGGCCTGAGCTCTACCCAGTTAATTTGCAGAAGGTTTTTTTAATGGGAGTTCTCTATTTAAACTGAGGGTGGAGAAGAAGTTAAATCTTAATGTTCTCCAGCTGCTCAGTTGAATTGCTTTAACAATTTTTTTTTTCCATACATGTGCTTATTTTGTGCAAGATAAAACCAGAGCTACCACCTTCCTCCCCAGGAGATGATTTGCTAATTTAAACTTAATGCTGACTATCAAGGGTATGTGATGAATCTAAAACCTGTTCTTTTTCAGTTAAACCATCCAGAGATGGTGGAGGGATTAGTTCTCATTAATGTAAACCCATGTGCTGAAGGTTGGATGGACTGGGCAGCAACAAAGGTAAACATCTTAAAGTTAGAAAAATAAATCAGACTGTGAGCTTATCAAGCATGAGGAACTAGGCAAGCTTGAGTGTCAAAGCATGGCTGCAGACACAAAATATCCCAGGCTAATTCCTATGGGGTTTATTCTTCCATTTTCAAACATACATCCTGTAGGGTTAGTGATAAAAATAAGTACTTAGAGGAAACAGATATCTGTGGTATAATGGAGCTACTGGGTATGGACAATTCTTAAGAGCTAGCAACTGCTGGGGAAGATGTAGTTTAACCTGGACATAGGATAGTTTCAGGACCAACTTTCTTTCAAGTAAGCTTCAAGCATAGAGTAACATTCACTCTGTTCTTGCTTATGGCTTTGTTTACCAGCCCAGCTCAAAAAGCAAACTAGAGCACAGAAAAATGTTCAGAACAACATCTTCTAGGTTTCAATCATCTATCTAAGTCTTAGATGCCCAAAGGACTCAGGAAAAGGCATTAGCTTTGGTAACTGTGAACAGATTGTCTGTACAACAAGACCCAAGTGAAAATGTTCACATACGTGGAAGACTTAATCTGTTAAAATGTTTTTGACAGTAAACTGATGAAAGACACTTCATGTCATTCAGGGTCATGTTTAAGTGAATGACAGTTGTTACAAAAACTGAGAAATACAGAAATTAGTGCATTAACTTTTAACCACACAGTGTCTGGGGCGGTATTAAATGTAATGATAGCCTTCTAATATAAGAATATTTCTGGAGCTGGAACTGAATATTTCAAGTGCCACTAGTAGTGTGCTTGCTATATAACTGCATTAGTAAAGACTTACAAGAGTGACTCAAACATAAACAACCCCTAATGGTATTTTAGTTGGAATGAAAGGGGAAGAATATCAATCCAGGATACTGCATACATAAGGACAGCAGAGAAGCATCAAGTGATCTACTTATGGGTAACTGAAAGGTTTCAGTTAATCAGGGATTCTTGTAATATCAGATACATTGATAATCTTACTGTTCAGATTTCAGGTTGGACAAATGCTTTACCAGACATGGTCATTTCACATCTTTTTGGAAAGGTAAGAATGTTCAAAAGATTTCTCAGCTGTCTGCATTTACCTTTTGAGGTTGGGAAGAGGGGAGAGGCCATCACTTAAACAGCAAAATATGAAGTTAAACAGTGAGATAGAACTCATACTTGTGTTCCCAGTATTTTGGAGGTGTTGTGCTCCCAGGGGGTTGCTTTGTCCTGACAACTCAGGTACATCTCAGTCATGACAATTCTAGTAGGGGCAGCTCCTTGTTTAGAGAGTCAACACTCAAACATGAGTATAAGCATTGTATGTGTTCATATTTTTTATATGCAGGGAAAGCTGGCTATTAGTGCTAATGGTTCTCTTTGGTGCAATCTTGATTTAATGCCAAGTGCTATACTGTTTTCTGAGGCTGCTTTGCTATGCTGGAAACTATTAGTTAAAGCAACATAAAATGCCATTCTAGAGGAAAAAAGGAACTAATCTGTAAAGACTTTAGAACCATATTATTGTGAAATTGAGTTCCCCACTATGTATATCTGTACACTTTCAATGTGTGCTTTGCCTTATTGAGCTTCTTACCCTGCATCTTTGTTTTAAAACCTCACACAATTACAAAACATGTAGTGCAGTCAGAGAAGTAAGATCTTACATTGCATCATACTGAAGTATTAAAGCAAAAGATGTGATTCTACAGTCAGGCTAATGTTAATGATGGGTGATACCACAGTGTTCTGGAAGTTGTCCCTTCCCTAAAGGTGCAGTCGTTTTGTGTAGCAGTGAGTCTGATACGTGACTGCTGTGCCATATCTTCGTATCCTTTTGCAAAATAGCCCCTCTTCTCAATGATTCTGTCTCCACTGTAGGAAGAGATTCACAGCAACCATGACCTGATCCATACTTACCGCCAGCATATTATTAATGATATGAACCAAACCAACCTTCACCTCTTTGTCAACTCTTACAACAGGTAAATACATTTACCTGACTTCTAACTGGAAACTGTTTTAAGAGGCTATCCAGATCTTAAAGGCAGTATTCCTTGTGTGGTGGAGTTGCTTGTCTTCCCCTAGTATCAGTTTCTGCTTTATAGTGACTTTAGGGATCTCAGGTGGTTTGTTTTGGGAGAAAGACCTCGTGTATTTGTGGGCAGCAAGATGGTATGCTGGGACTGAACTAAGACATGGATACTTCAGTCTAAGGGTTCTCCATCAGTTATGGACACTACAACATATGTCAAATTAAATTTATTTATATGAGTGTGCTTTCTCCAAACTAGAAGAATCTGGAAATATCAGTAAAATTTCAATGTATCAAGAGCCTTTGTCTTCATTTTTTTCTAGTCGACGAGACCTAGAGATTGAGCGCCCAGTTCCTGGAATAAATGTGATCACCCTTCAGTAAGTATTTTATTTCCTACCAGATGACCTGTACATGATGTGAGCTAAGAGGAGTGCAGTGCAGAACTGTAGCTGAATCTGTTTATGTGCTGGAAAAGGATCTTGTAACTTTGTGTAGGAGTAATGTTCCTGCAAGTCAGTGATTGCCACTGGGAGGACTTCTCTCTTCAGATTTCAGTCATGTGAGCTGAAATGGAAAGTTAAATACTTCCTGTTATTGTTTATCTGCAAAGTTGGGCTTACACAGTAAAGTAGATGTACTTAGTTTCATCCAGAAATATGTTGTGATTAATGGAAACCATAGCTCTGAATGCACTAGAGCTGTGCCTATACTACCAAAAAGACCAGCCCAAAACCATTAAAACAAAACCAAACTCAAACAAAAACTCTTAAGGAAGATGCAGCACGTATGAGAATCACAGAATGGTAGGGATTGAAAGGGACCTCTAAAGATCATCTAGTCCAACCCACCTGCTAAAGCAGGTCTACCTAGATCAGGTCACACAGGAATATGTCCAGGTGGGTTTTGAAAATCTCCAGAAAAGGACACTCCATGACTATCTGTCAGATCTTCTGCAAATAGCTTTTCACTTGTGCTGCAACTTGTGCAGTGTGACAGTTGTCAAGTCGCCCTCTGCTCAACTGCTGATGTTTACACGTGGGAGACTTTGAGACTCATGTCCTTTGCCATGTGTGAAATTGGATGTATGGGTCCCAATGCTGGAGCTCAGGGGCTTAGCACGGTGGGGTGAAACTTTGATAGTGAGTATGTTCTACTTCTTAAAAAACAAGGAATAAGGGCACTGGGAAGGTCTGGTTGCTACAAGGTGGAGAAAAGTGTATGTTCTCAGGCGGGTTATCGGAGCACATGAGTAGACTTGCAGTTAATATGGTGCACTTGATGTGTTTAAGGTGTCTGGAATACAAACCAAATCACTTTCACACACTTAACTGTCTCATCCTTCCAGCCACACATAAAATGAAGCTTAGGGTGAGCCCAGGCCAGATCAGAGATAACACCTCTTCTGTATGCTTTTTTGCAGATGCCCTGTCCTCCTTGTGGTTGGTGACAGCTCACCGGCGGTGGATGCTGTGGTGTGTACATCAAACCCTCTTGGCCACCATCCTGGTGGATGGACCAGCCAAGGGGCTGTGGGAGGCCTGCACAGCAGCCTTGCTGGCTGGCTAGTAACCCAGCCTGACTAGCAAGCCAGCCCAGCTGGCTCTCCTCGTTGAGGCTGTGGGAGAGCTGCCATTCATCCCTTGCTGCCTGTCCCCTGTGTCTGAGCACCATTGTGTGAGGAGCCATTGCCACAGCAGTTCTAGTGAACCGCAAATATTTTTCCTTTAGAGAAAAGGAAAATATTGTTGCTGGTGTTTTAACTTGTTTGCTGTTGGAGCTCTGCCCCTGGGTCACTATGGAAGCGAGGAGCTTCTTTTTGACTATTATAAGTCACCCCAGATGACTGGATGACTTCAAATGTTGTGCCTTAACGGGCATGCCCAGTCTTGCTGGCTGGTGGCCATATGGCTACTCACCACTTGGGACACTACCAGATGACCCCAGATCACAAGATAAACAACACTTGTTGCCATTAGAGTCTGAGAAACAGATAAAAATCTCCAATTCCCATCTAATGGATTTGTCTGAACATTGAAAAGAATATGGTTAGAAATGTGACCTGACCTTACTTGGGTTGAAAAATGTGTACATATATTTGTATACATGGAGTCTTTATACAGGAGCCTAAAATACTCAGTTTATTCTGTGTTAAGCCAGAAAGCAAGACTTTTAATTTGTTTCCATCCAGCAGTTCATAATTAAAATCCAGTGAATAATGTTTTATGCTGCTGTTTTTATTATAGGTTGAATGCAACTCAAAGCTGGACCCAACAAGGACCACACTGCTTAAGGTAATAACAAAAGCTTTTTTTAAATTAATGTTCCCCTCATTTAAAATCAGATGGCTTTAACTAAAAAAAAGCAGAACCACAGTGATGTACTGCAGTACAGATAACATGGTGAGAATGTAGTTCTGGTGTGGAAAAACAGTTCCTTCAGGATTTTAGTGGATAAATGGGACTAAGGCCTTCTTGTCAAGGTTAAGGACTGAGAATTTCTCAGCTTTTTCATCTTAAAAGAGAAGAGGTGAGACTTGAAATGCTCAGTATTTCACATACCCATAATGAATTTGACTAGAGCTGGCAGAGTTGATCTTGAGGTATTTTGAAAGGTTGGAAAGAAGCCATCAGCAGAGTGGAAGAGCAAACCAAGTCATTCTGTTGCTTGCCTGTCCCTCAACAGCAGTGTGATCTGTCAGCCACGATTATGTCATCCTGCCTTTTGAGGGCACAGTCTAGGACATACTTCTGCTGGAAATGACTCTTATTTTCCAAAAAGTTAATAAAACGCACTTCCAAATAGCAAAAGATCATGCAAATGCTTTGGCTGAGACTTGGCATTCAGAGTATGTGTGCAATCTTCAGCTCCTTACTGATGAAGTAATACAGAATGAGGGTAATAGCATGCAAACAGTGAAACAAGTTTTGTCATGCTTCTGCTGAGGACCTGTACTGCATAGCTCTTTATTGAACTCATCAGTGAAAATTATAATAAACACCATTTAAAAAGTGCTTTTCTTCCTGTCATTGAGGAGTTATGCTGCCGACCTACCATGTGGCAATGGCAGACTCACCCTAAATTAAAAACTGACAGTATCTCAGATCCTATGTCTATGGCCTTTTCCCAGCCCAGGGATATGGTGGATGCCAGATCCTGCTAAAGGTCTGCTTTGTTGCTAATTAATCCTAGATAGGATTTGGAGTTTCCTGTAATTTACAACTCAACTGTTTTCAGCTTGTGATATTCCTTGGAAGAGGACTGTTTTTTGTGTTGACTTTGAGGGGTGGAGTGACAGGAAAAACAAAGTGCTCCAAAAATACTGTGTGCACTCAAGACAGCTTTTCTAATTTGGCTTTCCCTGCTTCCCTTGGCAAGTTAGGTTGATGCTTGCCATCTGCAATCTCAGCAAATCATTTTTCCCTTCTCACCTCTGAGGTTTAAGTGTTTGTTTGCTCTCCCTTGTTTATCAGTTATTCAGGTCAATATCAAGTCACATTAGGGTAACTCAGAGTTGAACTTGTAACTAGGACTAATTGACTAGTTTCTAAGAAACTAGCAATCACTCCCTAGCAAAAAAACACATTTATTTGTAGCTCCAGCTGATGCTTTGACTGAGCATCAAGACACTTTGGGGTTCTCTGGGGTGCGGTTGTGGCTTCTCTAAACGTTTAACTGCTTGCTTGGATACATTCATCTACATGACTGTTACTTGCACAACGAAAGGAAGTGTTTTTCTGCCAGATAGCTTAAAAGGTCATTTTAATATATCCTGAGCATAAATTAATTCCTCTGGCATTACATTAACCTGCTGTTCCCATCCCTGTTTCAGATGGCTGATTGTGGTGGGCTCCCTCAAGTTTCCCAGGTAGGATTTGGCTGAAGGAAATCCTACTAATCCTGTTCTGCAGCGTGTTGGGCAGGAATAAATGGTTGTTCTCTTGTAGGGTACTTGCTGTTCCCAAATGTCAGCCAAAAGGATGGCTATGATTTCATGAATAATGATGTCAGTCGGTCATCTGAGCTTTCTTTTTTTCTTTAAAGACCAATGAAGCTTAAAGTTAAGATTGGGAGGGGATATTATTTCCTCTAAGTCTTAACCAAGTAAAGGTCTGAGGTGGGAATGTAGAGGTATTGTTTTGTGCCTGTCTGCTGAGCTAACATGGGTTAAGGCTTGAGCACTAGTGTTTGGAAAACATTCTTATTTGGATTATTTATAGTATAGATCAGGAAAGTGGGAGGCAGGAAATAACAACACTGTGTTCTTGAACACACAGACTCAGCTTGACTGAAACTGAAGTTTCTGAAAATGTATCTAGGCATAAATTCCAACACTGCTAGTAAAACCAGGCTGGGAAAGTTAAAACTTACCTATGCTCTAGTGTTGCTTCTCTAAGAGTTCTGACCTGTGAATTGCCTTTAGAGTGGGTTCTGACATCTAAATAGATTTCTAAGCAGGATAATGTAGTTTTCAAAAACTTAAGGAAAACTATGAGTTTGTAATTTCCTGCAGCTGAGAAATCCTTCTACAGGCAGTGTGTGCTCTAACAGGGCTGTGGAGCAGGGGGAAGGCTTTTTTAAAGGCACACAGGAGTATGTGCATTGATTCAGTTATATAGGGTGTATTCTTGGCACCGATTCAGACAGAACTATGCAAAATAATATGGGCTATAATGACATGTGCAATAACAGATGATGAGCCTTCTTTGGCCACTGTCAGCAGCAGAGAAAAATGAATGCTTTGTTGCAAGAATGTCATAGACAATTGTGTTTGCATATTCCTGCTGAGCTTTTTTGCCCTGTAAACATAACTGTCAGATCTGACTAGCTGAATTTGTTCTCTGATCATAGGAACCTCTCAGTTACTGACCCTCTCTGTTGTAAATTGTATTTTGTTACCGAGGCAGGTGAGTTTGGGCCAGGCTTAGACCACTTGTAGTCACTTCTCTGGAAATCTCATTCTCCAATATGTGTTTGCTAAAATAATGGGTCAGTGGAACAGACAGTGGGATGGTGGAATTCTCTCATATAAATGAAATTCAGACAGTCAGTAGCACCTAGAGAATTAAGAATATTTAAGATGTCCCTGTTAAGGCAAGGTGTCTATAACATTGTAATGTAGCTAACTTGTTGAGTTCTGCATCCAATAATACTCTTTCTTTTGCAGCCTGCCAAGCTTGCAGAAGCTTTCAAATACTTTGTTCAGGGAATGGGATACAGTAAGTATTGGTTTTATGGAATGGCTCACATGGCTACCAAAGTTTGTTGGATATCTAAGCACTTGGTCTTCTGATCCTTGATGGGTGACCTTTTCCCTGTTGGATTGTGTTTGCAAAGGGGGTAAAAAAACCCATCTGTGATGTCTGGACAAAAGACATTCAGACCAAGTTATTTTCCTAAATAATAGAGAGCTTTGTAGATACTTACATGTATTAGCTATCTGCATTACTTTATCTTGCTATTTTTAAGGTGGATATTGGTAATAGTGTCCCTTCATTGCACCACAGGATGATTCATGTAACAATCATAATATTTAAAACTACCTTAGTTGAGAGACTTTCTTGATTTGTGGCTGTTTGTCCTTCCCGTGTGTGCTTCTGGCAGCTGCTGTTACATAGATACATTACTAGCCTGGGCTGCCAGCACAGGTTAAACATCTGAAAGTAACAGGTCTGATGGTGCTCTTTAGTTTTCCTCTGGATTCTTGCAGCCACAGCAACAAGCCATAAAGCTCTGTCATGAATCCCTTGTTCCTGGCCACCAATTTTGCCTTGGTAGTTTGGGCTCCTTAACTCTCTACCTGGAGTAGTGGTACTTCTGCAAGTGAAGCACCATGGAAAGTATATATCAAAGCTTGAAGGGTTCTCCCAGGGTGGTTAAGGCTGGAGAAGAAGGCAGGGGCTCCCTTCCAATCCCAGAAAGCCAAGCATTAATGCAAGACTCTTCTTCCAGTCCCCTCTGCCAGCATGACCCGGCTGATGCGGTCCCGCACTGCTTCTGGCTCCAGTGTAACCTCTTTGGAAGGCCAGAGGAGCAGGTCTCACACCGGGGAAGGCCAGAGGAGCAGGTCTCACACCGGGGAGGGAACAAGGAGCAGGTCCCACACCGGGGATGGTGCCAGGAACCGCTCCCACACAGACACGCGCATCGAGCTGACGCCCAACTCGGCAAGCAACGCTGAACAATCCAGCCCCAAGTCCATGGAAGTGTCTTGTTAGATGACTGTGAGAGGCTTAAACTGGTCACAGTGTGAAAAAGTAATGGATGCCCCCTGTGTATCACAAAAACGTAACTGCTATTAATCTCAAGCTATTCTGTAGGATGAACTCTGTTCACCAGGGTCTGACAGGGACCAAAGAAAAGAAGCATCTCATTTGCTCTATCATTATTCTTGTAACTCAGACAGTTGCTGCTATTGTGCCCTCCTTCAATGGATGCCAAATTCTAAAGGATACTTGCCAAAAGCTGATGTGGTTGTAAACACTTCAGAGTCAAACCAGACTTGCTTAATATCCTCCTTTAAAATCATGTTACGTGCCCCTTTATCTCTTCTTGTCTTGAAGTAAACTGGTGCAATTTGAGATGAGTTTCAAAGAGGGGGAGGAAAAAAAAATCTCTATTATAAATGGCTTTTAAAAAAGGAAATGAAACAAATGTTTTATGGCCTCATGTTGAAGCTGGAGTTGAATTCTTTGTATATAGCTTGACTTCAAATGGTAGAGAAGTTAATGTATCGTGCATTTATAGGCCTTCTAATTCATTAGTATTCAAGCCTGTTTTCCGATGTACAATAATATGCTACTAAAATAGGCAGATTTAATGTGACTTTGAGACAAACTAAATCTTTACCTTTTTTTTTATTTCATTTTTTTTGAGATTTAGTTCCAGTCTTCCTTTCCTTTCCCCCCCTTCCTAGACCCAAAAACCTGCTTAGCCAGATGAGGAGAGGATTTAAATTTAATAAGCAAGGTAACATTTCCTGTTTGGGCCCTTGGGCTGAAGGGTTTGTCATATCGCAGAAGCTGGTGTAGGTGTAACAAGTAGGGTAGCTGTACATGCCAGCAAAGCAGAAAGAGATTGATTTTTTTCCTTCAGACAGCTTCTTATCTTTGCAGCTCAAGTTTTTGTGTCCAGCACAATTGTGATTAAATTGAGAATTCTGTAAGTGAAGCCAGATCCAGCTGTTCTTTGTCAGGAGAGATGAATAACTGTGGGATGGCATGTGATTAGATACACTGTACATTCAACTGACACTAATTACTAGATTTGAAACTCAGATCTCACTGGTGCTGAGAAGTGTTTTCCACAAAGTGATGGAGCAGCAACACCGTATCTGTGAAATACAGTGTTTAATGGCTGCATAAATGGAATGATTGGCTGGTTCTGCATCTTTAGGTAGCCTTCAGATACCTTGGGTTACTTCCTTTGATGCTAGTGGCTTCATACCTTTCCACCAGTCAGATTTTCACAGTTGGATGGTGTTCATCAGTTTGTCCTTCCCTAGGTAGTGGGAGAGGACTTCCTGAGCTCCAGTGCATACCTGCTGCATTGCAGTCCTCACACAAACAAGAAAACTCAAATGCTGAGCAGTTAAATAGCAAATGTTAATACTTTGGGATTGCTTGTTCAGAAGAGCTCAATCTAGGTTACTTTATATTGACTAACTTCGGCTCTTGTGTAGAATATCCATAATGGTTTGTGGGAAGAACAGACAATTTCCAGAAAGAATAAAGCTATTGTGTAAAGTCTATCAAGAAAAGTTTCTTAATGAAGTATTTGTATTTATTTCAAAACAAATAAATTTGTAACTTTGCAGTGTCTGGTGTCTTAATGTTTTACCAATACAGTAATCTTAGAGTATGATCTTGCATCCCTTTGTGTTAATGAAATCTCTTTTGCTTACATCCCTGCTGTTGTCTTCTTTGGTGCTCAGAACTTTTTTCTTCACTCCAGCCTACTATTTACACTAAGAAAACACAAGAGACTTAAGTATTGTTATGGGCTGTTCAAAGTACTAAAGAATAATTTTGCTCTAACAGATATATATTAAAAAATGACTCTTTATCCAGAGTACTATTTATTTGCTGGTTGAAGTTGTCTTCCTAGATACAATACTATCTACTGCATTGATCTGTGGCCCATACAGTCACTGGAGATTATGCCGTGCTTGTTGTATGTTTTATCTGTAAATTCATTTGTGTTTGACATTGTTCTCACCAATCTCTGGAGATATTTGGGCCTCATGACTGAAATACCAGATGCCAATTTGAGTTTCTAAAAGCTGTTCTTTTTGGGCCTCTTGCAGGAATCTAACTTCATAAGGGTAAGGACTAAGTGTTCACAAATAAGTTTTAAAAGGATGCCTCAAACACATGAGGGAGAGGAATCTAAAAGTGCAGGAAAGAATGACAACATAGTTTTGTCCTTCAAGCTGAAATAGTTGTCCTTTTTCACCTTAAGATTGGGACTTTTTGTAATGTGAACAGTGTCTGATCTCCACATGGAAAAATCCTACATGTTTGGAGGGTCCCTTCCATGTGTTAGGAGGGGCTGGGAGCATGGATGTTGTTCAGTGGGGAATGTCTAGGAGACAACAGAGCCTGGCCACCAAGCTGATGTTTTTCTACATTGAGACCTTAGTGACAATGAGGTATTCTTTCTTACCTAGTGACATTTAGTATACTGGGATTTTCAGGAACACATGAGTTTGGCTTTGCTGGAATTGTTTTGGACTGCTTCTTCCTCCTGTGTCTCAAAATACAGAGAAATACACTAAGAAAAGGCAAAAACAAGTATTGGACAATTTTGATCTAAGGCTCTGGTAGATGTGCTGATTCAGCATTTGCAACTGGACTGATAGTAGCAAAGGGCTTGATTTGGTTAACCACAGTCTGTGCCAGTGAAAACAGGAGGAACCTGTGCCAGCTCATCTTACAAAAGAAGGGCAAGTTATGTTCTTTGCTGAGCTTTTCTGGGAATGGCAAATCATTCTTAACACAAGGACACCATGGTGTGCCTGTCAAGCCCAGGCAGTTTATTTCTGTTTAAAGGGGGGGAAATGCATCCAAGCCTTTTTGCAGCACAAAGGCAACTGTGAGCACTTCTGAGCAGCAAGGAGTTGCTAGGACCACTAGAAATGTCAGCTTTGCAACAAAAAGTGTTCATTTGGCAAGGCACAGTGTGTACCTGTACAGAAAAGCAGGAAAAAAAGGGGAGAGTGGTGTTGTCTTACCTTTTATAAGGAATTATGGCTCCCTTTTCCCTGCAGTGAGGGTCTCCTGATGTATTTAACTTATGCTGTAACTAAAGAGATGCTCGTGGCTTGCACTAGCTTTCAAAAGCTGGGTACTACATTATTGTTGGAGACAGAATTAGCCTGGATACTGTACTGTCATTAAACCAGAGAAGATGAGCTGGATTTCACATTTTTCTCAAAGTATGAAGGGCCAGCATGGTGCAGAGTTCCTGTGGCATAGAGGAAATTCAGAAGGGATGAGAGGAAGTTTCCAGAGAATAAACAGTTTAGCCCCCACAATGTGTTTGGAGGGGTTATAGGGGGTGGAAGAGGAGAGAATGGGTTGTCAGGAACCAAGAAGCTTTCTGATTGTGTTATGGTATCTCAATCTTTGCTGTCGTGTTCTTCAAAGCCACTGACAGAGGTGATGTCATTGCTGAAATCTTGAGTCCTGGGCCTCTATGTTTACTGTACAAAAATCTGACTAAACTTCAAGAGGGCTTTCTCCCTCCCCGTCCTTGCAGAGAAGGAAGGGGAGAAGATGTGCCAATACCATGTCATCATAGCAGTAGGACTTTTGTGCTGAAGGATGCTGCTTTCCCTTTTAAAAGTCTGTAGAGAGTAAACAGTTGGGAACCTTAACTTAGATGCATTTTGGGGGTTTATGATTAATATCATGTATAGCAATGGATGGACAGAGGTGGAGAGAAAACAGTTGCTGGGAAAGCTGCTTCTTTTTTTCTCTCCAGTGCTGGAATCCTTTTGCTGTCTGGATTTGCATCTTGGGCAGAGTGTCTGTAACAATCTTCAATGTGCTGGTAACATGATCTGTTGTTTTTACCAACACAACACATGGAGAAGTGCTTCACAAGTGCTGTTCACAGCTGGATCCTCTCCCTTACCACATACTGTCTGCTTTTTTTTTCCCTTTGCACTATTTTGCACTATTGTTTTGTATTCCCTGAAACTGAAAGTCTCACCTGGTCTGTGTATGTGAACAGCTGTTTTGGTGTGTGGATTTAGTGTTTCTACTGAGCCAAATATAGGCCTGCTGCTGATAGTTGGTCACTGCTGTGCCTCACGTTTAAATAACTGAGGGGAAGGATGTCAGGGTATTTTAAAGGATCAGCCCTTCCCCCTCAGCCCTTTGTTACAGACAGACACAGCCTCTCACTGTTTCTATCTATTGCTTCATTAAGGGCTCCATTCATTCTATAAACAACACAGCTGCTGACCCACTGGTGGGGGGAGAGAAAAAAAAAAAAGAAGAGAAAGGCTTCTGATTGCAACTGTCACACAGTTCAATGTCTGTTCCCTGCAAGTCTGGGTGGGGATCATTTGCTCACCCAGTAGCTCCTGGGAACTGGTGGAGAGTTGTTTTTTTGGATGTAATTAAAGAGGCAGCCCCCCACTCCATATACCCAGCACATTTTTGGCACTTGTGCCTTTGGGGTGTCCATCAGACAATGGATACAGGCTCCCTGGGCATCTCCAGAATTGTCCATGGGCTGGGAAAAGTGATAGCAGCCAACTCTTCTCTCCCACCGCCCTGCTGAGATGTGACCTGCAGCAGAACTGGAAAAAATGTCCTTGGATGACCTGCCACTCTCTGCAATTGCTTATGGCTGAAGTGGATTATGGTATTCAGGCCAAGGTCAGTGCACAGAGGGGGGCTGGGGGAGGGAAGGGCTGTTTACTGAATGGGAGCACTGGGTGTGGAGTAGGACAGCACTGGGTCCTACCCCTGGCCTGGACTTTGCAGCCCTCAGCTCCTTGTGTGTGGGGGGCCCTGCATGCAGTGAGATGGGCAGGAAGGTAAGGCACAGGTAGCCCTGGCACAGGGTGCAGGTAACCTGCCTGTGGGGCTTGGCGAGCCTACTCCAAGCAAAGGTGCCAGCCAGCCCCTTGCAGGTGGGTGAGATGCATGTGGTCAAAACTCCCTCACCTTATCTCAGGCCTACACTTGCATATCTCCAGATGGGAAATTGTAATTTATTGACTTATTGCAATATATTTTCATTTATATTTAAAGATAACTAGTAACCAAATGAAAAACAAACCAGTTCTTTACCACCAACTGCCCATGTTAAACTTCAATGCTGGGGGCATTCCATCCTTTATGTTAGACTTTGATGCTGTGGTGATTCCCTCTCTGCCATGCTTGGGGGAGGTGAGATCTTACAGAAGTAGGGGCTAGCACAGGGTCAGTATTTCATTTTAAAGTGCAGTGTATTCAAGAAATTATGGATTTCCCAGACTCTAGTCCAAATTCCCAGACTCTGCCCTCTGAGAGGGCAGCCAGGAAGCCCTTCATGCAAAATTATGTGCTTGGTAGCTGCCACATGCACAAGAAGAAGACACAGAGACCAGGTGAGACTTCTGGTGCCTGTAGAGAAAGCAGCAAATTGTGCTTTGCTGAAAGCTGTCACCAGAGGCACAGTTGGCTGGAAAATTATTACAAACATAGAGGACTTCCCTTCCTAAAAAAAGAAATATGCACACTGAAGGAAAGGGTGCTTTGTCAGACCTGTCACTGTACAGGCCTGGAGGCCACTGACATTGTTCAAGTTTCCACTGAGGCAGGTTGAAGGTCAAACTTAATTTAGGGGAAAAATCTGCAGGTGTTTTTTTCCTGGATTTAAATGTTAGAATTAGCTCTGAGGATATGCAATTGCAGGGATGTGAAATAATGATTCCTTAATTCTGTGATTCTAATTTAAGTGCTTTTCCCCACGTCTTCAGTAACCTTGCTTGAACAATTTCTGTCTACATGGCAGCTATAAACAAGCTACTCCTGCAACCCCTCAAGAGAGCTGACATGCAGACAGGCTTATACAGGTTGAGTAACACACTCCACTTTGCTCAAAGACTCCAGACAAGCTCTCTCAAGTCCAGTAAGAGTGCTGGGTTAAAAAAACCCAACCACAAACACATGTGAACTGGGGAACACTTGGCTTTCCCGAGCTGCCAAAATAGTCACAGTGAAGGAAATGTTCTCAGAGCATCTTTTTTTTTATTTTGGCCAAATTACTGGCTCTCTATTTTTATGTGTCATCCAGTACAGAGCCTTGTCAGAGATTGCAACTGCTCATTTGGACATCGGCCAGGTGAGGAGGTTGAAAAAGGAAAAGAAATGTCAGTGGCAAATATATTTCACCTTCTTTTGCTTGGCTAAGCTTCTAAATGAGGTGTCAGTCATAGGTTCATTAATCATTTACCACTTATGGGGTTATTTAATATCTTTAAACCATAGCAGCAACATACCACCTATAAAACCTCATCTTGATGCTGTACAAAAAAGGTAATGTGTTGCATAGCTGGGGTAATTCGGACTGACACTGCCAAACCAATCTGCTTTTCCCATTATTTTTCTATATATTTCAGCATAGGAAGGTCACAGAAATAACTCTGTAGAACTATTTAAATTGGAAAGTCTCAGTCTGAAGAGGTAAGTGTATGGATATGTGCCTATAGTTAAAGAGAGCACTCTGTTTCCATCAGTTTAGTAAACTGCTTGTCTTAAAACTCATTCAAAAAACTAGAAGAAAATAAAATGTCACAGTTTAATTTACAAGGTGACACGATGTTTCTGAATATTGTGGTTCTCCTGGAGTATTACAGCACAATCCTACTGTGCATGTCAAAAGTAAAGCAACTGCATTGCACCCTGTTTCCAACTGCAAATGGAAATGGTTCAAATGGGGGATTTAAATTGCAGACAATGTCCACACAAAGGTATTTCTGTAAGTTACATGCTTACTTCTTCAGTGTGTCAGGAGGATGGAGCCAGGCTCTTAATGATGTCCAATGATAGAAGGAGCAAGGGGTATAAGCTGGAATATAAAAGTTTCCAAAGAAATATAAGGAAGAATTTCTTCCCTGTGAGGGTGATGGAGCACTGGAAGGGGCTGCCCAGATGGGTTGTGGAGTCTCCTTCTCTGGAGACATTCAAGCCCACCTGGATGAGTTCCTGTGTGATCTACTCTAGGCGGTTGTACTGGATATCTTTTTATGTCCCTTCTAGACCTTAAGACTCGGTGATTCTGTGAGTGGATAACCTGCTTTCTGGGATTCCCAAACAAGGCAGCTTGAGCTACTGTACTAACTCCGGTAGCAGGATAGTGGCCGTGGTCACTAGCTATGGCAAGAGTCTTGCCATTTGTATTAGCATGATCTGACTTTCCAGATCCCATCCTCTATACTTGTCTCAGCCTACAAGGCCATCAGGATGATTGTCACAAGCAGGACGTCTCAAACTGTCTCAGCTTAGCCTGGATTGTATAGTTGCTACTCCCACCCTTTTTCAGGTCTTTCCCTGGACTGCAGCACCACAGGGGTCAGGCACCCACTCCCATTCAGGTATCTCTTCAACACACTTATTGCTGCCTTCTTAGCTGATGGTACTGCCTTTGGATCCCAGGAGAGACTTGTACCTGTTGTATGAGACACTGTGCAGATGTTCCTGTGGGAGGAGTTTTTACTCTCAACAGAGTCTGTGAGCAATAGGGCCTTGTTCTGGCTCTGAAGAACTATTGCAACATGAAGCACAGGGCTGAATTGGTGAAAGCCTTTGAGGATCTAGATTCTCAATATATTTAAACAGGAACCACAAAAGTACTCTTGTAAATACATGGTTTGCCCAACCTTGCAGAGAGGCAGGGAACTGAATCTAAATGCTGTTGCCATAGTCCTACAGCTCATCTTCTTATAAACATCTGTTAAAACAAAGGTTCTCTAATGCACCACAAATGGTAAGTCAAGATCACTGGTTACAAGTCACACAAGTAATGAGGCTTATTTTCCTGTAGATATGTGTCCAATGTGTCCAAAGCTCCTTTATAATAGTGTGGTAATCACTTGGGATTGGGCCACTGCACATGTGTTGGATATGTCCATTGCCTGGCAGATGTTTATGGGCTTGGTAGGGACAATGTTATGGGCCTCTTCTTTGTCCTGTCATTTTATTTCATTTTCTATTTCAAGAATAACAAACCTTCTGAGATCTTTATTCTTCTGCTTACTTTGGTATTTCCCCCACAGGGACTGCCTGACAAACAAATGGACAGAATGGTTGCGTATGCCTTGTCCCCTGAGGAAAACAGCTAGAAACAGAAACATCTCGGGTGTGTTGGGTGAGATCTGTGGTTTCCAGGCACTCACTTCACTAAAAGCCAATGCACAGGGAGCTGCTGGTCATGCCTTAGCTTATAATAGCTTCTTTTTATCTGACAATGAAAGCTGTGTGTTTCAGCCACTGCAGTGCTTGATTGTGGTAGCGATAGAGCCAGCTAATTGCAAAGCAAAGCAAGCCTGGGAAGTGCCACAGTTTTGGGTATGTCTTCTGATCCTGTTCTCATGTTTTCTGATGTGTACATGTAAGATAGAGAAGGACTTGATAATACATATAAACAATCATTACATGTATACTCCATTTTATGCACCACAGGCTGCATATGTAAATATACACATAGATACTCATGAACATGCTCATGTATGGTTTGATATACACATTACATACATGCATGCATATAATGTTTTATGGATGTGTATACATACACATAGTATTGCTAGTGTCCTCAGGCTTCTTATCACCACAGAAACAAACAGGAGAGGCACTTTGTACCTGCACTGGAATGTGCAGGCAGGAATCACCCTTCTTTTCTGTCAGTGGGGACTTCATGGAAGCTTCAACAAAGAAACAATAAAAGCTTTGAATTAAGGAATGACCTAGCTCTATGAAAGCTTTATGGGCCAAATCCTTGTACACTGACAAAGATGCCATTCAAGTTAAGAGTCTTTGAAAATATACCCCATTTTTCCTAGATGTCTTTACATAGAAATTACATTATTTTCAGCCTGCTCTCAGGAAGCTTTAATTTGTCATAGCCAGAAAGGTTTCTGTCCCCCAGCAACTAATCTAGCTTCCTCTGGGTTATCAAGATGAAGACAGACAATTTGCCAACTGAAACTAAAGCAAAATAAGTGATTGATCTAAAACAGTTGCATCGTCTGCATTTCAGTCCTATGCTGGTCCAATCTCAAGCCCATGTGTCACCCAGCAGTTCTAGTGTTCCATAAAGGATTTTGGAAGCAGATACCACAGTTCCCTGTACACATTTCTATTCTCCCAAGTGAAGCAAGAGTGAATGTACCACGGTGTATGGGTGCTGCGCTAACAATTTACTGGTGGAAAAACTGGCTCCATCATCCTTCAGTGATGATAAATTTATTGCCTGGAAAGGTAATGACAGTGCTTTTCTTCTCTTAGTTGACTTTTGCATGTGAAACCACTTCTGCAGAAAATTTATATTTGCTTTATGTTTACTTTAAGCAGCAACCCCGTTGCAATTAATGCACCAGAAGCTATGCCAAGGGCTGTCCTCTCCTTTTGCATCCACTCATCCGCAGAACTGATGGGAAGCCTAACACTTCATTTACCACGTGACTCCTTTCCTGTACCCCAGCCATGAAAAATGAAGGTATGTGTCACTGGCAAGGTGGTAGTGGGAAGTAGGACCTGTGTGCTGGTGGTACCACAGGGAAGAGGAAATGATGGTCCCCAGGCACAGGCCACACCATTTCTCTATGAATAAATTGGCTCATGACGTATTGTCCTTTGTCTTTCATCTAACTCTCTACAGTTCATTCTTTACGTCTGAGAGCTAGTCTAGGAGAAACACATAAACCCTGGGTAAGAGGATCTATTCTGAAAATATGAGCTCTGGAGTGGCCAGTCTCTGGGAGATAAAGTCTGGAGAAAGGAAAACTTTACCTTAGTAAGGAGGATTGGGGTAGGGATCTACTAGGCAAGTTAAACATGCACAAATTAATGGGTCCTGATGGGATGCACCCATGAGTGCTGAGGTAGCTGGCTATTGTTATTGTTAAGCCAAGCTCCATCATTTTTGAATGATTGTGGAGAACAGGTGGGGTGCTTGAGGTCTGGAGAAAGGCCAATGTCACTCCAGTCTTCAAAAAGGACAAGAAGGACGATCTGGGAAACTATAGGCCGGTCAGACTCACCTTCATCCCTGGAAAAGTGAAGGAACAACTCATCCTGAATGTCATCTCAAGGTACATGAAGGAAAAGATGATTATCAGAAGTCAACATGAGTTTACCAGAGGGAAAATCCTGCTTGACCAACTTGATAGTCTTCTCTGATGCCATGCCTGGCTGGCTCAATGAGGGGAAAACAATGAATGTCATCCACCTTGACTTCAGCAAGGCTTTTGACACTGTCTCTCATCACATCCTCATCAGAAAGCTCAGGCAGTGTGGATTGGATGAGTGGAGAGTGAAGTGGATCAAGAGCTGGCTGAATGACAGAGCCCAGAGGGTGGTGATCAATGGCACAGAATCGAGTTGGAGGCCTGTGGCCAGCGGAATTCCACAGGGATCAGTTCTGGGGCCAGTCTTGTTCAACATCATCAACAACGTGGATGAGGGGACAGAGTGTACCCTCAGCAAGCTACCTGATGACACCAAGCTGGGAGGACTGGCTGATTCACCAGAGGCTGTGCTACCATTCAGCAGGATCTCGACTGGCTACAGAGTTGGGCAGAGAGGAACCTCATGAGGTTCAACAAGGACAAGTGCAGAGTCCTGCACCTGGGAAGGAACAACCCCATGCACCAATACAGGCTGGGGGCTGTGCTGGAGAGCAGCTCTGCAGAGAGAGACCTGGGAGTGCTGGTTGAGAATAAACTAACCATGAGCCAGCAACATGCCCTCATGTCCAAGAAGGCCAATGGCATCCTGGGATGCATCAAGAAGAGTGTGGGCAGCAGGTCAAGGGAGATTCTTCTCTTCCTCTACTCTGCCCTGGTGAGGCCTCATCTGGAGTCCTGTGTCCAGTTCTGGGCTTCCTAGTTCAAGAGTGATAGAGAAATTCTGGAGAGAGTCTAGCGGAGGTAATAGGAACAAGCTGGAACACAGGAAGTTTTTCTTGACCACAAGGAACAGGCTGCCCAGGGAGGGTGTAGAATTGCCTCCTCTGGAGGTTTTCAAAGCCTGTCTGGATATGCTCTTGTGCAACCTAATTGAGGTAAATCTGCTCTAGAGGATGATATCTCGATGTTCCTTTCAATACTGACCATTCTATGATTCTAGAATCAGGACACTCAGGCTGTTCAAGACAGAAGATAGAAAAAGTATGGAAATATTCCTGGCAAAAGATACTTCAAGAGAGAGAGGTGAGTCCAAGAAGAGCAGGGCACAATGGTTCTCTGACCCAGTCTAGTGTGGTGAGAGATGGACTCATCACACAGAGATTTCAGCAAAATCATTTTCCCGTGAACTTCACTATGGCGTTGGATTTGACTGAGAACAGAACAGAGGGTAGTTCTAATAGTGATCTCAGTGTCACAGGGACTAGAGTCTAGTTCTGAGGTTCAGCAGCATCAAAGACCAAAGTCTAGTGATGAAAATAAAACATATACACCAATGCTCCTTTTCCAGCCCAGACCATATTATCCAAAAAATGACAGTAACGATGTCCGAATCTCATGTCTGAGCTACTGATAGCTATACTTCTGCTATTGTACTAGTGTACTCTCATCTGGGCACTTAAACTGCTGGCCTTAATAAACAGCAATGCTAATAGGACTGATTTAAGGCCTGGCATCTGTCCACAGAAGAATTTCTGGCTTCTGTTAGTGGATGGAGGTCTGTTACAGTTGAAAATTCTGCTTGCTCAACACCTCTCCAAAAGTAATGTGGCAAAATAAGAGATTTAGCATCCTAACTCAGGAGAAAACAAATTGTACATTGGCAGTAGATGAAGATTCTCCTTTTATTTTAAAACCTCTGTAAAATCAGAGCAATGGGTCAGTTCCAGTATTCAGACAATTTAATTAGCGATTTCAGAGTAATCGTGGTAATGAGCCAAGTCAGCAAAGATGTCATTGGGGTTCTTGCAGTTCAGATTGCAAAAACAGGCATTGATCCACATGATTTTCCAGGAAAACTCAGATCCATCTGGGCACTGGAATCTGACTTCTATAGTCTTGGACTTGTAGGGTGTGCAGCACCTGTTGTCTGTGCAGACGCCGCAGTATTTGGGTCTGTATGGACTTTTGCTCACACATCCTGAGATGGTGTAGTTCATTGGTTCATTTGCCCTGTAGACAGCCAAGCACTTCTTCCCAGGCTAAATCAGAGAAGAACAAAAAAAGACAGGTTAGTATTTGTTACTGACTCAGGGAGGATGTATAAACCACTTTCCTGATGTTGAAATCATTAGGAAGCATTTTACAGCCCTGATCTAGAGAATGTGAGAGATTTACACATTGAGACATGAGAATCCAAAAGCTGCAAGTAGGATACTTGCAAAGTGGAGCTCGTAGCTGTGACCAGCAGTGCACTGTTGCTTTTGCAGTAGTTGAGCCACAGGACTGTCTGACATCAGGCTTGGCTTGCCGTTCCTTCTAAGGACCTTTTCACTAAGGCTCCCGGGGGAAGGTTTTTCATACCAACACATGCAAGCACAGGGCAGACGTGATTTTGACCTCTTTGCAGCACAGTAAGCCCGTGTAGAAATGCAGCCTGGATGCTGCCAAATCAAGGCTAAGCCCATGTCCAGGCAAAGCTTGAGGGATGCAGGAATCAGCGGTCCCCACCTTGATGTGTGTGGTTATATCCACCTCGCAGGGCCGCAGGTTGCACAGGCGGCTTTCCTTCAGGAGCCGGCACTGGCCATTGTCGTTGGAGATCCTGGTGGAGATGCCTAGCCCACAGGTCTTTGAGCAAGGACTCCAGGGTGAGGTGTGAACAATGCAGTTCTTCTGCCAGGCTTCATCCTCTCCTTCATATGCTGCAGAGACCAGATTAACCAGACACATTATTCAGCCGGGGAAGCTTTCTATGCTAAACACCCTCTCCCCAGCTCATTACACATTCAGGCCACTAACCCAAATAATTCAATCACAGCAAAGTCCCTCAGCATTCTTGTGAGCCTCCTCACCCCACCCCCTTTGCTGCTGACCTACTTGTGTCAGACCCTCCAGTGCTGCGTGTGCCTGGGGCCACGGCTTGTTTCTTTATTTCCCTTGGAAGCCTCACACAAAGGGGTCCTTGTCTGGGACCCCCAGGTGCTGCCACAACACAAACACTTAATTACAGAAGCCTCTGCCAGGCAATGCAGAAAAGGGATGAGATCTGATCTCACCATGAAGGTTTATTTCTGAGCCCATTCAGTTGATTCCCTGTAGCAGAAAGTGGTCAGCAGCCTTTGCGGGATGGCTGAGGGGCTTGGGAAGCAGCCACAGCCTTTCACTGAGAGGAAGAGCAGCTTGAATAGCTCTCAGGGAGCTCAGCAGCCACTTGAAGAATGGGTGGGCTCTGTTTTGAAAGCAGCCAACACCACCAGGTCAGGTTCCTTCACAGCCTCAGCCAAAGTCTCCACCAATTTACAACTCACAGAACAATCCGCAGGCAAAAGCCTGTTAAAAACTCTGCTGCATTAAGCTTGCTCAGTATTATATCAAATGTAATAAATGCTGGATGCACTTCTATAAGAGTTCTCTTTATAAGAGAAAAAATGAGGCAAAGAAAGCAGTGCTATGCCCATTTTGGGACACAAACAAATTTCCATAGTAGATGTTTTTAATTTGGACAAGAAGAAATAACCTTGACTTGCACCAGGGTAGATTTAGGTTGGATATTTAAAAAGAACTTTTTTACTGAGAAGTTGCTAGACACTGGCACAGGCTGCCCTGGGAGATAGTGGAGTTACGATTCCTGGAGGTACTTAAAAGCTATGTAGATGAGGTGCTGAGGGACATGGTTTAGTGGTGGGCTTGGTAGTGTGAAGTTAATGATTGGACTTGATCTTAAATAATCAATATAACCCAGACAGAAAGCCTGTGTCCCAAATGAAATTGAGCACAATCTGTAAACAAAAAGTGAAGAAAAAAGGACTTGTGACATCTTCAAAATGCCAGCACATGTGTGCTTCAAAGGGGTCTTTGTCACACAAGTCTGTTTGATAGATCTCCTATTACTGCTAAGCAGCTCAGGCACACCACTGGTGTTTGCACATCCTGTCCTTCACCATATGTTGTATAGGAGTCTCTGTGCAGCAATCACACAGATGCCTGCCAAGGTCTGGCAGTACAAGCTGACCCTTTGGTTGTAGCCTCTGACTGCAGTTGCCCTGTGACAAAGAAGTCTGCTTCACTCCTGACATACCTGCAGAGGAGATGTGGCGTGGAGATGTCTTCCTGATTTTCTTGGAGTCATCACAAATCCACTGCTCGCAGCACTTCCCTGCCATCTTAATCAGCTTTGGGTTTGGGCACCAGACGAGGGGAGGACGTGAGTTTGTGCACATGGGAATACAGCCCACAGCCCCATTAATGCACGTGCAGTTGTATTTGCAGTTGGGCTGAAATGTGTCTCCATTGTTATACCTGACTCCATTGAGGACACATCCTACACCAACAATCTCTGAAAGGAAAGAAAAAGAGAGAAAGACATAGAGAGTACCATTGAAACAATGCTGGCAACACACAGGGCTGATGTGTTTCTTTACCAAGCTTCTCCCTGGACTAATAGAGCCAATGTGAAGACACGGTAGTGCTGCAGAGAGATGTTTTCAGCGTGATGCTGAGCCAAATGTGATCACAGAGTCTAGGAAATTGCTTTCATTCTGAATCACAGCAAAAGAAAAAGCAGAGAATCTTTCAATGCTTGATGGTAAAAAGAAGTTAGAAAATAAAGCAAGTGTTATCCGTGAATGGTCACTTAAAAAACTATGTTGTGGCATACTGGTAAAAGTTATTATCAGTAGGAGAAATCAAAGTGATTAAAACAGATATTGAGTGAAATTTAAGGTTTCCAGGGATGTAGGAGAAGGGTACAGACCTGCAAAGATGACTCAGATCATCACAACACCCATACCTTCTGAAGTAGACGGGGGAAGCCAGACATGGTAGCAAAGAAGCCCCTAAAATGCCACTGAATTCCTATATTTAGGCAACTAGATCCCATCCAGTTTATCACAGAACACAACTGTGGTGTTTTGGAAAATGAAATAACACATAAACCTGTGAAAGTTAGTACTTGATGAATATTTTAAAATCACTGAAAGAAATAATCAAGCTTTTTGAATGCCTATCAACAGAAATCCCACTGATTCAAAAGGTTAATAATAATAAACTGAACTTCAGTTTATCGTTTGGTCACACGGAGGCAGTGCACACGAAGCCATCGGGTTGCTGAAGTTGTAACTCTGGTTGGAAATGGACCTGCCATGTGACTGCTTCAGGGCCAACACGAATTGAAATGTTGGATTAAAGTTCTGCAAAGGCTTCCTATTTTTAGAATGGGCTGAATGAAAATGTCAAATGAAAATCCTTTCTTCTGCACACACACAAAAAAAGGGAGTTGTTGGAATTTGAAGCTCAGAGTTTGCATCGAAAAGTATAATCTTTCAATTTAAAATTTCCTTTGTATTTAAGAGACATCATTCAATGCTGGAGGCAGAGCTGAGAATTTGCTTAAACTTCTAGGTGTGCTCATGGATGGTGACAGTGTAAAAGAATGCTCTATTTCCCAGTGTTTTGGTACCAGCATATCCCTCCTGGACTCTGCTAACTCAGGCTCCTGTAGGTCTCATACAATAAGAAGTTCATCATGAGAACATCCCCAAACACAGAAAAAGGAGCTATTGAATGACTTGATACAGAACTTTGATGAGTCTGCATGTAAATTAGGCAATTTGGGAGCATATCCCTGGCCTCACATGCACAATGCCAGCCTCCCCACTTGGGTATGTGCTCAGGACCCTGCCTTCTCTGCTGGGATGCAGAAAAAAGCCAGCAACAAAAGAAGAGCTGTAGTGTCTCTCAGCATGCTTCTACGTGATGTGCAAGTGACCACATCCTGGGATACACCTTAGAAAGCCAGTTCCAGATATGACGTGGATTTCCCACAGTTTCAACTTGAATGGTTTCAAACCTTTCCCACAGTTTCAAACCTTTCCCAACACAAGTTCCTGCCTCTTTCAAGATCTTTATTTTCCACAAGCAGTTTTGTTTCTGAAGTCCTGTATGCATTAGATTCTCTAGACTTAGCTTTTGGCATCCAGCTGCAAAGCCCATTTCTCACAGCAGTTAGTCCTTGACACCCAGCCCGGGACCCTGCTCCTGCCTTCATTCACCCTGTGCTCAAGGCAGTAGCTGGTGTACTCAGAGGGGAGTGATGCAGCCTAGACATGACCCAGTGCACAGGAAAGAACGTGTCAGCAGCTTCTGTTATATGCGTCTACCTGGATGCTGAAAGCAAAGGGAAGACCATGGCTTTCTACAGCAGCCAGATACAAGATGCTTCATTTCCTAACCATGGAAAGACTTACTTCTCATGCCCCACAGCTATGCATATCACAATGCCCTACCCCTCACCATATAACTGTAAATGTCACATAATCAGGGATATATTGTCATGGCAGAAGTGAAAGTGCAGATCAGGATACCTTCCAGACCTCACCAGGGAAGCTGGGCATCAGTCTCTCTACATTGCAGTCCTATTGCCACAAACACACTCAATGCCTGTGATGTATGACAAAACTACAAAAACCTCCAAAATATCCAACTAAGAAAACAAACATTTAAATAAATAAGCAAGAAGCCAAGTGAAGGTCTTTAAAGAGGCCTAGGAAAGCTGAAGTAGCTTTGAGGCAACATCCAGCTTGTTTTCCTCTCCCAAAGCAGGGCCAGCTGTAACGATGTCATTCTTGACAGATGTTTATATAACCTCTTCTTACAGACCTCCCATGAATGCTCTACACACACTCCAGACAATACATTTGAATGATCTCATATCCTCTTTTCTTAACCTTGGATCTTTTCTAATCTTGAAAATCACTGTTTAAACTTACAGCTCCTTGCACGTACCTTCTCTTCTGGTTATTTTGCCCATATCCTACAAAAATACGGTCAAACAGCACTTTTGCTTGGTTTTTGAGGCTAATCTAATGCAAAGTCGAGTCCATTTCTTACTAAACTTCCTGTCCTTCTTCTACCAAGGAACAGGAACCCCTAGTATCATTTCTGTGAGGAACTACCAGCTACTCTGAACCTCTTTACTCCTTAGACTTGTCTTCTTCTGCTGATTTTCTAAATTTATTGAAGCCCATTGTTTGTAATCTTTTATCTTTCTGTTGTTCAGTTTTTCTATCTATTCATCTCACCATCAAGCCTCCTCCAGGCTTTCTTTCAGCCTTTAAATTTTATATTAGTAGCTTGTCTATAATTTTATTGCAGCCTAGAAGACCCTTCCTGTAAATGGCTTTTTCTTGTTTATGAATCTAAAGAAATAACCAATGTGTTCTAACTTGCTAAACAGTCAGTATCCTGACCAGTTATGGGGTTGTATCCATATTTCTTTCCCTTTTTATCATTTTCAGGGTAATGATTTGTGAGTAGATCAGATTCCCTCTATGTTCTAGATTGCAGAATATATTCTTGACACACAAAAGACTACCTGTTACTGAGTAAAACATTCTAGTCACATGAATCATCCCACCAAGAGTTTGTTATGACAGGCAGGAAGAAATCCTTTTATTTCATGGCAGAAACATGACTGAAACTGTTGTAAGATTAGGCTCAGGCCTCAATTTTTCACTGAGAAGCTTTGTTAGATGACCCATCACTGACTTTCTTGACATGATACCATGTGCTATCCTTTCTAGGGCTAGCCTATTGAGAATAAGCCAATGCTATGGTTTTCATGCCCATATTGCTTGTCTTTAAAGCCAGTATTATACCTATCTTTCCTTCATGAGGCTCTTCAGCTTGGAGGAGACTGAGGGGTGACCTCATTAATATTTAAAAATATGTAAAGGGTGGGTGTCAGGAGGATGGAGCCAGGCTGTTCTCAGTGATGCCCAATGACAGGACAAAGGGCAGTGGGTATAAACTGGAACACAAGAGGTTCCAAAGAAATACAAGGTGATGGAGCACTGGAACAGGCTGCCCAGATGCGTTGCAGAGTCCCCTCTTCTGAGGACATTCAAAACCCACCTGGATAGGTTCCTGTGTGACCTATACCAGGTGGTCCTGCTCTGGCAGGGGAGTTGGACTGGATTATCTTTCAAGGTCCCTTCCAACCCTTAAGATTGTGTGATTCTATGATTTATCTCTACCCCACAAGTATACTTCCTCCTGTTATGAGGAACGCAGAATCATCTGCTTGCAAATCTGAAGACCTTCAAATGCTAGTTGCTCCTTGCTCTTGGTCACAACCAACTCAAGGAGCAAGAATTCAGGTGTCATTTCTCGTCCAGACTGCTGCCCTGAGAATGAAGCTAGAAATAGAAGATGATGAATGAAGAAGCCAGGTATTTAACGAGATAAATCTCAACCATTACTCAGAGCGAGAGGAGCTGCCCACGTATAACTAAGTCAAAAATATATGTACATCACTTACGTGCACATACTCCTATTTCGTACCTAGGTCTGTCTCCACTGTAGTCACAGTACAAGCCCCTGTGGAAGTCACAGGTGTCAGCCTCAGTGCAACTTTCTCCACGCTGCTTGGCACAGGTCTTGCAGCAGTCGCAGCCATCTGTGACCAGGCTGACGCCGATCGAGCACCGAGGTGGAGCCTTCGGGCACTCACAGGGCCACTTACAGTACTGAGTCCGCGTGTAGGCCTCTGTCGTGGCAGGGATGGTGGGGGTCATGGTGGTGGAGGTCTGGGACATGGCCTACAAACAAAGAAACACAGCTTGGAGAGCCTTCCAGAGAAAAAGGGGCTGTGAATCTTGTGGTGATTAGTCCTCAATTAGAATCCCCTCAGGTGTAAAGAGGCTGCAAAGAAACCAAAGAACGAATGTCAAGAAGCCATGGAAAGGGAGCAGTCACTGCTCTCTTGCAAAGTCCTTTTGATAACAGTCAAGGTATCCAAGCTGCATAGTCCCAGCCTGCTGTTACTCAGCCTGTTCCAGACCTCTCCTTTCTAAACAAAGGTCTATCTCCATGTAGGAGCACATCAGGGCTCCCTTGATACATAAGATGTGACTTGTCCTAACTGTATAACCCTGGGAAGCTTGTCTCTGGCAGAGGATTGTATGGCCTCACAGCTGTTGTCCCTGATGACTGAGAGATGGCTCTAGGGCCTCCTGGCTGCTCAAAGGTTTCCTCAAGCAGCAGTCACTGCCCTTGAGGGCAAGATAAAGGTCATCTTGTTGCAGTATGAAAGTAAATGTGGCCCTATTTGGCTTAATCTTCTTCAGTCATAGGCATATCTCTGTGTCTTGTAACCAAAATATGGGATGCCATGAATTGACAAATGGACCAGGAGTAGGCCAGTGAGCCGACCATCCTCACAGATATCCAGTTATGAATCTCTGTGTTATGAGGATTATCTGAAACCTTCAAGCCTAGCACTCTATTACCGACCTTCTGAGGACTTCTTGGCCATTTTGTCTCATCTTGAAATACTGCTAACACCACAACAACTGTCCTAGCCTTTTGACTTGAATAGAGATGAGGTTAGAGAAGAAAGATAACCTCTGAAAACCAAATCTGGCTAACTAACAAAAATGTTTTGCAGTTCAGCTCCCTGGCAGAGTACCAGTCCTATGCAAAGAAGCTACACTATGGCTATAACATTTAAAAAAAACCCTTCTAAAATAATAAAAGTTGTGAATGTCCTCTAAGCACTCTGACAATCACTCTTATCCATCCTTTACAGCAAAAATGCTCTCCGTGAATCCTCAAGTAGTCATGAGGTTCTTTTATCTGTCCGTAATGGGCTCTTCCAGGGCTTACACTGCAGTTCCCATGATGTTTCCCTGGCCCACAGAGTCAAACAACTGAGGAATTTCTGCAGTGATTTTCCACCTATGCCTTTTGGCACATTCTACACAGAGTTACTGTGGACCCTATAATTTGGATGAGCATAAGCGAGGCTTCATTAATGTCAGTGTTTCTCAAATATGCACAAATATTTACCAGCATGGTGAGCAAGGAAGGAAACTTTTATGGGAAAGATATTGCCAAGTTTCTATTTCCTGGTTTCTGTTTCCTTGGCAAGTAAGAAAAAAAACCCCACAACCTGCAAGTTAGTTCAAATTCTGCAGATAAAAAAATCCATTCAAGGTGAATCAAGTTAAAAAAAGGATTTCATGTAGCACAGTGGTGCTACTCCAGTAGACACATTCAGATCACCGTTACTGAGATAATATAGTTCTGGCATACCTTAACTCATAGTAAAGCCCACAGAGAACAGAGGTACATTGCCTTCTGCATTCTCTGGTCCCTATAGAACAAACTCTGGATGATATTTGACAGAACCAGCCATGATTGTGGTGCGGTATGACTGCAAACCAGACCAGTGACAAAGCAAAGATGTGCCTTTTTTACCAGGATCACTGCACAAAAAACCTTGAGCTGCACAGGGAAGTCAATCAGAGCACAGTAGCTCAAGCACAGGAACAAATAGGTTTATTTACACTCTATCAAGAACAGTCAGAATATAACCTTGCTTGGACATATGGGCTCTAGAAGTCATTTCTGGAGACAAGATGTAAGGGTTGCAAAAAATGTGTGTAATCCTACGAAGTTCAGACATGAAAAGTCAAGGTCTAGAAATTACTAAGACAATACAGTTCAATCCTGACTACTTTGCTCTGTACTGTATATTCCCCAGTTTTTTATACTTTTTACAGTTTCAAATATTTCCAGTAAAAGGCTTCCCACTACCTCGCTATGAAGAAAGTATCTCAACCCAAGAATTGATGGGGACAGAATTGAGTTGGAGGCCTGTGCCAGTGGAGTTCCACAGGGATGGGTTCTGGGACCAGTCTTGTTCAACATCTTCATCAACGACCTGGATGAGGGGACAGAGTGTACCCTCAGCAAGTTCCCTGGTGACACCAAACTGGGAGGACTGCCTGATTCCCCAGAGGCTGTGCTGCCATTCAGTGGGATCTCAACAGGCTTGAGAGTGGGCAGAGAGGAACCTCCTGAGGTTCAACAAGGACAAGTGCAGAGTCCTGCAGCTGGGAAGGAACAACCCCCTGCACCAGGACAGGCTGGGGATCAAACTGCTGTGGAGCAGCTCTGCAGAGAGAGAGACCTGGGAGTCCTGATTGATAATAAACTGAACATGAGCCAGCAATGTGCCCTCATGGCCAAGAAGGTCAATGGCATCCTGGGATGCATCAAAAAGAGTTTGGCCAGCAGGTCAAGGGAGGTTCTTCTCCCCCTCTACTCTGCCCTGGTGGGGTCTCATCTGGAGTCCTGTGTCCAGTTCTGGGCTCCTCAGCTCAAGAGGAACAGGGAAGTGCTGGAGAGAGTCCAGCACAGGGCCACCAATATAATCAGGGGACTGGAACATCTTTCATATGAGGAAAGGCTGCAGGAACTGGGGCTGTTTAGTCTGAGGAAAGGGAAACTGAGGGGAGATCTTATTAACATTTATCAATATCTAAAGGGTGGAGATGTCAGGAGATTGGGACATCCCTTTTTTCTATAGTATCTAGCCACAGGATAAGGGGTAATAGGATGAAGCTGGAAGACAAAAAGTTCCACTTAAACATAAGAAAAAAACTCTTTCACTGTTCAGGTGAGGGAGCCCTGGCCCAGGCTGCCCAGAGGGGTTGTGGAGTCTCCTTCCTTGGAGGTCTTCAAGACCCACCTGGACATGTTCCTATGCGACTCGATCTAGGTGACCCTGCTTCTGCAGAGGGGTTGGACTAGATGATCTCTAAAGTCCCTTCCAATCCCTACCATTCTATGAAAAGCATCCCCAAGTATCGCAATCCCACAGCCAACAAGCTATCCATCAGAATACCTCTGCAAAGCTCTTTTACTGTCTTCTTTCTTGTTAGCAGACTCAAATCGTATCAAAGCACATTTCTAAACATGCTACTGCTGTATCTGAAGGTACTTAAATAACTTAGTAATTAGTTACCGTCTGTTTAGAACACTCAATTGTTAAGGCATTACTAGTCACTGCCAAATAGGTAATGTGTTTGCTCTGGGCATAATTCCCAATTCAATTAAAGTCACCTTTACAAACAGTTGGCTTAAAATCACCTTTAAACTCATGTTTAAACTAAAACGTACCACTATAATTTACTCCCACTTTAAGGCTCCTTAATGCTGCCAAAGTCGTCAGAAGAGGAACATTCAGATCAATGAAAAGCCATGGCCTTTTAACAGTAGTATTTTTGATTCCTCTCACAATTATTAGAGTAGTTTCAATAATGTGTCAGTTGAGAAGAGAGGCTTCTTCAAGTGCAATAAATCTATTTACTTTGTAGCTGACCATTTAAAAAGTGTTTAATGATCAAATCCAGAGAGACAGACAAAAGACATACAGCTATTGAAAGATCCCATTGCAATGCCCTAACCCTGTAAATAAATCCCTCCACAGCTCCTTCTTTCTATTGTCAACATGTGCAAGTAAACAGCTTCTACCCTGTGTAGATATGAAAGTGTCTCTGAATCAACACATATAGCAAAGGGGAATCAAAATCCCTGCTAGTCCTATGGGTTTGGTTAATACATAAAGGACTGAGGCTGAATTTTTGTAATGGACTGAGTAGCTGTGAGCCATTTGAAGGCTTGTGATAGCCCTATCCCTAGGTCCAAAGCCTGAACCGGCCAAGGAAGCTTTTCAAGTGCCCTTATAGTGACTAGCTGTTGTAGTTCTTGTACATGCCAGCTGAAAAGTCCAGTGGTATGGATGAGTAAGCCATAGGAAGGACACTTAGTGTGATCTGCATGAGCATCTTCAAATAATCATTGTGGACAGGCATTAAAATACTCTAATTCCCATATTTCACAGAAAGGGATGATAGAGTGATGGAAGCAGTATCACATCCTAGGCTTTATCACCATCCAAACAAAACCTAATCTTTGGAAATTGTTCTCCACTGGACACTGAAACAAGTGTACAACCTGTACAGATTCCAGACTCTCTGCCTTTCTCCTTGTAAATCCCTCAGGGCTTTGCTATGGGAGGAACAATTCTGTATATTTATAAAATGATTGTTTTTTTCCTTTTCCATGGTCAGTTGTCATCACCAGAATAGCCAAATCTCTTTGGAAAAGTCATTCAGCTCTACTGCTGCAAAGTCCCAGAACATTTTGGGATATAGACACTTTCTTTTTAATAGATATGATGATTAAGACACTGTGAGTAATAATGTTTTATAAATATCACAATAAAACAGCTCTTTCCCCAGATGCTATCAATGGAAAATCAGTATAATGAACATCCTTAACTAGAAGCAAACAAGCAAAAATCAAAAATACTGTCATGTAAGCTAAGCTTTTAGGGATCATGTTTTTAGAGTCAATATAACGTACAGGAGGACAATGCTTTGTAAAATATTTAAGATGAGAGTGAAGAGAAACGTAATGGCAAAAAAGCACAGTGCTGGGGATTTGACAAATTTCTTTTAAAATGTCAGAAAGACAAAAGATTGTGACTCTGTGATTCTGTGGTTGTGTCTGCTGGGAAATTAGTTTTTCCGTGTATTGGTAATTAACTTGTTTTGTATAATTACTCTTCAAATTTGAGGTCTGTAGATTTATTATCTTGGATGCTAAGGAGAAAATATTCAACCACAAGTTATTAATGACCTCTAATTTTCGTGCTTTTGGAAGTACAAGTTCATTCTCATTAAATCAAGATGCAGCCTTTCTCACTCTGCCATGGCTGATGACTCCCTATTAAAGTTGCTTCTGATTTATGCTTGTGAAGCTCCAATATTACTTTCTTTTTGCATCTACAGAGAATAATATTTCACTAGCAACAATTTGTTCACACTCAAGAGGAGAGAAGGAGAAAACACAAAAATGACTCACTGCTTGCCATGGCCACAAACTCAGTAATTTTAATGGCCATGAATTTTACTACTCAAGTCTCAATGACATAAAATGAATAGGAGCACATTAGCAGTATGTTGTATCTAAGGGCAAAATACATTATCAGCATGTTGGAAAATACTCTAATCCTAAGTTTACTTTTGTCTGGAAGACTGGAAACCAGACTACAGTGTTGAAATGAGTTTGAAGAGTCCAAAATACACGACACATGAACATATAGCAGCAGGAAACCTCCAACTTTGCTTTTAAGCAACAAAGCCCTAGTTGCATTGCAATGTGCTTCTTTGCTTCCAGTTTTTACAGGGGTTTCAAATTATGTTCACATGTATTTGTTTCACTGTTTCAGATCTACAAGGTTTTACTCAAAACATTTTTCTTCCAGGTGTTTTTTTCATCACAATGAATTGAGTGAAGGTAAGGAGAAATTTTCATGTCCTCCACTTTATTGATGAGAAGAATCCAGAAAGGAAGATGACTTCTAAATTGAGTTCCTCTGGCTATTGGCAAAACTGGGGAAATGGTTATGAGGAGTTGGCAAATAGAGGTCTGCACAAATCATGCTGCCTTATCACCTCACACCGTTTGCTCCTCGGTGGTAATTTTTGCAAAGAAAAGGAATTTTGAGCTCATTCTCAGATGCACAAGCTGTGCTTTGCAGGACACATGCCATTGGGTGGAGTCCTTTTAATTTCCTGCAGTAGAACACATGAAAGGAATATTTTTAACCTACATTGCTGATACTGAGCAAATGCCAGATGTCATTGATGGAAGGATACAACGTAATCTGGATTATCCCCTGTCCTCTATCTCTGCTACACTCACAAGGGAAAATGGTCAGTGAGGAAATCTGTATTAAAATGTCCTGTTTACTACCATGTGATAAAATCAGCTGATTTGCAGACTGATCCAAACATCCTTAATGAAGGGAGCTCATGCACCAAGGCCCGAAAACATCAGGATGTTTAGAAATAACCCCAGATTCTGAAGCTTGGCAGTCCTGAACAGAGACACTGAAGTTAAAGCCACAACACCTAAGGATGCATTACCGAGGAAAGGATTGTGCATTTATGTCGTCTCTCTGCCAGATGACACATCTGCTTTCTCCTGGTTCCCTCTACTGGCTGAACGATTTAGCAAGCACAAAGAGTAGAGCAAGCTCCAGCATCACATATCATCCCACATGTTCCCATTAACCAAAACGATTTTAAAAGCCACCTCAGGAGACTTGCATCCACATGCACAGGGTTGAAAACATTCTAATAGTAACCTGATGCAGCACAGTTCTCAGGGGAACACACTGGCTGAAGCTTAATAAAGAAGTAAAAATGAGGAGGCAAAATGAAATATAAATAATCTGTTAAATAAAGCCACAAACCCTTCTATTCCTCACTTACATCTCAGGGCAAGCATAGACATTACTTAGTTTCATCCAGAACAAAGAGAGGTTAAGAACTTCTAATGCAGCTAGAGAGAGGGGCACATTAGCAAAGAAAAGCAGGACCTGGCTTATATCAATGGACTTAGGCCCTGAAGGTAAAAGTTTGTTTCTTCATCTTGCTCAGTTGAAACTTCTGAGATGAATATTGCTAAATATTTGCATTATTATTACACCCAAAACAGGTGGGTTGTCAAAAAGCCAGTTCTTACAGTAAGATAAGCAGTAATCACAGTAGCATTAGGACTTCCTCGCTGTTATACCCTTGCTACAAATCCTTAAGTCTCCATGAATGCTCATAACCTATCACAAGGTAATACTAATGACAAGTGAGCTGGCACCATGACAGAGCTATAAATCAGATTCTGCAGGACAGGTAATGGTAAGAGGAAAACATGATTATTCAGAGTTCATCTTCCCCAGAACATGAATGAGCTTCTAGATACCTCATTACAATTGACATGTATTGTAAAACAACAAGCTCTGAACCCAGAAAATATAAGACAGTTTTATAGATGTCAGGTGCCAGCTGGATTTGCTCTTGCTGTGCACTGTAGGCTGAGCAGAAAGGAATGTTCTGCATGAAGCATAACATTCAATAGCCTAAGAAAACAAAATATCCACAGTGAATCAATCCTTAATATTCCTGTGGATCTATGAGTGATGAACAATCAACTTCCCATAAGTCTATTTTGGGAAATGTGTCTCTGAGAAGAAAGCAGGCAGATTCTTGGAATAGTCTTTTCTAACATAGTTTAGACAACGAGTAAAGATTACATACATTCACCTCTTTGCCAAAATATTGCTTATACTGGCAAACTCAATGTGGTCTCACATTTTCTTCAGAATTTTCCATGGAGTGTTCACAGAAAAAGAACTTCCCAGTTAGAAACCAATGTGATGTTTGGGAAGTGTTGTCCCAGCAAGGGTAGCACTTGCATAGAATAGCATGACTTCAAAATGTTTGGATATCATTAACAAATTGTCACTGCCACCACAGACACCACCAATTGGGATATTAAACACCACAGTTTCTGTGTTCTAAGAGCATTTTAATGTCTTGGGCTGTACATGTTTGGTTTGTGCAGCTAATGACTTCATCCAGCTTGAACTAGAGTTTGAAAAAGTAACAGAGAACATCTGGAGGAGCAATGAGAAAAGGCTCAAGAAGGGATAAGCAGACAGACTTCAAATTTAGGAAAGTGGAAAGTGCATTTGGACCATTCAAGGTCACAGGGTTACAAACCATCCTACAACTGAACAGAACAAAACTTTGAGCCATGAACCATAAGCTGGGTAATAAAAGCAGTATTACAGCCTCAGCTTGTAGACAAGAGCAGACAGGTTTGGCAGAAGTTGAACTTTGCAATTAGCCATATTCTGCATTGTTTATCTCCTATTTTTCAGCCATGGCCTCAAAATCAAAAGGAAGATGCTTTCTGTCCTCTTGCTCCCTTGAAGACACTCTGTCCCAAGCTGGACAAAAAAAAGTGAAGTAAGTGGAATTAAGAAGCATCACTTATTTTAACATTTTTTTAAATTATTTTGGTATTCAAGGGGTTATTTTAATAAAAACAGAACTCTGCATTTTAAAGCATGAAAAATTTTGTTTCTGTGCCAGTGTAGAGCACTTTGACTTAAAACAACTTTTCATTTATAAGTTTCAGTGTTATTTAAATTCTCAAATCTGAAACAGTTTCCTTGACCCAGTAGCTGTACTTCCCTGGAGCTGCTGATGAACTGATGAAGTTATGTATTTCTATTTAATTTAAACAGCAATTTGCCTCCCATGTCAAGTTTCCACTCCTGCTCACTCCTAGCTTTACCTTTCTGAGTTGATCACCTTATTTTCCAATAGTCAAAGTGTCTTTCTCCTCAAATCCATGCTAAGGGCTAGTTACTTGCTCTCATTTTGCCAGCATTTAATAGTTTGTTTAGATGGAATATTGAAACAAATCTGGTCTGGGTGAGATCTCAACAGATTAATTAATTTCCTGGAAGCTTTGAATCTTCACTTTAAATGGAATATCGAGGGACTGACAGTGCAGAAGACAGTCAACTGAGATGGTCAGAGATCCAAAGGTCAGGATCTGAGATAAGATGCTGAGGAAGCTGGGCTTGGGCAGTGTGGCAAAGAGGTTAATGGATGATCTAATACCAATCCACTCTTCTCAGTTGTAACAGAAGGTATACTACTGGGAAGCAGCCACAAAATGTAGCTGGAGAGGTTTAGTGTGAACACCGGGAAGACAACTTCACTAGAAGAGCAGTGCAGCACTAGGACAGGTTGCACAGAAAGGCGCTGAATTCACTACTCTCGACTGTTGGGATTAAAGACCTCCAGAGGGCACTGGTGACACACACTTCTGGCACTTTGTGGCTACATACCTTATCCAAAATACTCATGGAATATACCCAGAAGCTCAACCAAACAACAAGATAACTTCATCAATCTGGTTCTATGTTGTCTCACCTAGTCTAGAGGAAGGAGTCCCTGCCCATGACTAAGGGGATTGTAACTAGATGATCTTTAGAAGGCCTTCCAACTCAGATCATTCTGTGATGATTCTGTTACACTGGTTCTGGCACAAGGAAATACAACCATTTTTGTTAAATGGTGCCTTTAATGCAGTCAGAATTGGTGCCTTTAATGCAGTCAGAATAATTCTGCTTTGCAGGTCCATACCCTCTGACATCATGAACATAGTCAAAATGATATTTTGCAGATTATTATCATCATTATATCTAACAGGAAACATACCAGAAGTCTGGTTTTATAGCTGGAAGATTTCAAGATATAAGAAGGAACGAGAAGCTGCTGCTACTGCTACTTTAATGAACCCTTTGGAGTACATGGCATGCATGGCTTCATCCAAAAAAACATAGCTGCCATTCAATATAGTGTTGTATCATTACATCAAAACCAACTCAAGACTCAACGAAAGATGAGCAGTAAGGCTCTATTGTTACATCCCTGTGTTTAAGTGAAAAACAGATGGAGCTTACAACTTGTCTGAACAAATAGCAGCATTTCCAGATAAAGGATCCCATTGTGAAAGGAATTTTTTTTTGTACCAAGCATGGCATATTTTGGTTACTGTATTTTATGAGATGTTAGACAAAAAATGTAGGTGGAGGACATATAGGTCAGCAACATCCTTAGGGCCAAGAGGAGATGCCAGACTTTTGCACACTCTAGAAGGTCCTGAAGCTAATTCAGAGTCTGATTGCAAAACACTAGGACCCAGCTTGTAATGATTGATATTATCTTACCCCTTGCCAGGCAAAACTACAGCAAAAGCCCCTTGTCACATCTGAGGGGAGTTAGCTCTGTGTGTACAGACAGGTCAGTAAAGTAGCATTTGTGTATTTGAAACAAAAGCATTCACATCAATATCTGCCACAGCCTGGTTGTCTGGTCTGGGTACAGTCAGGTCACATATTTGTGAGGAAAGCAGATCTTCTTCACAGAATTGTGGAATCCAAATGTTCAACCAGCGTCTGACTAACGTCTGAGGCTGTATCTAGAAAATCAAATCAGGAAACCACAGAAAGCCAGAGTGGGAGAGAGATATCATCAGATTGAATCTCACACTGAGCAGTGGAAGCGAATAGCTGCAGTATCACAATTCTAAGTACCAACACTTCCAAATCCCATCCACACAATTGCTCTGTTGTGCTTGCAAGGACAAGTTGTGAGCTTTGGTCTCCACCACTCTTCGTGGCCCAGCTTAGCTCTCCTGCTCTCCTGGCTCCATCCTCTCTATTCCTTCCCACTACAGAGACAGCCTGAGGGTGTGGAGGGCAGCTTCAGCAGTGGGAATGTGGAACATTCAAATGTGACCCCTTCTTTTTTTCTTCCTGCTTGATTATGACACTTATTCCTCTTCCTAGCCAAGTGCCAAAGCATAGCTGCAATGTAGAGAGTTCACAAAAGATGAGAGGACATTAGAATAGATCTTTTGGTCCAAAAGAAGAGAACCTATTACTAGGAAGGTGGGAAGAGGAAAAACCTGCAGGACTCACACCACTGGATAAGATTTCTGTCAACAAAGATTCGGTCTCATTCAAACCAGACAGAATGGGAAGAAGAGACTAAGAAGGATGAGAGATGCAGAACCTCTCTTGCAGGCTCCAGAAACCCCACTGACCCTTGTTTAACATGTATAATAATATTGCTATACCTGGAGGCCTTGTATTGTGCAAAATTCCACAACTGTTATCCACTATGAGAATCCCTGAGAGTATCCAGCTTAATTGGCAAAGACCACAGAACAATGCTTATAACACTGAACTTCTCATACCCAGAAACATCTGTGCAAGAGTCTACTAAATCACTGGTGCTCACTGCATGAAGGTAGAAAGGACTGTACAAAATACCAGACAGTGGAAAACAAGTTCCCATGATTGGAACAGATGTGATGGACTTACTGAGAACATTATGGCAAATACAGAGAGTTTAGTTCTCTTCTATAAGGCTGTAGCAGTGGAAAGGAACCTTAACATTTGTATCTGAAAATCAGATTGTTTTAAAAGAAAACAAGGGATTGTTAGGCAAGTGGTTTTGATCACACTAATTTGGACAGATATAGGAAAGACCAAAGAGATGGCAAGAGCTGCACTGCTACTTATCAGTGTCCCTACATAGTGTCTGAAGTCTGACAGGAGAAAGCTCAAGGGGGTAAAGGAATTATTTGTGGTGTCCAAAACTTACTGAGATAGAATAGTACTATTTAAATTAAGGAAGAAAAACAGGAGTTGAAGCTGATGAGATACATTCAGACAGCAAGAGGTTGGACTGATGTTCTGAACAAGTGCCAAGCATATGGAAAACTCTGAAAACAGGATTGTAGGGATGCTGAGATATATAAGAAGTGAATAAGTGTTGTTATCATACTGAAGGTGCAGAGGCAAAACAGACTCATATAGCCAGGAGACAAACCACAAAACTCCCTGCAAGTTGAAGTCTTATGAAATGGTTAAGGTGGGGTGAGGGGTGAACAACAAAGATGAAATAACCAAAGTGCCCATGTTGTCACAAAGAGGAAAAGGGAATTGAATGCTTTCTACTTGCTCCCCCGTCAAACTCTGCAAACATCTTGTTACATTGGCAGCAGGACAGAAACAGTGCCATGGTCTATGCTGCTTCCAATGTTTAATTTTCTGTCTTCACTGTTTTACAGGTCCCTTCTTCTTCTTTCCAAATCCTAAACAATATTCTCCTTGCATTGCTCTGAGTGGTATAAACTGATTCACACAAATAGATGCATATCCAAATAATCTCCTTCAGGTTCAGAGATCTGAAGGAAAGCATAATGTGATACACAGCACAGAGCAGATGATGCTTTAAATCACTTCCTCAGGGAACTGAAGTATTGAATTCCCTGGGGACACATTCTCCCTAATCTTTTTTCTTCCTAAAGCTGATATCAAGCTTTTAGCCGTATCACAGGGTACCAATGTCAAACAATTGCCTCTTAAAATCCCCCCAACAGATTTAATAAGACATGTTGTCACTGTGTTTTAGAAAGTGATGAAAAGGTTCTCAAAAGGAAATCTGAAGTACTTTGCAACAATGATATCTGATGTCTAAATGAGGAGCGAGCAGCAGAATGCTAAGCACACACTTCTGAATATTTTTTCTTCTGACTCAAAAATCCACAGAACTAGAACACACACACATATACAAAAAAGACTAAGGAGTTTCAAATAAACCCAGTAAATCAAATGGAAATGTAGCTGCAAGCTCTGGGTTAGTTCAAGTGTACAGAACATGGCTGGGAGGGAGTCTGTGTCCATGTACATGAGGGTGACAGCGAGCCAGAAGCATGGTGACCCATAAGCTAGAGAAATGATGAATTGCTATGAGCTCATGTTAGAAGTTAATGCGAGATCAGCACAAATGACCTTGCCAAATGTACGGTGAGATCATTTAGCAGGACTGTGGTGATTAGCTGAAGGCCTCCTTCTCTTAAGCATTGCTGAGTTTTTCTGTCCCAAATCCCAAACAAACCCAGTCTAACTGGAGGAATTTACTACCTCAACGTGTGGAACAGGATCATTACTTGCCAAAATATGTATCCAAAAACTCTTCACACAGATGCTCTTGGAGATCATGAAGGTTAAAGCTATAAGGATGGAAGAAACAAGTAAACAAATCTGGATTTTTTTAGCTAGTTTTGGATGATAGTCAAGACCCCAAAGCAGATCGAAGTACAGGTTTTGCAAGAAGGAAGGAGGAGACTGTAAACTGAGTAGATTCGATGTCTCTCATCATTGAATGTACCAGATCCAGGACACTCCTGTGCTGAGGTTTTTATGATCTGTTACAAGAGACAAGCCTGCCCAAATACTTCAGAGTCTACTAAAAGGAGAATGTTGGAATAAAGCATCCTCTTTCTTTGACATCTGGAAAACTGAGATCTAATGATACTCTCCCCTGCCTCCTCAGTTCAGTCCCAGTGGCAGTCAGATGGGCAGTGTTGTGTAGTACCTGAGTCTAAGGAATATGCCAAAAGAGTCCACAAAATGAATGTCATTTAGCATGAAACTAATCCTTTAAAGTTGTCACCAATCTGAGATAAAGGAGTCCTTCATAAGAGAGTCTAGTCTATCTGAAGATCACGTTAGAAATCAACACCATCATTGCTTTCAGTCAGATGGAAAAATAATAAAGCAATTCCAAAGAGCGCATCTAATGAGATGTGGAAAACCATAAAGTGCTTTTACATTATTATTCGTTTTCTGAACACTATCATTAACTCCACCTGAGGTCCAGGCCCAAGGAATGAACAAACCTACCAAGCTCCACTTTTTCTTAGGAAAATAAATGTTGCTTTCAAGCCAAGTCCATCAGGAGGGCAAAATTTTGGAGTACACAGTCACTTGAGGTTCAGTCCATCCCATTAAAGACAGAGAAAGAATGTTTTTCTTCTCAGTGAGTGCAGAAGCTACTCAATTCTTACACAGCCAAGAGGATAACTGATCAGCTCTCCCCTAGGTAAGAAAGAAAAGCAAAGCCCTTTCACAAGACTTGTTTGTCTAGGAACGTAGCTGGAGAAAAGAGGTCAGTGGGAGAAAGTCAGTTTTGTTTGGGACCTGGAAGTGCCAAGGCAATAAGACATATTTGCAAGTGAGACTACCAAAAGGAGCCAATGTAAGCAGCTCCCTTTTAACAACAATTGTTTAAGAGAAGGAAAGATCTTTTGTAACATAGACAACATAGCCACATGGTTATTGCACAGGGAGGCGTCTTGTTCTCTTCTCATAGGCATTGCAAAGGATAAATGGCAGCCAGAACAGCATGACTAAAATATGAGTGCCTTGAAAGAGTATTGATACTAATTAAAGTCATATGATTTACACAGTCATATCAATTTAGAGCTACTCAACAAACAGAAACCACTGACAATCAAATGCATATGCACAATGGCTCCAAGAATGTCCCTGAGTAAATCATCAGCTCCCTGTCCAGTGTTGTAAAAGATTGAAGATTTGGTTATGAGCAGCTACTGTACTTACAAGTCACTCAGTGTATCAGTGGGATCTGTTACACTGGTGAGGTGACACGTAAAAGGCCTCACTCTCCCCAGCTTCTCTGTGCAACTGGCTGCACTGACAGCTGCTGGATGCAAACCCTGAGCCCCTCTCTGCTGACAGCAGAGATCACTGCACTGACTACACAAAACTTCTTAACTACTCTAGATAAAATGCCTAAATTTAGGGCTGCTGAAGGTAGAGAATATAAACTCGAGACTGAAGGACTAGGGTGTGACTTTACTATTTGAACTCAGATGTTAGCCTTTTAGTGTCTGTAGAACAGGGGTGGTAATGCTTCTCTTGCTAAAAGACACAAACCCTGAGGACTATGACCTGCCCAGACTATGAAGGAACATGCAGCTGCCATCAAGGGAGATGGCAGACAGAGAATAAGGTCAAGACAGATCCTGAGAGAGTTCTTCTGTGAAGATATGGGTATGGATAGGCAGAGGTAGGAAAGCCAGAGATGCTAAAAAGGCTATAAGCCTGTGGCTATGAAGGTGCCATGCCTGGGAAAAAGAGATTTCTATCCATTCATCAATACAAAAATCAGTATTCAGCTTTTAACTCGTGTATTTTGCTGAATGTGACTTTCAGGTGTGTCTGTAGGACTTCAAATGCAGGGGGACACCACAGTTGAGTACCCTCAAAACTTGTACTTTGGCAAAAAGACAAGGTTTCTCTATTTTGTTCACAGAAGGGGAAGGATTAACTGATAGCCAGTATATTCCTCAGCCTGGATATATACCACTAGCAGAGAGCTTTCACTCAGGAAGTCACAGCCAGGTTCCCATTGATAGGTGTGATACCATCAATGTCTTGGATTAAATAGCTGTACAATGTCAGAATGAAAACATTTGTGGGTGTGAGGAAGGTTTTGCTCTGGTACAAAAGGGCTGAAACATCCTTGGCATGTAATTTAGACCAAGCTGGAGTCTTATGGTCACTTTCTCACCTCATGCAATAAAGATTCTATTTACAGAATATTGATGTGTTGGTCTTTTGCTGATGCCCTTGACAGAAAACTCATGGACTGAATTTTAACTGCTACAAATTAAACTTAGAAGCTACAATTATTTTTCAGCTCCACAAACACACCACCAGAAAGGGAGGGTTGGAGAGAAGTGTTTTCTCTGAAAGCAAGAGGAAGTCCTGTTTTTGAGTAAATTGTTAAACCACAACAGGATGTGTAATGTGTGGGGATGTGCAAAAGAAAGAAGAATGAAAAGAAGAAAAAAGCTGGTCTGGACAGAGAAAAGGAGGAATATTTGCTTTAGGGAATTAAATCTGTGATGGTGAAGCAACACAACTGCAAGATTTGAAGGGTTAAACTGTCTGTATACTCGAGCGTGAGCAGGAAACACACAACTGAATCAACAGAAAAGTCAACTTTGGAGTCAAAAGTGCATTTTTTAACTTGTCCTTTTCTTCTTTAAATCTACCAAGGAGATTAACAGTTTAGATTTAATACAAAAAACCCCCCCACTGTGACTGTGCAACTCCTGCACCAACAAAGTACAGAGAGGGGAGAGTGCAGGTTCCAGTGTGCTGGCAGACAGATGGCACTTAGTAGCAATAGCATCCACTTTTCAGATCACCACAGAAAAATGAAGCCTATTCAAGGTTCAAGGAAGTTGGGAATTTACAGGCTTGAGGATGATGGCCAGACCCTAAGGTCAAGCCAATTGTCAAGCAGACAATTCTCTGTGGACCAGACCTCCTGTGACTGTCCATCTCTCAACATATAAGTCAACGTTTCGCCTAGAAACAGGCCACTTTTCTCCTCTGTCTTCTATTCTCCTTGGCCCAGTAACCATATGAAGTTATAATTTCAGTTTTCTTTTTCTCAGTTTCTTCAGCCAAGCTCACAGTCTCAGAGGACTGTCTTGTCTCATTGGTTTCAACTTGGATTCAGACATAAAGAAAAGATATAACAGAGCACTGATATGGATCTGATCTCATGTTCCTGACCCCACACAGAATTCCCATTAACTTCTCAAGAAAACAGTTGAATTCAGCATTTTAATTGTAACACACAAAGACTTTTCTTCCCCCTCCCCCTGCTCTCCTCTGTCCCCTGTTTCTGCTCCAAAAACTGTCTCTTAACGTACTGTGTAAGCTTGAGACAATGTTCATTGTCTGAAACACTTTTAGCTCATCAGAACAATAGAAAAAGGCAGGAAATGTATTTGGCAATCAGAAGGTGAGTGAAAAATGTGAGTTTTGTTACTCACATGGCACTTGGGTTATCCTTCCTACTCAACCTCTTTTATGGGGGAAAACACAGACACACAAGCAAGCAAACCTTGTACAAAGAGACTGATGCAAAATGAGAAGGAACAACTGTGGGTGTTGGTTGTTTTTTTTTTTTTCAAATGCACTTATTTTGTAAGCCAATGACTAATAATTTAAGCTACAAACTGATCTGTGGTTGAGGGCAGTTTAGGGCTGGTCCTCGGGAACCACACGTATTCACAACTGTAGTCACAGAGTCCACAACCAATAACCTCCTTAACCAGAAGGGAACAGATACTGCCTCCTTTTTTTAGTAACTTTTCAGAAGAGGTTGCCTGGGTTTTACAGTCCTTCTGCTATGCTTTTGTCTTATTTTTCAGCTGTAGGAGTCATTTAGATACATATCCTGGGCTTTTTTTTCAGGTGATTAGCTAAAGCAGGGTAAATGTTGATCTATCATTTCATGCAGTAGATCTCAATAGCATCAGATAATCCATATATGTAGCAGTAGAGCAAAAACCAAGTGAAAACTGTAGGGAATGTACATCATTTAAACTTTAGTAACTTTAAAAGGAAATAAGATGACTACAAAATATTATGAGATTAAAAGATATGAAAAAGCACTGGTGCTTTCCACAGGCAGAGTCTAAAAAGCCAAGGCAAGTGCAAGGAAACAGCAGGTACCTTTGTAACATGAAGATCATTTGGAATGATTACTATTCAAATACCTCACACTTCATATATATATTTGACCTTGTTGAGAAGGGAATGAAAGAATGGTTCATGAGTAAGTTCTCATCACAGATTCTCCGAGATCTTCTCCATAGCTTTGAATTTAAGAGGATTCTTTTTATTAGTTTTGCTGCTTGATAGCATTCTTTAAAGAAAACCTTGAATTCAGATTCAAAATAATCACAATGTTTTCTCACAGTTGTTAAGTTTCCTTACCTTGTCATAGACAATTTCTCTACATCTTGTCTGTGTTGGTCTGGGTTTCTGTGGAAAGCCACATTTAAAATGCTACAGACCTGGCATGGAAGGACACTTCTTTTGCCTGCTAGCTCGTGGCTAGGAACATAATTCTTTCCTTTTCTGAAAATCAGCAGGGCTTGGCCGAGAATATTTGGCTTGTAAGACTTGGATAAAGTTAGTTAACCCCTGATGTAAATTCACACAGCCATTGTGTTGCAACACAGTTTGCAGCAGGCATTTGCCTATCTCTTTCTGTGCAGTCTCATGTCAAGAGGAGGCTACTTGAGGTTGTGGGTACATGGACACTTAGGACAGTAGTCTAGGTTTAAATCCTTGGCCAACCTCAAGAAACACTATGTCCTTGATGCTAACAGGATAATAGCATGGGATTCTCTCACATTTTGGCTGCCTGGAGCAGTAGCTGAGCAAAGCATCAAGGATGTGGAACCAGAAGGACCACAGGGAGAGGCAGCCAAGGGAAGCCTGCAGAAAAGATCATCCATGTCAATTTCCCATCCAAGGCCTGAGAGATGGGCTGATCCAAACAAGTTTTCTAAGGGGCATTTTCTTTTTTACCTACAGGGCAGTAGTTGGCAGAGTGATGGATGCAGACAGCATCTTGTCCCATGTACTGTGCAAAAGGAGGAGTGGGTGCTGATGAGTTCCTGAACAGGGGGAAAGGACTGTTCTTGAAGAACTGGCCCAAAAACAGCAAAAAGAGCAAACTTGGGCAATTGGAAGGAGAAGGCTCAGAAGAGGTCAGAGTCATATCTCAAGCCAGCCTGGGCTTTGAACTACAAACATTATTTCAGACATGCTTGGACCTTAGATCCTGTTTTAATATGCATCAGAAAGCCACAGAAAGCATTTGTACCTTCCCTTCCACCCCCCAAAAAAGCTGACACGTTGCAAATGAGGAAACAAGAAAAAAAAGAGAGAAACCATTAGATTTGCCCTTGGCTTTCACAAGGCTTTGGAGACAAAATAATTACTTTCAAATTAAATACAGTGGAAACTACAAGCAAGGAAACGAGAACACCTCCTGGCACAAATTCATGAGGAAACAAGAAAAAGAGTGAAGCCATTACTACAGAAAAATTATGTATTGTGTGGGAGAATGAATCGTTTTGTCCCCAAAGTCACTGGAAACAGAACTGAAATTCAGGGCTTTGGCAAAAAAGATTCCAGATAATGAATCTAAAATAACTGGTTCAAGCAGTAAATGTGAAGACTGATTTACGTGGCGGTAACAATTCTCTGGATGTGAATCAACACAAGGCACTTTCATGAACAAGCAGACCATGTCACACTTTGCTTCTAGTAGGGATTGCTTATGGTGCAAAACAGCACATTTCACGAGGGTGAAGTTATCAAATAACTCTGTTTTCATATATGGCTCAGGGTTGAGTGACTGTCCCAAAGGCAGACAGGATGCCTGTGGCAGAGCCAAAAATAGCAGCTAGGTTTCTTGTTCCTACGCAGTAACCATACCACTATCCTTCCTCCTCCACTCAGCTAATCACAGAATCTCAAGGGCTGGAAGGAACCTCAAAAAAATCATCCTGTCCAGCCCCCCTGCCAAAACAGGACCACCTAGAATAGGTCACACAGGAACTCATCCAGATTGTTCAGTTCTTAATGAACATTAGAAAGGAATCGTTCCACTGAACTGACATTCAGATGATGTTAGTTCAATCAAATACATTTTATCTTTCAACCATCATGTGCACTTGATGCTTCCAAAAGGACCAGATTCTTTCACCTCTCCAATACCTTCAAATTCAACAAATCATTGATGATCAGCAGTTTATAACTTGATTAATCTATGTGAAGTGGGTCCTTCACATGTGATTCACTTTTACTTGCATGCAGCTGTGATACCTCCTGGAATTCAGGTCTAAACCAATCAGGTGACAAAATTCTTGTCTCTGACCCAGCGACCTGCTGACATCATGAATGGCATCAAATAAAAAAACCCCAAACAATCAAATCCCTTGCCCAGGCCATTGCTGCATCTCCAACACAGCACACTAGCATGGGGAGTCCTGCACACTGGCACTGAAGTGCCTTGGCAGGTCCCAAGGAGAAAGTTGTTTCACTTTATGCCCATCAGCACCAACATACCTCCCCAAAAAAACACATCATGAACATGCTGCCACTTCCTCATCGTAAACAACCCCAAACAGGAATGTTGCAACATCCCAGAATGGTAGGGGTTAGAAGGGACCTCTAGAGATCATCTAGTCCTGCTAAAGCAGGACCACCTAGATCAGGTCACAGAGGAACACATCCACGTGAGCTTGAAAACCTCCAGAGAAAGATACTCCACACTCTCCCTGGGCAGCCTGTGCCAGGGCTCCCTCATCTGAACAGGAAAGAAGTTTCTTCTCATATTCTTTTGTGTGTTTCAGCTTGTGCCTGTTACCCCTTGTCCTGTCACCGGGTGCTACAGAAAAATACTGGCCCCATTCTCTTAACACCCTCCCTTTAGATATTTATAAGAGTCAATAAAATCCCCTCTGTCTTCTCTTCTCCATCCAAGCCCCTAAACTCTTAAACACAAATGCTTTCATGCATAGAAGACAACAGCCATGTGTTTGGTCTCTGGAAGGATAAAGATGAATTTCTAATTATATGGGTAGTGACACGTTTGCTTGTCTTTGAATAACTGGTGTTGGCTGCCTATAACCCACAGCAAGCCAAGCAGGAGTGGGAGTTGTGCACAGAGTCTACACATAGGCACAGGTTTGGTCTCCAGGATCCCTGACAGGCGAGGGCAGTGTTGGTACACAAATGACAGGGCCGTGGTGCTCCCCAGCAGCCCTGCACAGCATTCTGCCTCTTCCAAACATCCCCCCCGGACCATGGTAGCTCCACAGATAGGAAAAAAATCCCACATTTGGGAAGCCAAAACATTTCTATCCACACGGCTTTAGAGGCATTTTTTCCTAAGAAAGCTCCCCTTGTATTTTACAGGGTGAGCAATAAAACCTGGATCAACACCTGGTTACATGAGAATGAGACAAATGCAATTCTTTAATTACTCCTCTATAAAATGCTACACTCATGGAAGATGCTGAAGGTTTTAAAGGGATATCAACTGTGCTGTCAAAATATCAATTTATTCCTCTAATCAAATACTTCAGTATGGAAAGCATTTTAATATTGCCAGGGGTGGGGAGCAGCCAAAAATACGTCACAAACATCTCCTTGAGTGCAAACAGGCTGTCTGTGTGATACATATGGAATAACTGACAAAAAAGGTAAAAAGGCATGGGGATGTGTGTATATGCATGTGTATATTACATAGATGTATGTGTAAATCACATAGAATTATGTATATCATCTAAAAGAAGCAGAAGTATCTTATCTGAGCCTGAAACCAGTCACGTAGTACATGGTTCCACTGCAGGCTCAGGAGCTCACCCACACCCAGGTAGCTTCGGTGGGTGAGAAATCCACCAGCCTGCATGAGCACAATCACACCACCTCTTTGGGGAAGCCCAGTGCATCAACAAAGCTTAGTGCAGGATTTGATGTAAAATATGGAAAAATAAGTCAAGTGATACACATCCCCCCAAAAATCCACTCCCTCACAGATGTCAATTTGCAGCTTCTCTGACCTCTATGTAATTTTTACATGCGATTTTTGAAACATACACTTTGAATTCTGAAAAAAACAGTGAAAATAAATAATGGATAATCTCCATGAAGGAACTAAGGTGTTAAACAGCAGGGATATTATATATTTAACTACAGTAACTTCCATACCTAGGGTCACATGTGAAAGAAAAACACAGAAAGAAGCCAACTAAATTTGCTCTCATTCCCTTCCATCAGTATATATCAGCTCACACACAGATGCTGTGGATATGACCAAGTCCTCCAAGACCAAGATCCAGGAGAAAATATTACTGGTAGTGCTTACAAATAAATCATGTGCTGAATGGCCAAAGTAGTTAATGGAACCTGGATGTTCTCCTAATTAATTTTCCACTTTTTTTCCCCTCACAGAACTGTAACCAAAGAGTTTTATAGTGTAATTCACTTACCGAGTCTCAGCATTGGCTACAGGTCTTGTGGTTTGGTCCTTCCTTGCTAAACAGCTAAACTAATCCAGCTGGGACCTTTAAGCCTGGGGAATTAGTAGCTTGTGGGCAGCCAAGTATATGTGCCAGCCATTTGGAGGAGGGCTTAATTTCTCTTGTATGGATTGCAATGTCTTTGCCTTCTTATCAGCCCAGATGCAGAAGGTTCCCTTTCTCACAGTTGGTATAAGCCAATGGTCATAAATGCGTGCTATAGTCTGTTTGGTCGTTATGCATATACAGAAAGATGTTGGTGGACATCAAAACCCATGAATGAGAATTCACTAGTCAAAAGACCACAGATGCAGAGTGACCACTTGCAACACAAACAGGAATGCCAACCACACCGTATTTCAGACATGGCAGTGGCAATGACACAAGCATTTAGAACACAGTCAGGAGATTATTTAAGACAGTGATGGCTTTTCTTTTGGAAGTTACCAGTCTCTCTATAGAGCCCTTGTTCATTAGTTTGCTCAATGTAAGAAGTCTGACTCCTATGTGGAGTAAAACAACTTCACCAGTGTCACTGCTTCAGGTGATTAGAGTTGTCCCAAAAGGCACTAAACTAAGTTTCAGGGATGCCATGTTTCTTTTCTTTCTATATAATCAGCCTGCCACAGGTCAAGCATGCATAAATGAAAGTGAGGAAACTTCAGCAAGAGAAAGAAACAATCCCTCACTCATCTTGCTATGTCTTGTTAATCAAAAAGCTCCGGTAAGAAAGGACAGGACAATAGTCTGGAAAGCTAGCAGAGCATGGAAAGGAATCCAAACTTTTAAACCATTCAGATATTAAAGTTTGGGTTGCATTCATACATTCAGGAAAGGGCAAAGTTCTACTGTGCACATGTAGTTAAAAAATTGCTACCTTCTAAAAAAACTTTCAAAAACCATGAAAACCCTGTATCCAGAGCAGCTTTGATCAAAGTTGTTGTGTCTGTGTGACACTGTTCTTGGTGGCATATAGGATGTTTTGTGTCAAGTACTTTACAGAATCACAAAGTTGATTACTATTTACTATGTTCTTTCCATTATATACATGTACTATATGCAGTCGTTCCAGGTCTCTAGATCTAATGTAGCTACCAGCTCTCTCAAGCTTAACAGTAGCATGCTGCAGATGTAATAAAACCAATGCTTCATATCCACCTGGAAGCATTTCACTAGGGGTGATTTCAGTATGCTAGGAAGGGAAAAGACAAGATCACTTTAAGCTGTGTAGAAGGATTTTGTTTCAGCTCTAAAGATATAAAAGCAGGCAAGGCATTACAGGTATAATGAGTTCTGTTCATTTGAAATGCTGGACAAAGTGACTTTTCTATGCTGTCCCATCACCTAGAACAACACATTTTTTTCTTATAACTCCTTCCAAATCTGCAAGGCCAGCTCTTAGGGGAAGCTCATTTTGCAGGACTGGAATTGTTCCATGGCAGCAAAGACCTAACTGTGCACATGTCCAGCAACATCAGGATCCAGGTGACTCACAGCCCTCTATGGATGATGCATCAACCCACAAGCATTTCTGCAAATACCTCTCAGGTTTCCCTTTGGGCTCATTGCATGCCATCCTGGAGTTCAGGAAACTTGGCCTTGCAAATTGCTCATCTCTCATTTGCTTTATATGTTAAGTAGAATGACAGACCCAGACTAATAAAACAGAAGAACAACATTGGAGCTATTGAGAAAGAGAAGAGGAACACAGAGATGATCACATAGTCCCGGAATGCATCATCAACCCAAAGATTAGAAGTTCATTACTCAAGTTGTGCTGCAAAACCTAGCTTAACTGTTATCTTCTTCCACAGCTGTTTCAGCCTAAAGGCTCTCCTTTCCTTCCCCATCCACAGGAAGAATTACTTACAGAGCAGAACCAGCTGTTGGCACTCACAGAAGTGAAAATGCCCTTTCTCCCTTCTACTTTCCCACACCTAGCAAAGATGAAAAGAGAATTCAAAGCCCAGCAGCAGTCTATTAGAAGACACAAGGGATTAAGAGGAGTCCAGAAGCTTCACCCAGGATGCCAGAATAAGCAGCAGCCATGAGGGAAACACATAATGTTTGAGAATGGATGCAATAAGTAACGCAGATACCAGTGGAAGTATCTCCCAGGGCTGAGAGACCACCAAGATGAAAGAGAACTGGCTTGAAAACACAGAGCAGCACTGGAGAACGGCACAGAGCTTCCCCAGCAGCAAGTCAAAGTCTCTTGACCCAGGAACACACCTGTAAAAACAAAGCCCTGCAATCCCTCTGTCAACTTACAGCAATGGGAGGCTGAAGGTAACTCACCTCAGGATGCAACAGACCCTGGGTGAGATGAAACATGGAAGAGGAGTGATAAGGAAATGAAGTGTTGTAATCTCAGTCCGAGAAACTGGATCTGAATTCTCAGTGGACATTAGAACACAGGAAAAAAACAAATGGATGGACTTTGAGCCCATCACTGCCAAGCTGACAGCTTCCAGTCAGAGGTTGTATTTAATAGAATCAGAAAATTCCCCTTTTAATATAAACACACTAAGAATAAAGGTGGTTGAGTTATAAGAAAGCAAAGGGAGAATCAGGGGGAACATCTTAATCCACGGTGCCTGTCTTCAAGTCCTGGTGAGAAACTGAAATCTGAAAGAGTGAGGATACCTTATTCTGCTTTCTGGTCCACAACATGAGACACTCCTAGGCTTGATGCTCCAACGTGTCTTCAGCTGAAGCTGTGGGTGTTCAGCTTTTGCCAGGCCACAGCTGCCAGTGTTCGCATACATGATACTCTGTTTTAAACTGCTTCATTTCCACTTGTTCATGAGAGCCAGGGCTATCCAGACGAGAGTGCTCAAGACCCCGCTGGGACGCTGAGGCCATCCAAAAAGAGCAGTTCTCAGTAAGCTGAGCACTGGCAAGATGCTAAAGCAACTCTTAATAGCCCAATGTGGGAGTATAGAGTTTCTGAAGAAAGAAGTGTCTCATAAGTGTGTGGAGGACTTCTGAAATTTTTGACTGGTGCCTTTTCATAGCACCTGGGGAAAGCAGGAGAAGCTAAACATGCACAAGTCTTTGAAAAGACACCCAGTATCAACAAGTAAATCTCATGTTTTTGCTAAAATCCACACATATCATTTTTAACTAATGCCTTTCCCTGGAAAAGCCACACTAGTAAAATACTCACACTGCAGACAGGACTGCTGCCACTGTGTGAAACAGAGACAGGACCTGCCCAAGGGGACACAAACAGGCAGCAGCACAACTGCAAGGGTGTGAGGAAGCCAATTTCTGTCCCCAGGCCTGTCTTGGTTGATGTTGGCACACTGGCAGTTAATGACTGTCAAAGCAAATTCAGACATTGAGAGAAGAAGTTTTGAAGAAAAAGTGCAAAAGCCTCCTAGTCTCAGCAAAAACTCTTTGTGTCTCTATTTAGGAGGCACTTTCATCAGAAACAAATTTGGGTTTGGACCTCTGATGAAGCCCATTCAGTGCAACCCTCATGATATTGCCTGGACAATGGTTTCATTCTGCAAATGGATTTGTGAGGGAGAACTGCCAAATAAAAGATCAGCTTTGGGAAAGCTCCATGAATGGTGCAGCCATACTCACAGGGATTATGTCTACCAGCTTCAAGCCACAAGATACTCATTTGCATTGTTCACTCTTTGGCTGCTGTAACCAGAGTAATTTTGACACTTACAATTTATGGAAGGATAGAAGCCCTTTTAAAGAAATGTGTATCGAGCCTATCTTTGATAACCAGATGCTGTCAAGCAAAGGGAATAGTGGAATCTTTAGAGAGACAAGATGTATCCTTTTTGAACCTATGCTGCTTAACTTTGAACCTATGCATCATTCTCCAGGTTGCAAGCCTGAAGCCTTCTCTAAGAAACACCCAATAGACAAAGCTCAACTCACCTCCCCTGGAGATACATGGGATTTTTGCAGGCAAGAATAAAGGTGTCTGGAACTTTAGCATTAGAATGTATGAGCTGCTAATAAAGCAAAGAGATAAATTAATAAATCAAACCACAGCTTTTTGGTTTTTGGTTCAAATTTGGTAGAAATGTGGTTTTGCCTGGAAGAGGCCAAAGAAGTGTAATTGTTTTTTCCTGCCACCAAATCCAAACATTTAACAAATGAAATTCTTGGCTTCACATCTGTGTCAGTAAATCTTCCTAAAAGGAGAAGGAAAAACCACACATTATGGTTCTCAAATCACTTTCCACACAGCCTGAGGCAGCCCTGAAGTTGGGTCATTATCAGTGACCATCTAGTGAAATCAATGTTTGCCAAGGACATCGTGCTTATATAAAAACATTTTTGAACATGCTCCTCCTCCCTCCCACCCATTAAAGCCAAAAGCATGATGTGTGTCTGCCATGACTGCCATCATATCAAACAAAAGCCCCAGTACCTGCCTACTAGTTGATGTGATGAAGATGTTTCTTTGCTCTTTGACCTGCTGCTGAGCAGCACCAGTGAAGAAAAACTCTGCAGGTTTGCATTCACCCTTTCTTTTGTTTTTTTCTTTTTTTTGGTTTAGATTGTTTAGATCCACACATCACCCATTCCTCCACTTCAAATGTTTTAGTAACCTCTAATGCTGTTGTTCTTCCTATATTATCTCCTTTACTAATTTTCTACAAAGTGCAGAATTGCTTTTCTAATCATCACCCTGGTTTGAGATATTTCATCCCATCTGAACAAAGTATCTCATATCTACCAAGCTGTCAGGATTAAAGGCTAAAGATCCTGGCTCTGATTCCTCAATGTGCAGCACTAAAAGGGGCCAACACATCCAGCCTTAAGGTCCTTGCTGCAGAAGTGACTCAGACACTGAAGAATCTCAGCCTAGTTGAGAGAACTCAGATTCCCATAGTCACAGCTCCTTTGTCTGTGAAAAAAAAATTATCTTAAGGAATGTTTGAAAACTTATGTCTGAAATTCCAACTATGCTCAACTATTTTTCTCTTCCCAAGCCCATCATCTGTACAATTATGCCCTAGTAAAAAACCCTGTTGTTAAAACCATTTAAGAACTCAGGAACTGCCTGTAGCTTAATTGGGGCAGGGGACGCTTCTGTAGAACCTGATGGTTGCCTTCTGAGGTATCCTTTGAGACCTGTCTGACCTTTTCATATTAATTCCTCTGCCTTTTCTCTTGGAACATGCTTATATATTCCAGTTATATTGCAGATAGATAGTCAACCCTTCTCTTTCCCAGTGGAGCATATTTATCTGTCCATATTTCTTCATATATATGAAGTAATGAGTCCCCATGGAGATCACATGACTTTGTGCACAGTGACCTGCCTGATGCTATCTGGATGTCTCTGTAGCATTGGGAAGACCTTTATTACCTTTATTATTGTTGTGATGATGTCATTGAAGATGCAACTCAGACAATGTAGTAGGAAAGCATCAGAGCTTCATCAGCACTGATCTGTTATGACTTGTATGACCTAGCTGAAATTCTCTCATGATCAAGGTGGCCATACCAGCTAAATATTCTCAATATTCCATACCATTTGCAGTATCCCTTGCACCTTCAGATATCCTTCCTTTTACCAGACCAAACAGAGCCTGCTCTTCTCTCAGAAGTCCTTTAAATATTACATAGACTAATGCTCCTTCCTAGTTATTCTCTCCAGCCTCTCTCATCCCTCCATGTTATCATTCTTTTCATTCACATTCCCTCACACTCTTATATACACCAGACAGGAATCTACCCTTCATCAGTTGTCTAGCTCCCAGTCCAGGTGTGGAGAAGACCCACAGAAAGTCTGTTCAATGCTAAGGAGAAATCTTTTCTACTCAATGGTTTCTAAACACAACCTTCTAAGGTCTAGCCTCATGAATGTGTTCAGGAGACGACAGTGTCCTTGGGATGCTTCAGACAGAGAGAGCTCCACTTTGCCTGTAGGGCTTGAACAGGAACAGTTGGAACTCAGGACTCTTTTTAGACTACTTTTGAGACTCTTTTGAACCTTATTTTAGATTCTGTTTCGACCAAACACACTGCCAGCAGTATTTGGACTGCACTCACTCCCACAGCAGGCGTGTGTGTCTCCATGCACTCACACACGCTTTCATGCTACAGCAGCTTTTTTCTAACAAACATCTTTGATGTCAAAGGAACCCAAGACGACCACTGTAAAATGTATAAGGCTCACACACATATCCTCTAGCAACACTGTTGGGCGGGGGGGGGGGGGGATTGGGCTGTTCTCCCTCTGTGTGGTTTTTTACTTGCTCAACAAAACCCAACTGAGGTAAGTATGAACTTACCTTAGAGAGCACAGGAGGTGTGGTTTGTTTGTTTGTTGTTAGTTTTTGGGGGGGTTTTGGTGTTATATTTTCTTTTCTAGAAGAGGCACTGCTATCAGTCCATCACCCACGCGGGACTTATCTCTGCCATCTGCTTTCACACAGGTGCGTTTGGTCTACCACACCGTGTGTGCTACTTTCTTGCTTTAAAGCCTCACTTTACCTCGCAACACACAAGCCAAACCCCCGATGCCAGCAGTCCTGGAAAGAAAAATCCTCCCTGTGCAGAGCAGGAGACGTTACGCTGCTCCAAGTAAAAGCATTGCTTGAATACAGCTCCACACTTCCCTGGCTCAGGGGATGCCTCAGGCTCGGGCAGCTCAAACGCATCCTTAGGATTCCACTTCTTGCCACTCTTTTTCGGGGTCCTCAGACACCCCAGTCTGGGGGATGGGGGCTGGGGACATGGCGGGTCCCGCCGGGGATAGGCACCCCCCGCACCGGCACCGGCACCGTCGCAGTCACCTCCCTGATCGCAGCCGCTCTCAGCAAACAGCTCTCTCCTCTCCCAGGGATTTTGCGCAAGCCGCAAACACGCACCGGGAATAGAAAAGAAATGCAAAACGCGCCCTTCCTCTGAAAGGAGTCACTTTCCCATAAAGCTTGTCGCAAAGAGGAGGAGAAGGAAAGTAGCTACTGACTGCGTGGACCGGGCAGCTGTGGAGATAAGGAGTGGGGGATACAGCCCCCTCCTCTAGCGCACACCTGGGGCTGCTGCCGCGGCACCTCGGGCCCCAGCCCCAGCCCCTGCCCCGGCCCCGGCCCCGGCCCCAGGGCTGCTGCGGCCCCGGCCGTCGGGGTCCGGCCCCTTCCACTCCAGCCCGCTCCCCCTACAGCTTCATCCCAGCTGCTGCCGTGACACCGGGTCCTCTGTTGCCCCACAATACAATTAGTAGCAATAAAGGGTAGAAAACCAAACCAAGTAAAAACACAAACACCAAAAAACCCCAAGATCTAAAATAAAAAGGAAAATTTATTTTAAAACCCACTCCATGTCAGTTTTCATGCTCATCCACCTGCATGCTGAGCAGATGTACTCAACTCCGAGGCACTTCTGCAACTTTCCTTTCCTTTCCTTTCCTTTCCTTTCCTTTCCTTTCCTTTCCTTTCCTTTCCTTTCCTTTCCTTTCCTTTCCTTTCCTTTCCTTTCCTTTCCTTTCCTTTCCTTTTCCTTTCCTTTCCTTTCCTTTCCTTTCCTTTCCTTTCCTTTCCTTTCCTTTCCTTTCCTTTCCTTTCCTTTCCTTTCCTTTCCTTTCCTTTCCTTTCCTTTCCCCCACAGCTCACCTTTGCTTCCTCACTCTCACATCCCCCACTTCCCCAGAGCTCACCAGTGCCCACCTTCCCACACGCACCACATTCATTCTCCCAGCCCACCGTGCATTAAACCCAAAGTGTGTTTGCACAAGACGAGTTTCTCCTGCAGTTTCTGAACTCACCTGCAAAATGCTGCTTGTTGCTAGAATCCAGGGCAAAAGCCACCTCATCCCTGGAAGCCGGGATTAAATACATTGATTGAACCCAGATTTAGAGCCGTTTTGAACAAAAACACCACTTTGGGGAATGCAGAGCAATCCTGAACTGGCAACCTAACCTAGGCACTCTGCCTTTTTCTCTTGGCTCTTTGGGGATTTTATTAAAGACAGATCTGACGTCAGGGTGAAGGACGAGCCCTGCATTTTTCCTCTGGAGAAACTTTTCCTGCCTTCACTTCTTCATTTTTGTGCGTGGTGTTGTCCCACCTCCTGCATTTCAGTGTATCGCCGTTCGCCAAAGGGCTCTTAAAGGGAAAGCTGCAGCGCCCTGGTCCATCACGCTGCAGTTTCAGCAATGCTCACAGATCACCCCTCATCTTCCTCGTGGCATTCAGACTCTTGCAGCTTAGCTGGTAGGGAGCAAAGATGTTTGTTCTGTCCCCACTGATTATGATGAATGACCTGCCGTATGTACAAATACACACAGACGTTTGATTTATTTAACCTTTTAAACGGAGTGGCTTCAAGTGGGGGAGGGGGTTTTGCCCTGCAAGCACACCCTTTGGGACCCCTCTCTTTACAGAGCAACGCACATGGGAAACAAAAGGAAGGGCATGCTGTCCCCTGCCACGCTACACATCCTCTCCATGATTTTGGTTGTGTGTGTCAGCTCAAGGGACCAGTTGTATTTCTGTCCTGTGTCAGCAGTGAGCATAACAAATACTGCCCAAGCACACAGGAGTGCAAACCCCACCCTGAACAGAGCTAAACTGTCTAGTCATCTGCATCCCTGTTGCTGTCTACCCTGGTTTTAGCTGCTTATCTCTGACATGTTTTTGTCTTTTTACCAAGGTCCAATACTTTCTCTCTAAATTTGGATTTGAAATCATTTAAAGCCTGTTTTATTCATAAACTGAAACAGAATATCATAAGGAAAGTGAGTGCTTGCAAAAGGAAGAAAAACCTTATTAAACAGCTTTACAGGTCTTAAACCCAAAGGATGGAGACATGGGCTGAAAGGAGTGTTAACATAAGCCCAAAAGTAGGCAAATCCTGCTTGATGTGTCAGACTAGGCAGTGATGAGTGGGTGAACACCAATGGCCAAGCTGCAGTGAGATGGCTGCCCAGGGAGGTTGTGGGAGTCTTCTTCTCTGGAGATTTTTAAGAGCTGACTGAATAACTTCATATATGACCTGATCTAGGTGGACCTGCTCCTGCAGGGGGATGGACTATATGATCTTTTGAGGTCCCTTCCAACTCCTACGATTCTGTGATTCTGTGATTCTGTGACGGTGTCTTATGATACTTTAACCTCTGCTCCGCTTTGGCTACTTCCCATGGTGCAGGTGTGCCAGGTCAGGTCAATGTGAGCTTCCTCACACTCCCAGCAGTCCCTCCCAGCCCTCCAGAAGAGCTGGGTTGTGGTGGGCCTTCTCCCCAGACCCAGCACAGATAGATGCTCCAGGCTGTGGCTGCTGGCAGGTGGGGAGAGAAGAGTGAGGAAGTTGTACTCCAGTAATACATATCCTTGTAGGAGCTTTCACCCCTTCGTGCTGTGTGACATGATGTGGGTGATGTGATGGCATTGCACCAGCTGGACCAGGGAGCTCTAAAAGGATCAGTTTTTTGTGGGACAGTCTAGACATCCAGCTGTCCTGGGAAATGATTCATCGAAGCTTGGCTGCAAACCAGAGGAAGTGCCACCTTCTCTCTTCCTCCTCCAGCACCTCCAACCCTACTACAGCCTTTCCCAGGACATACCACCATGAAGACCAGGTTGGGGATTGTGTTTTCTGTCAGATTTCTTCAGAACTGTTTCTATTCTTCCTCCTCTATACTCTTCTCCCTCTTTCCTCACTTCTCCTCTGTTCACTCATTCTGTCTCTCTCTATTTCAATATTTCTCTCTCTCCCTTCTCTGTCACCAGCACACATTCCTCCCTGTGCACAACCAATACTCAGTTACAGGGACTCTCCTTCTCTGCTGAGGAATCTAGAAAGAAGCTTATTATCTTCATGTTGCCTGGGTGATGTTCATCTACAGGTGGCTGCCACTCAGTGACTGACTCTGAGGTCCAAATCCCAGAATATTTTGTGAAGTGAAAGTACTGGAGAGTGCAATTCTTCTGACCTAGGTGAGGTAAACAAAACAGAAGTGAAAGCAAAATGTCCAAGGTAACAGGCTCAGATACAAAGTAGGTGACTAATTCCTCATAGAAGTTATGCTTACTGTCTTGGAGCTGAGGGAGCCAGCAGTCTTGGCAAAAGGAGCTTTGTAAATGGGAGAGGAACTGTAGTTCAAAGCTCTTGGGTTATGAGAATATAAAATCAAGGGAAATAATACTTTATAAATAACATTAGGAATGGCCTTGTGTTGTTTTTGAGTTTTTCCCAAAAAAGCAGTTGGTTATCTCACTCTCTTTTGACTACTTCCCCTGCAGAGTTCACTCCTCTCAGTGAATTCCTTAGCTAATGCTGTGGTCAAGTGTGTCAGCAAGGATGGAGTCTGAGATGTGGACATCTAGCTGCTTGCAGCTCCATAGGTCATCTTAAGTTGGTCATGGGAGTTTGTCATGTGGCAATCATAAACCAGATGCTGTCTTAGCTTGATGAGACAGGGATCAAGGAGTGAGCCTGCAGCTCCAGGGCAGAGGTGCTAAGATATCCAGCTGCCTCAGCAGCCTTTTGGACAGAAATTCCTGTGTGGATATTGCACATTGGTGCACTCACAGGTGTGATTAAGTCTTAAACAACAAGACATTTAGGATCTTGTTTAACTTGGTGATGGCAGCAGCCTACACTTTGGCTTCTGTTTCTGGGGTCTCTCAGTTCCCTCTATGGATAACAATGCTAAAAAGAGACCACTACAATCCTGTATCACCCTGGTTTAATCCAGGGGAGTTTTGTTCTGAGCCAAACAAATGGAGGCTTTAAAGATACTTTGGTCTAGTTTAAAGGCTTACATTCAAATTAAAATCTTAAAATAATGGAAAATCCACATAATATTTTGGTGAGTTCAGTCACATTCACTGTTAAAAGTTTGTGCCATATTTCAGTCTGAGTTTATTAGTTTCATCTTTCTGCCAAAGTCTCCTTGGCTGATCAGGATTCATAACCTTCTTTCAACATACAAACATGCAAGAGTTCAATAAATCACTGCTGACTCTGCTCCTCAGTAAAACAAGGAAGCCACTTTGCTTTTAAGTTTCTGTGTCTAATTGGTTTTCTGGACCCTGAAGCATTTTTTAACTTTTAATGACTTTTATCTCTTTACCTTTCACCTTCCATGGACATTATGCCTGCAAATGTAGCTACCCATCACACCGTGGTCACACCATCCACAGTAAACTGGAAACAGGCAGCATGCCCCAGTGCAAACCAGCTCTGATTCTGTCAGCCTCACACTTTAACATCACTCCTTCCTCAATGCATCCCTTAGATCTTCTGGCCACATAAACAGGTTTCTCAATTTGACTCCACTTTACAGTCTTTTTAGACTAAATAAATTAGGAAATGGATTGATTTATTTTATGTGGTTTGATGTATCTGATGCTTTTACTGAGGGCTGGAGCTGGCCAAAGAACACAGGGACTGCAAAGAACAGAAAGAGAGTTCAGGGAGGATAGATGCTGCTCTTGGTTGCAATTATGACAGAAATAGCTCCTTGCCTGCAGTGAATTTGCCCTGTAATAAGTGAGAATGATGTCCAAGGAAAAAGAGAGCACCTTGGAATTTCCTGACTCTTAAAAGGTAAAGACTGAGTTGTGAATCTGGCTTTCAAATAAGCCAAACAAGTAGCTGTGTTAGTTTTCTACCAGGGTGTCCTTTTTTCTGCCTTTCGCTGTGCCAGGATGATGGAGACACCCCTTTCACGCAGGATTTGTCTGATGACTAGCCAGGGCCTGCATTCAGCAGGAGGACAGGGAACCTCATCCACTTCAGGAGGCACATGCTGGAGTGGGGAAGGATGTGGGGGAGTCCAACTACACTATAGAATATTGTTGATGTTATTACTATTTAGTTGATGGGAAGGCGAGTTACATCAGCCTGGCCCTTTGAAATATCAAAGAAGCTTTAGAAACAAGAGTATGAAAACATCTGGTTTAGCTGACTTGATAACATCAAGTATCTGAGCACTCAGCCAGCATCACTTCAACACAGGTGAACATTTCATTTCCACAGAGTTGCTGGCCTTTGCAGATGAGACTTGACACCACAGAGTGCAAGAGGTTGCAATACAGCAGGAGGACTCACTCTTTTGCTGTCTGAAGCAGTCTTTCCAAAGAAGATGGACTGGAATCACAATATGGAGAGAGGGTCAAAAGCTTCTTTGCTCTTTCTTTGTTCAGTCTTGTATCTCTGGTACCATAATGCAGAAGGTAATAGTGAAAAGTCAATGTGGTAAATCCACCACTGGACTGAAAAGTCTCTTAAAAATTGCTAAGTGAAGGGAGTTACCTTGAAAAGTTATTCAACCCAGGTTTCCATTACTGAGTAAGCATGCACAGTGCTGTGGGTCTTGCCCTCCTCGTGCTGACATGCTGCTAAGGCTGGTGATACACTCAACAGATAAAAAGATATTCAGTTAGTTCAGATACACCAGCCTGAGCATCGGCACTCCAGGACTGAGTGATTATATCTCTACAGTGTTGGTATAAATCAGACCCACTGATACAGGGGAAGGTGCAACAACGTCTGAGAAATAGAACCTTCGTTATTTAGTTCATTCATGCAGCCAAACTTATTTATATTCAAGTGAGGATACTGCCTTTGGGGAGAGATGACTGTAGTTTCATCCCCCATAAACAGACTCAGATTTATTAGGACAGGTCTTCAGCTGATATCAACTGTGTGACTGTTGATTTCATTAGTATTAATCTGGCTGAGCGGTTCCACTGCAAGTGAAAACATGAGAGTTTGAATGACAGTAGCAAAAACCCAAGCCATTATAATACTAGTGTCTGTAAGTTCCTGTCTAAAAACACTGTAGAACTTTATATCTATTTACAAACATCTGTCATATTAGATTTTCAATTATTGATGTCATTAACTTCAGATACTGTATTTCCTTCATTCCCCTCAAAAGCAATGGCCTTACTATTGTATTCATCTATTCTTTAATTCTTACAATTTCCTATTGGATATTTATATGGCCATTATGTGGGGGGAAAAAAATCTTCTGATGGTTTTGAACCAGCACCAGCAGCACCAGCAGTGTGGGGATTGCTTTTCCTGAGCAATTGGCTGTCTCAGTATCTCCACATCATGTTCTTATTTAAAGCTTTCAAACAGAACTTCAAATAATTTTAAGAAAATAACGCAACAGACTTGACAACCAACCACACAAATAAGATGCCAAGCTCTTAAACAGGCTACAGAGAATCAGGAACCTGCCAAAAGATGAACAAGCTCTGATAAATCCTTACTATAGAAAAGTAGTCTTTTGGAAATCAAGATTTACATAACCAATAAAAGAAGCTGGATTAATAACACATATTGAATCTGAGCCTCAGCTGGTATGAAATCTAAGTCCTTGCAGTTTCATTGATTTGTGGCATTCATGGTGCAATGCATTATTCATAAATATTAGTTCAACTATTTGAACAAATATGGGAAGTGCAAGGAAGGAATTAACCTTTGGATTTGCCTTTTGCAGATGTTTTTCTTGATGCACATGAAAAGAGAGGAAAGTATGTTGACTAACAAATGGTGAAAGGGTGAAAGGATGGAGATTCCCAACAAGTATTGCACACATTCCCAAAGTGGCACAGTCTGTTCCCTTTTTAGATTGGCCTGCTACAGATCATGGTCTCTTTGACATGTAATTTTGTGACATGCTCCAAAATATGACTTCACCCACTGTGGGTAATGTGCACACCCTGGTATTTTTATTCTCTAGATCAGTGACCACAGAATTACACAACTATTCATAAATATGGGCCTTTTTTTGCTTCTGCTAGTGCAGCAATATGCTCTGTCTCTGGGATGGAATTGGCTACAAGAGGAGGGAAATCTTTGTTTTTCTGGAAATTCACTGTGGCCAATGTCATTGCTCCCAGTTGGTTGTAGGCAACACTGGAATCAGAATTTACCTTTTCAATCCCACACTGAGGAATCCCAGGATTGTAAATATGTCAGTGATCTTTCAAACTTGGTTTAAATTAGCCATATCTTTGGTTGGAAAAAAAACCCCAACAACCTAAGCCAGTAAAATTGCATTAAGTGAAAAAGAATGAATGTTATAAAACATGGCTATCTCCTATCTCAGATGGGATTCTTTTTTCTGTTGGAAGGCAAGTCTACCCTTCTAGCCCATGTGTTGTTTTTAAAATGTTTTGTTAATAAATGCAGTTGTTTTTTTCATGCTAAAGAAAATAAAAAAGAAACATCATGACAGGTTTAAAAAAGTTATGAATAGATCCTCAAGAGATCAAACCTATTTGAAACATGAAATATTTCAGGACTTATTTTTCCTTTATGGCCCAAGTATCCAAATTCTGCACTCTAACTCTGGTAACATTTTATTCAAAGTTTCCTTTGGTGTTTGGTTAGTAAACATTTCTGTTTCAACAGAGTTGCTTTCAGTCTGTTTCCTGGGGAAATGTAGCTTCATATGTGTTCATGACTGTCTGTCTATGGCTTTTTAAAGTCATTCTTGAGCCTCTTGGCCAAAATCAAACCAAATTTGACAGAAAGAGCGATATCTCAAGATCACATTCCTGTGCATTTTGTGCAAGGAAGCATGAAGAAATTGGCCATAGAAGTATTATACCTTTGGGAAAAGTGGAGTGTTTACTCACATACTATTAACCACCAGAGAAGCCACACAGCTGAGACCTCTCAGATGGATGGCTGCAGGAAAACAATTTCAGCTGGAGTTTGCAGTCAGCCGCCAGACACAAATCTGTGGGGAAAGGGTCTTTATTGTTGTAGTGTTCACAAAAATACTGCTACTTTAGGTATACCTAGTCCACAGGCATTCAAGTTCTGTTTTTCCCTAATTTAGTCTTGGTTATAAATGCAAAAAGGGTAAAACCAAAGGTTTCCATTTTCACACTGCCACCTTAGGAAGTGAAGTATTAAGTTCACTTCCTAAAACTTAAGTTCACATCACAAATTCTTCCCTCATCTCTTTCAACGTGCAAAGATACAGTCACCTTCCAGTGAATATAAAGTGATTCTGCCTCAAGAAGGTGAATAAGCTGAAGGTCTGATTTAGAGACCACATCAAGAAGGAGATCTCAACTTTGGAAAGCAGTCAGAATATAAGTGCTTTTATTACCATTGATAATTATATCTGGATTATTTAAAAAAAAAGATTATAATGAAGATGATAAAGTAATTTTCCCTTCCCTGGAGGGTGTTCACCCTAATGCCCTCTAGCATCCATAACTGGGTTTACAAAATGGGGAGCATTATGATTTTGTTTCCTGATTTCACTTGGACCACTGTGGTTTGCCAACCCAAAAACTAGTCCCAAAAGAGAACAGGGCATGGGAGGTGACATCCAGAGTGCCAGAGCAGATCACTGCTCCAAGCTCTGCTGTTTCTGATCAGTGTCCACCTTGCTCCATCCCTGCTTACTGTGATAAAGTTTCCCACCCTCTCCCGGACTGAAGGCACCACACAAAGTAATCGTTGCTTCCCTCTGGGCTTAGTTTTCCTTCCTCTTCATCCTGTCTGTTTGTAGCAGATGGGATGATATTGACTTGTGTTCAACCTGAGGGAAAAGGAGAAGAACAGACTGGAACAAGGCCCTGAGCTCACATGCACAGGGGAAAGATCAGTGCAGTTGATGTCTACCTTGACCCAGCAAATGCTTTTCTTCATCAAGTAATAAAATGGTTTTGTGGGTTCTGGCAGTACTTCTTTCCCTTTAACATGGCTTTGGTCCATCTTCCTTTAATTATGCCTGAAATTGCTGAGTCCCTGTGGAACTGCTGGGCTGCACATGTTGAACCAGAACATGCTCCTCAAAGGGAATGTGGACAAAGAGGACATATTCTGTGACATTCTGTGAAACAGGCACATCACAGGAGTGGGGAAGAAAAAGAAGACAACTCCTGCATGGGATCCATAGCACTGTGCTCTTGAGTTATTACTTATTCCTGGTTTTAAGCACTGGAAAAATATATCAAGGGTAAATCCTCTGGCCAGCATGTTGGATTTTTGTTTAAAAACAGAGTGTTAAAAATACAACCTGTATATCCATCAGCACTGTAAATCATAGAGTTTCACTGAGATGGCTGCACCTATTATTCCTAAGCTGGAACTCAATTTGACATAAATAGCATCATTAAATGCCAAAAAAGTAAAAACTCTTCACCACATTCCACGTAGCCATTTCCAGTCCTAAAGTCATCGTGACACCCACTCTTTACTTGACAAGGAAGAAGTTTGTTGACTTTAAATCCCAAAGATGTTAACTTGACTTCAAATATCACAGGCTGAGGGCTTTAACGGGGTGATTCCTGTGAATCAAAGGGCTTTTCTCACTCTATTCCCACTCCTGTATCTTCTTTGATTTAGCTATTGCTTTCTGCTGGGTTACAAGATGCAGTCTTTACATTTGCAGAGCTTAGGGTTGTTGTTTTGGGCCTATCATGACACAGTTTCAATTCCTGAATAGTGCATTCAGGCTTCAGTACAGTAGGAGTATTCCAGCTGTAGCAAAGCAACCCTGCTGATCTCATATGGGCCCCCAGCTCTGCACAGACTGGTTTCCATTACTCCCACTCACTCTGACTCCCTGACCTCTGCTTCCATCACAGCATGACCCACACATCTGAAATTGTTCTTTGGCCCATCTCACAGAAACACCTCTCAGAACAAATGCAAGTGCTTAGTTTTAAAGGCAGAAACTGGAAATTCAAGCCAAAGAGGTCACTTTTGACCTTTAACTTCTAGCTTAGTTTGGAAAACACTTCTTGCTGCTTTTTGCAGTCTTATCTGTTGGCTCTGGCATGACAATCCTGGTTCCCAATGGCAGGCCTTGGGGGACTGGTTGGCTGCACTTCCAGCAGCTCATGGAGCAAGATTCATCATGGAACCAGGAAATCACAAATCACATATTTTGCCTCATTGATTGAGGTGCCACAATGTCCTTGGGGGTAGATAGCTTCCTTTGTTTTCAGTTACTTCAAGTTGTTACAGGCCTTGGAGGTGAGGAGTTCCCAAGGAAAGTCACCTTTCTCTTTGCAAAGTGTGCAGCATTGTCCTCTTGTATCACCTTCCAGAGTCACCTTAGGAAGAGAAACCTCAAACCTGTTGGAGGCCTTAAAGTGGCTGCTGAGACCACAAGTAAGGTGGCCAGCTTAGGACAGCTTTCATGTGTTAAAGCCTCTTTCTTGGCTTTATTTATTCAACATGTGCTTGGACAGGGTCCTTGAAATGTGCCTGGGAAAGTGTACACCAAGGTGATGGAGATGGCCTGCTTCCCTCAGGATACCAATTATGGAGTACAGCTTCTGGCAAAGTAGCCAGAAGGTATTGATGGTAGGAGCTTTCTGATGGTGGGAGCCATCACAATCTCTCTACTGCCTCAAGACACCAGGTTTATTGTTTTTTGGAGCAGGGAATTGCCTGGCCTAAGACCAAGGTCAAGGTACTGAGTCTCTAGTGAGCAGCCTCAGGAGCCAAAGAAGAAAAATAGGAGCGAGGAGGCAAGAATATGTTTGAGGTACAGTCAATGGGTTGGAAAAGACTCAAGGGGACCTCTTAAATCTCCCCTACTTTGTCTAACCTTGTCTTCAGGAAGCAAGACTGCTTCTGTCTGCCCACTCTGCAGCAACCTGTTCCAGGCCTTCACTGTCCCCAGAGTTAGAGAGTTAAGCCTAAAGTCTACTTTAAACCTCCCTTGCTGCAGTGTAAGTCCAGTGTTCCTTGAACACACTGGAGGAATTATTATGGTCCTTTTCATTGCAGTATTTAACCATTTTAAAGAATATTCTTATTTCCATTACGGCTTTCGCTCCTTCCCCAGTTCTCTCACTCTTTGCTCAGACATCGTAATTTCTTGCTTTCTCTGTAATCTTTGAGGTGACCAAAACAAGGACTAGCACTGACACTAGATAGAAACTCCACGTTTACACTTCCTAGAGTACACTTACTTCCCACTTCTTCTTGACCCCCAATCCCTAGATTACTTCTGCAGGAAGCCACCTACTCCCACCATGCTGGTTGCTTCCACTAAGATGAAGACTTCCAAGTCAAAACAGGAGATCATCTGAATGGCCACAATCCTGTTGTAGCATCTGGGAAAGCAAATCTAGTCAGCACTGCAGCAGAAGAGAGAGGAAGTCTGTGATATCAGTTAAATCTGATGGAATAAAGTGATTGTCAATAGCTACAAAATCTCAACAGCAGTAATAACCACCCTCCAATATGCCCTGGCAGAACCAGTAATCTGCTTTACTTCTCTCTCTCTTTATTTCCCCTTCGTTAGTTTTCTTATGTCAAATGCATGTCAACCCTGTTCCTTCATCCTTGGAGTAAAAAAAAATGAGTCAGTGTTGTTGATACAACCGAGGAGTCTTAGTCAACACCATGCCTACTGTTATCCTGAACTCCCTTATGAACTGATTATTTCAGAGGATCTCTGTGGAATCTTTCTCTCTTCAAACATTGATAGGAAATGTAGCTCCTATATGCTCCTGTCCAAGACAGGAAGATTTTGAAAGACCCAGGCTACATCCCAGATTCTCACTCCAACTATTACTCCAGCTTAAGAGAGCAGCACAGATAATCCCCACTGAGGATAACTCTCCTACCAAACACTCATTCACACTAAAGGATTTAATTCGGACTAGATTCCCATCTCACTTGAACAAGTTTCATGTGAGAGAGTGCCAAAAGTCTTACTCCAGTCAAGATGAAATAACACTACAGCAACTTCATCACCTCCTACTCTGAGTCCCATATTCTCCAGACCTGCCACAAATCTGCTCTTTTAATCATTATTTGTTTCTAACCAGTAGATGCTTGGTGTTGCTAAGATCCTCCTGATTTTCAAAGCATTCAGAAATGATCTGTTCCACTCGTTTCAACATTTTTCTAGGTGTTGAAAGCATGCTGATTGGTTGATAATTCCCTAGCTCTTCCTTTTCATCAATAGACTCATATTTGCCTTTTTCTCTCACTCTTAAGTCTCATAGATCTTTCAAGACAGTGGCTAGCCACTTCTCTGATCCAAACAAAAAATTCTGTCATTTCAAAGAATTTCCTTAGTCTGCCTTTTGCTTTGGAATTCCTCCATCCCACTCTTTGGTATTAGCATACAGCAGTTTTAGTGAAAAATGATATGTGAAAAGGATTAACTGCTTCAGCCCTCTAGATATTATTATCTTTCCTTTCTCACTTAAGTAGAGGATCAGCTTCTTCCTCCATCTTCCTCTTTGTGCTGAAATATTAATAGAAAGCTCTTTGCTACCCTTCAAGTCCCTTACCACTTGTATTTTATTCTCTGTTTTAGCCTTTATGATATTGTCTGTACATGCTCCAGCAATTATTTTACATTCATCTTTAGCAAACTGACCTAGTTTCTGCTTCTTAGCAGAAACTCATAGACTATCTGTCAGATGCATGTAGTTGCCAGTCATTACCAGTGCAGGCTGTGTCTCACCTCCAGGCTGGAGACTGAGGGGAACTGGGATCCTTCACCAACTCATTTTCATCAGGATAAGGTTAGTCAGAAGAAATATAGTAGGATCATGGTTTCTGTGAATGAAGAGTAACCTCATTATTGCACTGGTTTAGAGAAGTAGATACCTAAGAAAGGGTTATGCCATTAAATGACAAAAAACATCAGCCTTCTATAGTCAATTATCGATGTCTCTTAATTCCATACTCTTCTTGAAAAATAGGCATTGGAATTCTGAAGAGGAATAAGTTATTAAATAGTCTCCAACACACACTAGTGTGCAGCTCCCAGCTTTTCATTAAAGTTTTGCTCTAGAAAAAGTCAGAATGGCGGCACATTCACACCAGAAAGCCAAAAGTCTGCAGTTCTAGTATCATCTCCACTGCAAGCATTCCTGGGAGCTGCAAGTACTTGCTGGGGGAAAACTGTTCCCACTATACTTTCCTGTTGAGAAGCATGGTGAAGAAAGTGCTGGGGTAAATTACCTGCTGTTTGAGTTATTATCCTGAATGATAAAACAGATGTTTCATATGCATGAACTTCTCATGATCTTGGGCTGCAGGCTGGCTAGATAATGTGAAATCCTATTACAGTATGGAACAAGGAGTTGCAGTGGACACACAAGTCCCAAATCTAGCTCCTCATGATATAGTTTTTTCCACAGTTTATCCCTTAAACCACACACGTGTTAGTTCTTGCATATCCATCAGCATTTCTGTACCCATTCTCAGCTGGAAGTGAGACTTTTGGCAAATTATTTGGAAAAGTCCATAAAATATATATTCCCATTTCCGCAGCTAATGCTAAGACCAGTGTCCTTCAGTGTGCTTGAGGTCTCTGGAAGGTTTCTGGGCATGACTGTTTCTGCTATCTTCTCCCAACTGTTTATTCTTACACCTACCATTAGCATGCCTTGGGCTTAGCAAGAGCAAATGCAACAAACCCCTTTGCACTGCCTCAGAGACACAAAGCAACTATAAATCCACTTAAATTAGTTAATTGCTCTGCTTCCCCAAAGCAACAGAAAGGAGTGGAGTACCCTAGAGAATCTGGCATTTATAGAGAGTTTCTGCTGCATGAAAATCATAGATAATGCTCAGAGGGATTTTAGCAGACCACCTAGTCCAACTGTTCACACTGAGGCAGTCTCAAGGTGCGAGGCAGGTGACAGCTGTCGATGTTTGATTATGCCTTTATAAAACTGAAGTTGTTTCTACAATACATTTCTGGAGACTGATTTGTATCTACACATGCAGAATGGCTGAGGCCTCAGAAGACATTTTCACACCAAATCCTCAGTCTATTCTTTCTGTTTTCTGTACAATTTTCATACCTACTCTAGAGTGGCTGACAGGAATCAGCACTGGAGATAGCAGCAGAACTCTCTTCTCTCAGTAGCACCTGGGACATGAACCAGGACTCATAAACTTTTGGGTTTGCCACCATATGAAAGATTTAACCCTACACTTCAGAATCAGTCAAAGGCTTTCTCCAGCTGCACTACTGGGAGAGAATGATGCCTCATTGACAGTTGCTTCTCCAGTGGGCCTTAGCTCATGCAGCAGGGCTGAATATCCCTGACATGCTGTATGTGCTGATCTAAAATCAACTGTAGATTATATGACTCCATATTCTCTCTTTGTAAACAGAATAAAATGTAGTGAAGTTTTGGTATAAATGCCTCTGACCTTGAGTAATTCCTTGCAGCACTTCCATGCATTCATCCTACTAATCATGAGGTTAGGGAAATACTGCCTGCAAGATGTGGTAATGACTTGGAGCCTATCATAAGCAGTAAAAAATTGCTCTGTTTTAGGAAATATTGTCATTATCCCATAAATATGCCATATCCGTGTAGTGTCTGCCTTAGCACATATGGACCACGGCAAAGAAATGATGTTACATCATCACATTGTCATGTGCAGTTGGCAGGAATTCCGGGAGCCACTCCTCAACTCCATGTTCAGATGAGAGGAGAAAGGGGAAAGAAACAAGTGACAGGTAGAGCTGTATGAAGGTAGAAAATTTAATATTTTTGGTAATTATTCATCTGAGATAGATGTATGATGATAGAAACCTATGATGATGATGATATAAACCTATCTTCCACCAACTTGGCCAAGTTGACGTGACAGAGTCCTTCGCATGCAGTTGATGTCTATGTTGAAGTCAGTTGCTAGGCTGTATCCTACAAAAGCAGAGACATTTAGTTTCCTTTACTATATGAAATAAAAGTAATTGCAACACAGGCCAAAGCAACATATTCAGTTTAGCCCTATATGCTACTCACATCAGAACCCTCAGCAACAGCATGAAAGGAAGATCTGTAGGACCAAAATGGTGTCATTAATCACATGTGCTATTGTAGGAGGTAAATTTGAGCTGACTGAACTGCCATCATAGCCAGTTGAGTCAATGGAGTTTGTGTTTCAGTTTATCCACCCACATACAGATGTCTACTTCAGGAGATGAACCACCTCCTCAGCCCCATGGGTGCTACTGGTTGGTTCTTTGTTGACCATAAAGAGAGCTTGGGTTTGTTTGGTCAAATGCAGTCACCTTATGGAGATGTGCACTATGTGATAAACCCACTTACTGTCTTCTAAGGGAATCTGCAGAAGTCATCCTTCCACAGGTTTGAGGTTTGGGTTTTTTCAGTAGGAAATTTGCTCATGGTGGAAATGCATCACTGGTGGATCTGCAATGGAAGATGCATATACAGGAGTCTGAGGCATCAGACATATTTAACATGCTGGATTGTTATCTTGAAAGGAAGATAAACTGGTCAAAAAGATCAGAGAAAAAAGAGTCAACTGTTGTATATCCTGTTTCATAATCCTTTATTGCACATATTAATGCAATGGGCTCTGAAATCTCTGTACAGAAACATACAGGTACTTTCTGTGTTATTAGTAGCTGAAAGCAGTGCCATTTTTATAGGATTCAAGACCACCTTTCTTGTTTCCTGTGAATTACCGGTCACAGACTATTACCCAGTTGCCTGCAATCAGGTCATGCTAAAGGATTATTTTGAAAAGCATCCAGCCATGGCAGGAAACAGCAGGAGACTGAGCTGCCACCACTCCTCTTGCTGACTTATCCCAGTGATCTAATCAGTCTGACTTTGGAGAGACTGGCAGACCTTGCCTCTACCTTAAGCTTGTCTCATTTTCACTGCAAGTTGTTGTTTCCTGTACAGTATCTCTTACTTTGTATTTTCTCCAAGAGGCATCTCACTCATCTAGTAACTTACAGAAGCCAAATTTGCTAGTAACTTATTTCATTGTGAGACATTTTCATGTGGTCTTCTAGGTTTTTTATACAGCTTTCCTCTGGTTCCTGTACAGTTTTTCAACATCCTTTTAAAAACATGTCTATCAGGTCAAGATGCAGTACTCTTGTACATACAGCTGCTACAAACACAGGTAGAAATCACATCTGTTTTCTTACTCACTTTCCTCTGTGTATGTCTGATGATCACATCGATGTTGTCATTACCCCTAGCATCATTCTTAAGGTCAAAATTCACTTGAATATCCATTGTCACCTCAACTTCATCCCTGGAAAGGTGATGGAACAACTCATCCTGAATGTTGTCACTAAACATATGAAGGAAAAGATGGTTATCAGGGGGAGACAACATGGCTTCACCAAGGGGAAATCCTATTTGACCAAACTGATACCAATCTTCTATGAGTGCATAACTGACTGGCTAGGTGAGGGGAGAGCAGTAGATGTCATCTACCTTGACATCAGCAAGGATTTTGACACTGTCTCCCATAACATCCTCATCAGAAAGCTCAGGCAGTGTGGCTTGGATGAGTGGACAGTGAGGTGGATCGAGAGCTGGCTGAATGACAGAGCCCAGAGGGTGGTGATCAATGGCACAGAATTGAGTTGGAGGCCTGTGGCCAGTGGAGTTCCACAGGGATCAGTTCTGGGGTCAGTCTTGTTCAACATCTTCATCAACCACCTGGATGAGGGGACAGAGTGTACCCTCAGCAAGTTCCCTGATGACACCAAACTGGGAGGACTGGCTGATTCCCCAGAGGCTGTGCTGCCATTCAGTGGGATCTCCACCGGCTTGAGAGTTGGGCAGAGAGGAACCTCATGAGGTTCAACAAGGACAAGTGCAGAGTCCTGCATCTGAGAAGGAACAACCCCATGCACCAGTACAGGCTGGGGGTCAAACTGCTGAAGAGCAGCTCTGCAGAGAGAGACCTGGGAGTCCTGACAGATAATAAACTAACCATGAGTCAGCAATGTGCCCTCGTGGCCAAGAAGGCCAATGGCATCCTGGGATGCATCAAGAAGAGTGTGGCCAGCAGGTCAAGGGAGGTTCTTCTCCCCCTTTACTCTGCCCTGGTGAGGCCTCATCTGGAGTCCTGTGTCCAGTTCTGGGCTCCTCAGCTCAAGAGGGACAGGGAAGTGCTGGAGAGAGTCCAGCACAGGGCCACCAAGATGATCAGGGGACTGGAGCGTCTTCCTTATGAGGAAAGGCTGCAGGAACTGGGGCTGTTTAGTCTGGAGAAGAGGGGACTGAGGGGAGATCTCATTAACATTTATAAATATCTAAAGGCTGGGTATCAGGAGGATGGAGCATCCTTTTTTTCTATTGTATCTAGCCACAGGACAAGGGATAATGGGATGAAGCTGGAACACAAAAAGTTCCACTTAAATATAAGAAGAAACTATTTCACTGTGAGGGTGAGGGAGCCCTGGCACAGGCTGCCCAGAGGGGTTGTGGAGTCTCCTGGAGGTCTTCAAGACCCACCTGGACATGTTCCTATTCATCCTGATCTGGGTGAACCTGCTTCTGCACGGGGTTGGACTAGATGATCTCTAGATGGTCCCTTCCAGTCCTATCATTCTATGATTCTATGATCTTTAGGTCTGTTTTGGTCTGGGCTTCAGGGATGCAGATGTCACTTTTATTCATTTACATTTACTTTGAATGGGCCTAAGTTACAAAATGTTTCATCATCTTTTTGTTATTGTTTAGGCACAGGATAACTTTCTAGTCTGTCAGTCTTTATGCTGTTGGGAAATGTCTCCATTTGTGGGGATTGTCTAGTTTTAATTTCAAAGTTGTTGATAAAAACTTGGAAGATTTTGAACTGATCTCTATGAAATCTACTAGAAGATCTATTTCTTGACAAAATCTACTCACTAAAAACAATAATTGATAGCTGTCCGTTCAGTGGTTCTTTAATACACTAAAATTGTGCTTTGATGTTATATACAGCATCTTATTTTATTTAGAATATTATGTGGTATTACAAGCCTAAAATATTTGGAGTATATTGAAGCTGTGCAATCTCCTTAATGAGTTAGCTTTGTTAGATAGGAGCTATTTTCATATTAAAATGCCATTAAGTGTGATTAATTTTAGTCCTAGCCTTTAACCTCACTGTTGATTTATGAACAAGTCTCATTTTGATACAAATGGCTGGTTGGCTTTCAGCCTATCTTTGCATTGTCTTGCTTATTCTCAGCAAATATTGGCAAAGAATTAACATTTTTCCAGTCATTTGTCATTTCCAGTCATTTGTCATTTCATACAGAGACTGTATCAGATGCACTTTAAGATGCCCAAGTCAAAGTAATCTCTGCCTTCTCATTTTAGAAAGAGTTGTTTCATGATCTCTGAACCACTAGAGGCTCAGAAAGTAGTTGATCATCCTCATGTGCTCTTAGTGTATTATCCTGCCTACTACCAAATACATGCTATCAACTTCTCTTTACTTCTTCTTCACGTATGAACAAGGGCAAGACAAAATGGCCTCCACTTGCACCAGGGGAGATTTAGATTGGGTATTAGGAAGAACTTTTTCACTGAGGAGGTTGTTAGACACCAGCACAGGCTGCCCAAGAAGGTGGTGGAGTCACCAGCTGTGTTGATGACGGACATCGTTTAGGGATGGGCTTGGCAGCGTGAGGTTAGTGATTGATCTTGATGATCTTAAAGGTCTTTTCCAACTGAAACAATTCTATGAATCTATGACCAGATAACAATAAATAAATTGCATAGTAAACATCTATTCCCAAGAAGAGTTAAGTGAAAATTGCAGACGAAGTCACAAATTTGATGTCCCTGACTCTGAAGTTAACTTGCAATGTTTTCCTCTGCATATTTCCTCACTTGGTTTTTTTTTTAACATGCTGATTCTCATGGATTAATCTTGTTTACTGAACAACATTTCTTGTCATACACTGCTGTTTATTTGCTGCTTTTTTAATGCAGCACTCCCATGGATCTCTCCTTTATTTGTGGCAAGCAAGGAATCCCACAATGTACTGCATCAGTCTCTGCACTATACACCAGCAGCATGGCTTGAACCATGTCTGGGTGCTGCAGCAGAGGGTAGAGACAGAGCTAATACCAACCACAGGAAGTGGCAGGAAATGGCCATCAGTCACAGCCAGGCAGGTGCTGAGCACTGTGGTGCTGCTGAGACTGATGTGGTAGGCACAGGTGAGTTTACAGAGATCTGATTTCTCCTTTTGCATCCTGCTTTTATGACTCTCAACTAGTACTATGTGTTTTTACTGGCAGGGGCCGTGCTAGGTAGTGCATGAATATATGTAGCCACATATTTATGCTCCAGCATCATAGCAGGCTCACAGAGCTATGTTGAGAATCATCCATGATGGAAAAATGCTGATTTTTATGACTAAATACAAGTCAAACAAATACAACTGGAATTCCACCCGACAAAAGAAAAAGGCACATCTCTAGAACTTTGCCTTCCTTGTAGAGAAATTTCAAAGGCCAGCAGAAAGCAAAGCTTTTTGTGCATTGCTCAAAAAGATTAGAACAATTCAGTAAGTCTGACAAACGTCTCAATATGTCTCTCTGTGTTATGACAAGCTCAAGGTAAATATTTATATTGCTCAATTCTTATGCTGCATCACTATTATGGCTGATTCTGAGCATGTTGTGACCTACCATCTGTGGAGCCAATGCAAGAGACACAAGGACCAGAGGAGGGAAAAATGATTTCCCACTTGGAAGCTACTGAAATCTGTGAAGAATCCCTTTGCAGATGTTGGGATTATTCCTGGCAGGGCATGTTCTGATCTTTTGAGGGCTGAGTAACACCAGCTGTGCTCTTCTACTCTGGAACACTTTTTAGGAAACTGTTAGAAAATGTGATTTCTATAGTCACTCAAATTAATTACAGATTGAACATTTGTATAGGAAACTTGAACTCATGGCTATATTTCCTCAGCATTCTTTAAATGGCTCTTGTTCTGAATATACTGGAAAATAAAGTTTTATGGGAAAATCTATTGAAAAGTTGCAAACAATATGTCATCAACTCCAAGTCTTGTGACTGTGTCTATACTCTTTTGCTGAGGCCACTTATTAATCCCACATTTATTATCTTGGTTGATCCCAATCTGTGGGAAACGTAACTATCTCTTTCCACATTTTCTTAGCAAATATAGGGTGATACATTCACAGTGTCAGATTACACCACCCAAATTTTACTTTCAAGTTTACTCCCCTGGTGATTCACTTTGACTAAATCTTAGTTGTAACTTGTGCTTACCTTTGAAGTAAACTATCTCTTCATCCAACACAAAACCTTATGGGAGTCTTGTAATGGAGGATAGCTCAGCTTAAGGACCCTTCCCAATAAACAGAGTAAGACTGCAGTGTACATTTCTCCAATGCTCACACTGCATCCTCCAACACAAACACTCCTCCAGGGCATGTTATGTATTTTGATGTCAACAAAACACCTCTGGTCCACAGAGTGGTCCACAAGATGTTTTGGGCAATAGAAACAAAAAATAATACACATGAATTGATATGTAAAAGACACAGGGAACCTGATGCCTAGAAACTACCACCACTAGGTGCTGCATAGTGTGACAACTGGAGTGTGCCAGCACTGGATAACGTGGATACAAGCTTTCTGCAAGCTTTGGCTATGGGCCCAAATTTGCTCTTTGAATGTCTATAATAGATACATTTAACAGTATAAATGCTGCCTAAAGTGTCTTTGCATTGGCTATGCCACTTGCAAAGTCTTCCCACATGAATCCTCTCTGTCCAGTCTTCTAGGTTTTCAAAAGAAATTAGACCTTTCTGTTCCTCCTAAAATATTCAGAGTAAACATTTTTTAAGTTGAAATATCCAAACAATATGTCTAATGCACACAAATAACCCACCTGATTTTTCACTAAGCAGCCCTCCTGTACTGTAGAATATCCATAAATGTTGAAAGAACCCTGGAATCCCCAGCAGCCCTGTAAAAATAAAGAAATGACTGTTATTATCACAATGCGTCATGGGAATGCTATTTGAGATACATCATACTCTTTACACACTGCAAGAAGGATCTTCTGGTGCGTGAATCCCATCATTCCCCTGGAAAAAAGTCATGGAATCAAACCCACAAAGCATATGTTTGAATAACATTGCAGGCCTGACTGTAACCCATGACTAACAAAAATGCTTAATTAAGGTTTCCAGTTTACCCCTAATTCACTCCACATCATTTAACTATTACAGCATATGCCTCATGTTGCACTTACAGTGAGATCTCAGGGAGTGGAGAGCTCCTCTACACTCAGGCAGTCTGGGTGAATTGGAAAGGATCTTATCTTAGTTCTTGAATTTGTTGTTTCTGTGGGTTTCTGAGTGGTGTTTAATGTTATTTAAATACTGCTTCTTGGTAGCATAATCTACTTTTTACAACAGCATTAGAATAATTCAAGGGTAGACTAAATAAGGCAACATTATTAGCAAAATTGTTAGACTACTGCTTTGGGTTTTTTTCCTTTTCTCACTATAACATTCAAAGGTAAGGTGATAAGTAAAGGTTTTAGGGCTTTCTCACAAGGTGGCTTTGGATAGTTGTCTAGGTCCACATTTAGCCCAATTAGGAAGAAAAGAGGGAGTAGAGACTTTTGGAGAGTTCATTCCACATCAGTAAGGATTGACCAGGTGACTGACTGTCTTCTTTGAAAGCTGATTAAACCTTGGCCAGCTGCTTTTCTGCTTAGGAAGCTTCAGTCAGATAGGTAAACTAAGTAAGAGAAGGGGTTCTGCTCATGGGGTTATACTACAGGTCCTGAAACAAAAACCATAACGTCTTGTGTAAGATTGTCCAAAGCAGCGTCCAAAAGAGTGACTATTTAGGGGTTTTTTTTGTAGGTTAGAACAATTTGACTCATGCAAACAAACACCTCCTTGAAGAAGTATGGCTTCCCATTGCAGATTCTCCATGTTACACTTGTTCTTGGAAGGAGTCCTGGAATGCCATGCAGAGGTGCAGCATAGTCATGCAGAGTGACTCCCGGAGTTACCTGTCTGACTGAGGGAATTGGTCTGATGAAGACTATCTGAGAGAAGCACAGCAGTTCAGCTGAACACAAGCTGAAACTTCCCCTTTGCAGTTCCAGTTACTGCCTGGTTCATCTGATCTGCTCAAAAATTGTAATTTATCAACTCAGTCCACCCCTCCTCTTTTCATGTTACTACTTATCTCACACACACTTTTTAATTACAGCTGAAGTTTACAGCATATTTAATACAGTGGAACACACTTGGCTTTGTAAAGCTGCTTTGGTGCACTGTTGACTTTTATGGACAACAGTATTTATTTTACAGGGATGTTTTTTTAATTTTCCCATATCTTGCAGCATGATGAGGAGAGAAGCAGAAGATGAATCCCTCTACATCCTGACCATTAAAACCCATAGCACATTCATCTAAGCTACACAGCTGTACACAGACTCTGCTCAGGGAAAATCTGCTATAACCTATGAGGCTTCCCAAAACCAGGTACAATAAAGACACATTTTGCCAGGATAAGGTTGTGCCCTGTGAACACTACATGGTAAACTACCATTATAACCAGATTTATCATATCTTGGCTCCTGCAGCTTCCTCAGTGAGTGGCTTTTCCTAGAACAGTCCTACTGGGTATAGGAATGCATTTCAATTTTTAAGTGGTCTGTAAGCTATGTCTGCAGCAAGTGAAAACCATGTAGCATATATTTACCCAGTTATTGACTAGGGTCAATATCTACAGCCCAGAGCTTTAATGTGGATTCATTTTCTTAGGCAGATAAAGCAGCCCAGCTTTAGACCATGGACACACTGTGTCTAACATCTGAAGGAAAGTGCTGATTGGCATGAGCCAAGACTGTCCTAGCATTTGTGCTAGCAACTAAACTTTATGCATGACCATGGCACAGTTAAGACCATTTCCCAGTTTAATACCACAGCCAGCTGTAGCTGTACAAACATGTCTGAATCTAGCTTGATGTTCCTAATCCTGATGAATGCCTGCAAGTTAGCACAGACACTAGAAATTCCAGAGGGTCATACTTTTATTAAGACCTCATGTTATTTCATGAGGCAATGTTATTTCATGGCAGTTGAGGCTCACAGTTTTACAAGACATGAGACAAAAAGAAGTCAGTTTGCCAAGAATGGATGTGTTCATTACCACTCCATATATGTATCACAGATGTCCCACAACACAAAAAGCTGAGACTGTTCTGCAGCAGCGCAGATAATTTATGTTCCCCTTCGACACTTAACTGTCCTTCCATGATTACAAAATATTTCCTTCTCTTTCCTCCTTAAAAAAAAAGGTATAATAAAAACCACTGTTTGGGATGCTTGGTGGGATCATGGAATGTTTTTCATACTGAAATAGTGGACTGTGTTGGCTAAACATTGATATGCAGAGTGTAATTTTTATATAAGTTGTCATCCTTAAATGCTTAACAGCTGTTCCTCACACAGGATGCCCTCTTACCCTACAGAGTGAACACACAACAAAGCCTGTGGTGCTGAAACATTTTGTGTTCTGGGATTTAAAACATCTCTTCTCTTAGGGCAAGATACAATAAAAAATTAAGCCATGGATCATTAGGAAATGTTTAGCAAGAGTGGGAAGGGAGGCAGTGTTTTTGTACTGAACTGAGCCCCTGTTACATGGTCACTAACAGATGCCTCCATCCTGAGATGAAATGCAGACTTGAGGCTCAAAAGTAGAACCTGTGCTGTCATTTTGCATTTCTGAGACAAAATTATGGGGGTTAACTGAGGTTAAAGCAACTAATGTCTTCCAAAATAAAGCACACTGAAATATAGCAAATGTACAACTGCAGCCATGGCATGAGAAGTTCATGAAAGGAGCTAATTGGCCTTGTATTTTAACTTTTTGTTTCTCATGATGACAGCAGTCAAGGGCAAAACTTTTCTGTCTTCTTTTTATTTTTGGTTCTATGTCACTGTTTATGGAGAATAAGGTGGGAGAGATTTTATATATGTTTCTATTGTTCTTGGGTTCAGATTTGTTTGGTCAAGTTATTCATCTGTAACTAATTATATTTGTTATAATGCCATGGACATGCAGTTCTAGGAGATCTTTTCTGTATTGTTTTTCCTCTTTACTGTGTGATTAATATGAATTTCCCTTATAAAATCCTGACTAGGCTCTTATGACTTTTATTTCTGAGTATTTGTTAATCACAGTAATTTGCTGAGGAACCAGGAATAAAATTTCTCTCAGCTAAATATCACACATATCCAGGAAATTAAAAAAGATATGACTCCAGTCTGCATTGTTGTCCATGCTCCAAGTGCTGCTCTTTAATAACACAGTATCTCAGGCACAGCAGGGATGATAAGCATGTTGCAATAAACAGATTCTTTCTCTGATAATTCTCCATCAGTAATCCCAGTTTGACCACTGATTCAAAAACCACTGGACTAGGCCAACACTAATACTGCTCTGCACTCAGAATTTGGGGCTGTTTTCATTTACTTTCCACATTTCTACACAAATAGATTTGCCTTTTCAAGCAAAACATAACCGTTAGAAACATACTTTTATTCAAAAAGAACAGGCAAATCCTTGCAGAATGACATGACCCCAAGAGCTGTATTTTGAAGAAAAACAAAAGTCATGGGTCTTTGAATGATGTCATTCTCCTTCCAGTTTTATTATTTTCAATTGCCAGTTATTCTAATCCTACATCTCTTCCTAAGGTCTAGAGATAGGATGGAGGCCAAGAGAGGCAGAGTTCATCCATTTGACCACAAAAATGTTAAGATGTCTGAACTAAGCTAATCATAGGCGCATTCCAGAGTCGATAGAAGAAGACAAGGATAGAGGATCGAGCCAATTTACTTTAAACGTCTATCTTAGTATGAGAACAATTTCCCTCTGGGATTGACCAAAGAGGGAGTCAAGTTCACTATTTGGAATACATGCACAACAGATGTACAATCTCATTATTTTAGATGACCTTATTCCTACCCTACATACCTTCAGCAGAGTCCCCCAGAAGTCACAGTGTGCCTCCCAGTATAAAAGCGTTCTGGGAAAATACCAACCCTTGCAAAAGGCCAGAGCAGAAACCACACATGAAAGAGTGCTCCAAAATAACATCGTACTGACGCATAAACAACGTTTGTCCTCTGTGCAAGGATGGATTTTGGCATCCCATTGCTATCCTCCTCCTGAACTTTGAATGTTGCAGCCGTCTGGAATCTGATAACAGGGCTAAAGTATTTCACTTAAGATACTAGAATCACAGAATGATAGGGGTTGGAAGGGACCTTTAGAGACCATCTAGTCCAACCCCCAGTGTGGTATCAGTTCTAGTAACACACATAGTCATCTTAAAAAGGCCAAAATCCTGTGGAGTAGTACTGGATTGACACTATACCCAAGATAGAAACATCTCTAAGGTTGTGTATTGACTACAAACATTACTTATTGATAAGTAACTCTTATTTGCACTATATTTACATACCAATGTCTTTGGAAAATAGAAGCACACTGAAAATCTACAGAAATTTTCAGCTCCATCTTCACCACAAGCTCTCCCTGGTCTGATGCCAAGGTATAAATAGAACACATGTTTTCTTTGGCCACACAAAGCCAAGCCACAACAATGCGCAGTAATGGGTACTTCCGTTGTTATTACTGTGGGACAAACAGGGTCTCAGAAGTGCCATGGTGAAAGAAAGCAACCTTAATCATCTTGAAATTGGGTCTAGAGGGAGCACTTTCCTGTGTAAACTCTCCATGCTAATTATAGGCCTGGAAAATGAACATGAACCTTGACCCGTGTTTGCAGAGCAGCTTGAAAAGAGCCCTTGGCCTGGATTCAGTGACAATCTCCAGGCGGGTGGGTCCCAGCACTCAAGAATCACCACAAAAGCACATCCTACATGTGTACATTGAAAGAGGTGAAAAAAAAGCTGGCAGAACAAAGAGGTTATAAACAAATTCTCTAATGCAAACAGGGTGGGTGGAAATCATCAAAGAAGAAAGATGGCAGATGGATCTTGTGAAAGTACAGTTGTCTAAGCACAGCCCGGACCATAAAGATCATTTTATAATTAAGATATGAGGTTGAAGGGAAACTGAGTTTAAACTCTGGCTTTTGTAGACACTTGTTTCAAATTTTTCATCAAGTAACTGATTCAGTCCTTCAGAGCTAATAAAGACCTTTGAAGAGCTGGGTCCCTGTTCCCCTTCTCTCTGCAGATAGAGAACTGATAATTGCTTTCTATACGTCTTGGTTGTTGCAGGAGCCTCTCTCCCCTCCCTGCAGTCTTGTAACCATACAAAGGATAGCTAATATATGTAGACATATATTTTTCATTCATAACTTGTAAGCAGGGATTGCCATAAGAAATATGTCATAAATGGAGATAAGCTAATAAATTCTGAGTGGGGACTTAACTTATGTTCTGAACCTTCCTCTAATGTACTTATAGTTTGCATCACCTCCTGTCATGTCAGCCCTGGCTCTGAGATTAAATGTGTTGATGTGATTGGTGATGACCCAGGGATTTCATCAATACTTACAAGTATTTAGAAGGTGTATATGAAGAGGATGGGGCAGCATTTTTTTTCTGTCGTCTCAAATTATAGGTCTAGAGGGCATAAGCTGGAACACAAAAAGTTCCCCTTAAACACAAGGAAAAAGTTCTTTCCTGTCAGGGTGAGGGAGCTCTGGCACAGGCTGCCCAGGGAGGATGTGACCTTATGTCATCCTAGGATGATTTTTTCCATATTTTTGCTTGTAAAATCTGTCAATCTAACCTGCTCTGCATCCCTTCCTGCTTACAAGATTATCCCAGGTAATTTAAATTTCATGGACTTTTGGCTGAGATGAGGCATGGCTAGGAGACAAGATAAACTCAAGGCATTCAGGTGAAACATGTATTTGGCCTAAAATTCCAGGTGACCTATGTCACATGACAGACTATGATGGCTGAATTTAGTATAATAAATCTCTCCATTGCAATGTCTCTTAGAGTGACTTCTCACCATGCCTGAAACACAGATAATCTTTTCAGAAATCACAGAATCTTAAGGGTTGGAAGGAACCTCGAAAGCTCATCCAGTCCAAGGCCCCTGCCAGAGCAGGACTGCCTAGACTAGGTCACACAGGAGCTCATCCAGGTGGGTTTTGAATGTCTCCAGAGAAGGAGACTCCACAGTCCATCTGGGCAGCCTGTTCCAGTGCTCCCTCGCCTGAACTGGGAAGAAGTTTTTCCTTATGTTTCTTTGTAATCTCTTATGTTCCCACTTGTACTCATCACCCCTTGTCCTGTCATTGGACATTATTGAGAACAGCCTGGCTCCATCCTCCTGACACCCACCCTTTATGTATTTGCAAACATTAATGAGGTCACCCCTCAGTCTCCTCTTCTTGGAGCTGGAGAGTCCCAGCTCCCTCAGTCTTTCATCATAACAGAGATGCTCCACTCCCTTAGTCAATGGTACCACTGTTAAGGTGGTAAGACTTGTAAATGAAGAAAATGGGGAAAATAAGGAAAACTTTCCTCAGCCATTTCCCTCAGAAAAAAACTTAGTGCAGCAGGGAACTCATCATGGGAATTATTCACAAGGATCTTGGGGAATGGAAGGACTTTTGCAAAGCAAAATTCCTAAACAAGTCAATTCATCCACTGCAGCCACTCACAAATCTCATTTAGTTTTCCTTCTAAGCCTGGCAGAAGGCACTGTAGCCAAGGGTGCATGGTTAGACACTGAGTGTTAAGGACAAAAGACTTTTCATTAAGAAGGGTTTTCAAAAGTATCCAATTTCAAACACATTGTTGAGCCTCCTAGGTACACCTCAAATGCCTACAACTTCTGTAGCATCATGCATCATTGATTATTTGATTCTACCCAGAAGTAAGAAAAGTAATGTGCTAAACTAAAATCAGAGTCTGCCCCAAAAGTCTTCATCTCTTAGTAGGGAGTCTGCTCATTCTGTCTTCAGCCTCAAAAGAGTAATTGTTATTCAGACCCAAAACAACAAGCAGTAATAAAGTCTGAGCACCATTTATCAATGCACTGTATAGTGGCACAAGAGTTTGAAATACATTGCAGCCAAGGTGGAATTACTGATGTTTCGTCTGTTACTACAGGTAACTGGATACAGTGATCAACACTAGTGATGTGATGACAAGAGGAAACATCCAGAACTGGATCTCTCTTTAAGTAAAAGCTTCTCTGAGTTTGGCTGTGCAAGAAATTGGAGTAAAGGCAATGGTGAGCTTCCAGGTTTCCAGGTTAGGTATGTCACAGTGGAATTAATAACAGTTAGAAACAAAATGCCTTCCTGCAAAAATACAGATTTAACTTTGGCAAAAAGGATAACTTTTCATTGATGCAGGGGCTGAACACAGTTGAGAATAAATCTGTGTTTGTCACATGAGAAACCCACAAAGCCTCCAGTACCTAAATTTTCAAGGTTAGGGAACAAAAGGATCATGCAGCCATAGGCATGCTGGAATTTCCATCACAGTAGACCAGAAAACTGTGTTTTCTCATCTCAACACAAAATAGAAAATGAACACATGCCTTAGAATTATGAAACTGTGGTTGAATTTCCAAGAAAGCTTAACAACTGTGATTGAGCCAAATGCCTCAAGCCAGGAATCCTGATGTGCACACATTAGAGAAGGAGAGAGTGTTTGGGATGCTTGTGGCAAGGAACATCTTCAGACTCAGAGAGGTCAGAGGGGCTGCTCAGAGAGTGGGACAGACTACTGTGCTGGTGTAAACAATGTGGAACTGGTTTTCCTGCCAGAATTACTACAGCACAAAACCAGTCAGAGATGAATGATTTGCTAAATGAAACAAGACCTCCTTGACATTTCACGCGTTCAGAACTGATTGATGTTGATGAGCTGAAGAGTAGTCAGGCAATATGGAATCCCAAGAAAGGGCATTCTGAAGAAAAGGTCCCAACAGTGAAAGATGGCTGTGAAATGAAATATGGTCTTCAAAAGAAAGCCTGGGTTGGAAATGTATATTTCAGCCACATTTTCTTGTCCCTTCCTCATTCGAGACAGCTCCTCTGTCTCAAACACAGACATTCAGACACAGAGGTGAACATGGCTCAAAGGAAAAATAACTCTTCTTACTAATAAAAAAAATACTAAGAGTTAAAAACCAAACAGTAAGAAACCTGTCACTTCAAGTATTCAAAACTTTGCCTTCAGGACAGGTAAAGGAAGAGGAAAGTGGAAATAGATAATGTTGACTGATGTGGACAGTCCTTACAGCAGATGGGACTGTTAAGATTTCACTCTGATGGTTTACCCTGGGAGAAAGCCAACCTGAATTGGGAACTCCCCTTCTCACACTGGCACTTCAGGATCCCAGTGTGGGGTTCCTCTGGCTACACAGAGGTCTCTCACAGCCATCCCCACATAGATGATGATCAGATACTGGACTTTTAGGCTATGAAATATCTGATCCATGAGGTACATCCACCCTGGGAGAAGCCCCTTGGCTGAGCCCCGGGCTGTTCTGCCCTGACTGCAGAGAAATATGTCCAGCCAGAGGCACATACTCTCCCAGTGCTTGTGGGTGGTTGTGCCTTTCAAAGGGCTCCAGGAAAACCTGCTGCTGGAATTTTGTGACTTATGGGGGAAAAAGAGAGATGTTATTAGCAAATCATGGAATCATTTAGATTGGAAAAGACTTTTGAGATCATAAAGCCCAACTGTTAACCCAGCATTGCCATGTCTACCACTAGCCCTAGGAATCAGAGAATCATAGAGCCACCTGCTCTAGTTACTCATTTCTTTCCCTTATCTATATCAGCTACACCTATATTAGAAAATTCAATAAAGCTGGGACCAATCTCTGACCCTGAGTGTGTATATGGGGTGTGTACATGGGGTGTCTGTGCCTAGGGACTGTCAGTGGGGCTGCAGGTGGCTTCTGTGAGGAGAGGCTAAGCTGCTCAACCAAACAGAGGGTGCTGGGGGAAAATGGAAGGAAGAAAGGGCCAAAGGGGCCCAGGCAGAGGAGGAGGAAGCCAAGGAAGGAGCAGCAGCAGAGGGATCCTGAGGGCAGAGGAGGAGGAAGAGGGTAGGAGGTGGTGCAGACCTGGGGCAGGGATCCCTGCAGTCTTGGAGAGATCCTGCAGGAGCAGAGATCAGCAGCATCTGTAACATCTTCCCTAGATCTGAGCTCAGAAAATAAAATATTTGGCTAGCTTTTTTTAATTATTTTCACACTGTTGATAGAGAGAAGTGCCAAGTTCCTAAATGTCACAAAACTGCTAAACTATAGGCTTTAGGCACTGCAAGTGAAGGAAAGGATCTTTCCTTCTCTCTCCACATATTCTCCTCTCCTGGGTGTTTCCCAGAGGACTGTGATAGTCCTTCATCTGTGATAAATGGTGCTGAAGGTGCTGGATCTCCCTTTGTCCCACCTCACTCCACACCAGTATTAGACCTCTTACCTTGATGCACTTTCTGTGCAACACAGGCAGTTCTTTGTTTACTAGCTCTGGATTGTCACTATCACTTCACATCACTCTCCCTTTCAGAAGGATTAGTTCAGAGGGATGATAAACAATACCAGGGAACACAGGAAGAGGCAGCAGAAATATTTTTGTTAAAGGATAAAAAGTTTCAAGACATTCTGTAGATGAAAATTAGAAAGGATTGAAGTCATCCAGACATTTGGAGTAGCAGTGAAACACCTGGCCCCAGATCATCTGTGATTTCTTGCAGATCGAGGACAAACGGACAGCTTGCAAAAGGAAATGGTTTGGAGACTCCTGCTTGCTGAAAAGGGGTTTTTTTTGAAGCCACTTAAGAAAAGCAACAAAACTTGCATTTTTCATTGTGTTTGCTGGAACTGAATAGAAAAAATGTCCTTTTATTTCAAATTAATAGTTTGAAGACTAAAAACTTCTGAATCAGCCTTTGTGGTGAAAGTGTGACTGGAGCCTCCACAACAAAATCTCCTCAAACAGCCAAGGGTTTATGCAAGAAGGAATACATTGCCATACCCTTCCTCTTTATTCTCTTTTCTGCCTTTTTTACATCAATTGGTTCTATCAACACTTAAATTCATTGAGAAGAAACCTTTAATCCCAAAGGGACTCCTAACTGGTAGCCTGAGGCTTCTCAGACCTTTGAATGTTTGGATTCCTTAAGCAGAGAGGAGAAATTAAGAAAAACTGCAGCTCTTCCTCTGAAGTTTCTGTCTGACTCACCAGCTACTGGACAGCAATCTGGAAACTTTTAAACTCTCCTGGCAGTTTTGGCCTTTAGTAAGTGAGATGATACTTGCTTTTCTGAGACTGTCAACAACCTCATCTGTCACAGGTTTTAGTCAGGATTCTGTAGATTATTTTTCTATTACTTCTGCAGAGGACATTTCAGTAACTAAAGCTGTTCACAAGAAGAACCAAAATGTGGTAGTGAAAGCTCATCAGGTGTCTGTGGAGGAGTACATCCACCACAGCCCTTACCAGCACATCCCAGAGCTGATGCAGAGCCTCTCAGGTCTATCACTGGGATTGTGCAGTGGACCAGTGGATCTCTATGTCATCTGCAGTTTCTGTAGCCATAAGTAAGCAGAATGGTGCTGTCTAGAAGAATAATTGAGAATCCTGCTACTGCTAAGGGCTTTTAAAGCTTCTCTTTAGCTACCAATAATACTCTGTGTTTTCAGAAATTAAGATAAGAGTTTTAGTTGCAGCTCTCAGTGTCTGTAAGTTATTTCTGTGTTCATCATATCTGCTCTCTGTCTGCAGGGATTGCCCCAGAGCTGTAATAGAAAACAATCTCCTTCACATGCCACTACCTCTGCAGGTTCAGATTACAGACAAAGAAATAGTGAAGGCTACACCCACTGGGATAAAATAAATAGATGAGATTAAATTTTATATCCTCTTGTGCTGTGAAAGATGCACAGATGATGCTGCACAAGACAAAGCCTGCAGTGCTACTGAGCTGTTAGGTGAAAGTGTTGTAAGAACTTCATAGTCATAGGGACCAATTTACACTTAATAGGAAGAGAAGATACTGTGTGTATCTGTGTATACGTAAAATGTCCATCTTCCTAACAGACACTTGCACACTGCTCCTGCCCAGGATTTTCTGAAAACATCCTGCTTTGAGCTTTTGTTTCAAAGACACTAGCAAGTGGAAGGGAATATGCACTACAGTTGCACATGCACCCAGAGGGACACTTGGCAAACAGCTAATTATTTGCATCTCCCTGTGTAATCACAGGGATATTTCAGTAGCATTTTTGGAGGTCAAGACCTGCCTGGACATGTTCCTATGCAACCTGACCTAGGCAGACCTGCTTCTGCAGGGGGAGTGGACTAGATGGTTCCTTCCAACCCCTACCATTCTATGATTCTATGAGTGGCTTGGCTGTGTGATGCACACCCTTGGAGGGAAACTTGTACTGACAGAAGGAGCCTCCATTCTGCTGGCACAGCTGTGTCCAACTGAGCACTCTGCTTAACCCTAGCCATGCTCCTCGTCCCCAGCACAGCCAGCTGATGCCATGACAACTACCCAACTCATTCCCTGCACATGGACATCTATCCCTCTGATATTGCCCCTGAAGATCTCTGGTCCCTCATCTTGGAAGAACTGAACACTCAAGATAGTTATCTGATACCATGATCTGATATTTGACTCTTTTACCTCCTGCCCTGGTTCTATCTGCACTGCAGCCCACAAGGTGATGAGGGTTTGGAGTTATTCCCCAGTTATTTCTAAACCAGCCATGGGTCAGGCACAGCCTTGCCTCATCTCCCCATTTTTAAGGCTGAGCCTTGGTGGCCTTGCAGTGCCAGTACATTTGTTTTGCCCTTCCCTGCCCACTTCTCTCACCAGGAAACACCTGGACTTGAAGTCAGAGGGATCTTTGCTGCAGGTTTCAGTGGGAGGAGACCTCAGCTCTGTTTGACCTTTTATTTTCTTTCAAATTACTCAAACCAGAATTTCAGACTTTTCCCAGGGCCAGACACTTTCTTGGCCAGTTGCAAGAAGCCTTCCTGATCCGACTGCAGTACAAGCAGTCAGAATTTCACTTAGATTAATTGTTCTCAAACAATGTCCCCAATGTATTAAGCAAAAAAAAAAAAAGGCTGTTCTTTTGATGTCAGCTGTGATGCAGGTTTTTTATCTCAGCAGAACTTTCATTCATGGACCTATTTACTGTGGTAGATGAGTGAAAATGCTGAGTGGGAATTAATGTTGTGTCTCAGGCACCACTGTAGTGGAGTTTTAATTTGTTTATTTTTTCCCCTATACTATTACCATTCTATTTTATGTACTAGCCTTAAATATTGCTCTCTGAAGCTGTGAATCAGCTGCTTTCTGCAGAGCTCCATGCTTTTAATTAGCACTAAACTGACTCCCCAAGCACCTTTTAACAATATAAATGTTATATCAATTTGGTGGGGTTTTTTTCCCATCTATATTATATGTTTCTATTCAAAGTCATCATAAACTGTGAAGTACATTTCATGAAAAATGGAAGTGGAATAGCTGCAAGTTCCCTGCAGCAGTAGCACAATGACAAGGAACAGTGCAAAGCACAGTGGGTAAAAAAATTCTGTTAGAGTTTGCTGCAGTTAAGGGCAGCATCACAGCACAGAAGCCGAAATGAGCAGGAGCTGGGTTCCTTGGTAAGTGCCAGTCACCTGAAGAGCAGAGGAGTAACTTGCAGGGGCTTTGCAATTGCACCCCAGCTGTTGGCTTTGCACCAGAGGCTCAGACTAAGGGTGAGGGAGGAGAGCTGTATGAAATCCATATGGACAGCATCCAGTGGATATGGGATAGAGTGGAGGTAAATGATTATGGGATAAAGAGAACAGAAAAAGCAGCTGCAGAGGCAAGGAGGAAATGGAGGCAGGAAACAGACTGTGTACTGGAAAGCTAAGCCTCAACAGGCCAAGGAAGGGCTGTGGACATAGAACAGGACTCTTCCAGGACAGCATTTCTTGTTGACTCAGGGGCTGTGATGAAACCAATATCAGTTGAGGAATGTGGATTTCTTGAGACTTTTCTGTACCAGCAAAAGCATCACTCTTATAGATAAAAAGGGCCTTTATTTGTTGTTTTTTTCTCGAGTCTCATAAGCAAAGCCAGTGTTTCTTCACCAGTACAAGCTGATATGTGCAGAAAGGTCAGACAACCAACTAACCCAGTTGCAAGGGTCCCCAAAAACCTTTTCTAGCATAGACTTAACTTATGTCAGCATCAAGAGCAGACAGGGAATATGATCTCTAATCTATCTTTTCCTGAGAGGAATTTTTTGCATTACTGTACCTTAAAATCTACCTGGCTTTCCACTCTGCCCCTCTCCTATGGCTTTCTTGAGATGACAGAAAAAGAGAAGTCAAACATGAAAGCAGCCCGAGCAGATATGTTTGAAGGCTCTCAACTCACACAGTCAGGTTTACATTTGTACTGGTAAACTACAGAGCTGTAAGCATGACAAGCTGAAACTCAAGAGCGTAGTGAAGAGCTGGAAGAGGTTCTTATCATCTGTTATTTAGGCTAGTTATACTAGGTCTTTATTATACTTACCTGGCTGTAAAAGCTCTCTTCTTTACAGGCATGAAAAAGCAGTAAATGCCTTGTATTTTAAGCTGTAATAAAAAAAAATATTATTGATTTTTGGCTATGAAAAGTAGAGAAACATCCTATAGAGACAGACGTTTTGGAGATACAGAGCCCTCACCTTCTCTCAAAGCCTGCTGTTGGGCACTAAAAATAGTAGCTGCTCTTAAACATCGTATTGCACAGCTGCTGGTGGGACACATCATGTTGTGTTCTGTGAGCACCAGGATATTTGTAAGCACATGTAATTTGAAGTGATGACCATTAGCCATTGCAGGTAGTGAGGGTGAAAGGAGTGGAGAGCCAAAGGAGGTGGACCACTGGACACTAGCCTTGAGTCACTGACAGGCTCATGAAAAGGAGTAGTAAGATCCAGCCTGATCAGCCACAGGGAACTGCATGCACAGGAATGAGAATAACAGGGAAGGGAAATCTCACCCAAAAGAAAAAGCTGTAGATTAAAGGACCAGGTTAAATTTGTCTGGGCAGACGCCAAGCACCTAATTGCTGGGAATCACCCTCAACATTAACTCTCTAGCCTTCCACAAGGCTTCGTTGAGCTGCAATCTGTGACACAATGGCCTTACTGAGAGCTAAGCATAGGCCAAGAGCTCTATTCTTAGTTTGCTAAAATATTGAAAAGAGGGTACAAACCTGGAGCTGGATTCCAAGGTGGAGGGTTGTGAGGGATTTGCTTTGTTAAAAAATAGCTTCTCAGAGAAAGTGTTCTTTTTGGGGTATTTGTGGCATCTTGGCAAACGAACAATTCATTCCCACTCTGAGTGCAACTGGTGTGAATTGGTGCAGCTTGCAGCCTCTGGCTCTGGTGCCATTTCTGGCTTCAGCCAACAGGCAGGCCCATGGCTTTTGATAGAAAGATCACTGCTAAATTAAGGAGCTTCAGCCCTTGTTCAGATATATATTAGCAGGCATTAAAAGGAGTGTAAACTGCTGTGGAAGTGATCAGAAGCAAATACTTCTGTCAGAATTTGACTTCTCTCTCTGCCTTTCAGTAAGCTGCTGCCTTTGAAAGCAGTCAGGCTTGTGACTGTGCTTGTGTCAGCTGGGTCAGAAACCATTTGTCAGGCTGATCCTTTCACTGGCTCCATGGGAGCTGGTGTCCTGAGAGTGCCTGTCCCCAGGGATTCCCACAGGTGGGCATGAACTCCTTCCATTGTGATGTCCAAGGGGTTCAGCCTTCATCTCACAAGTCCTGAGGGCCTAGGAGGCTGTAACAAAAACTGTGACCAAACAAAGCACTAGAGTCATAGAAACTAGGCCATTAGTCAGTTAGTTGCCTTATCTTTCATTTGAACATGTACTTTACTTCAGAGACAAATCTCCTAGCTACCAGTATCACACATGATCTAATCAAACCCCAGCTACTTCAAATCCTCAGCACAAACTGCAGATCTGAGGTTGCATCCCTTTGACCAGTGCACTGCCAGCTCTCCTGCTCTAACAATATCTCTCATCTCCATCTGGGTGCTGTGAGCCTCTGCACCTCTGCCCTACACTGCCAAATGCAGCAAAACCTGCATACAGGTTTCATTACATTACTATGCTGCAGAATGGTATCTTGAGCTAATACATCTGAAATGATATCATGATAGAAGAATCCATTCTGCTTCATTTGAGGTTTCCTAAGCTCACTGTTTGTCCTCAGGAAAAAATCATTATTGCAGTCATGATAATCACTGTGTTTTATGATGCATGTACCGAGTAAGCTCTTCAGAGACAGAATAAATCGTTCCACAAAAACCTACCACCTCATCTGACTCTTGCACGGCGGCACCAGTCAGAGTTCCTTACAAAACCAATCTCTTCTCTCCTTTTTTTTCCCCCCCTAGTTTATATTTTTGACCAGGTTTGATTTTTAGCCTTTCACCCCAGGGAGAATTCCATTTGCTTTGCTGTGGAAAGGCAATCCTGCTTTACACACTCTCTGAACACGATGTGTCAGTCTATGGAAGGTTGTTGGTTTAGGCCCATCAAAGGACAAAAGACCACGATTAGACTCAAGTACCAAGGCTTAAGAATTGCCACAGGGCATAGAAGGCTTAATTGCCTATTAAGGTCCATGACAGAACAGAGCAGGCTACTCGGCTTGGGGAAGAAAACAGAAAATAATTTAATCCAACACCAAGTAAAGCATGACCATAAACCCCAAAACATGACCAACACAAAACAACACAGAGTGGTACAATGATGAAGAGCACAACCAGCCCTTTAAGACCATCTTCTCCCCACCAGCCCTGATCCCGGTGTCTTTATCTCCTCCCCACTCCCTCCCCCCTCCCTCTCAAGGGAGCAGGGAGTGGGGGTTTCAGTCAGTCTATTCCTGATGGTTTCTGCCTTTTTCCCTCCTCAGGGCAGGTGGGCTCCTCAACACTCCTCCCTCCACCTCCGTGGGGTACCTCACACACACACAGCCCTGCACGGGCTGCTCCGATCCGATGTGCATTTATCCCAAGGGCTGCAGCTCCTCTCTGCCTCTCATGTGGGGCTGCTCTGCGGCGCGCAGGCTCCAGCACTGCTTGTGTCATGGCCGCCTCCTCACACAGTCCCTGCCTGTCCAAGTGCACTCACATGGAGCTGCTGGTAACTCTTGGTCCTGCCATTGCCCTCCATGGGTTGCAGGGGTACAGCTGCATTCTCGCCACAGCTTGCAGAGGGGTCTCTGGTCTGGTGCGCCTCCTTCCTTCCTCCTTCTCTATGAGGTCTGCATGGTCTTCTCCATCTTGTATCACTCCTACACCTCCTCCCAAGCACTTCAAATTCCCATCCCTAAATAGTGATGGCAGAGGTGCCAGATTGGCCCAGCCGGGCTGGAGGTGGGTGTGAACCCAAGAGCCAGGAGAAAGTCTGAGAACTCTTTACCAGGTCTGCGCTGCAGCGCCCTCCATGTTACCAGGCAAAATGACTCCTCACAAAACCATGACAGAGGTGAACTGGGAAGAAGCAGCAAGCTTCTTGCTCTTCAACTTGGGCTCTCATGTCACTTAAACTGCCTGACACACGCAGATATATACATATGCAGATGTATATATCCCACACAGTGGGGTGTTTAAAACACTGCTGTAAACTGATTGTGACTCCACTGGCTTATTTTATATTGTAAAGCAGGGATAAGTGGCTCCCTATACAGGTATGCATTACTTCTGTATATGAAACAGTACATACATGTTGAAATATGGCCTGAAAACTGGCCAATTATTCACAGGAAAGAAAAATAATAGACAAATTTTTGGGGTCTAGCTTGCTTAAATTCTCAACCTTCACCAGGGGAAGTAAAAAGCTAAATTCTGCCTTTACAAGGCAATGAATTGCTGCCAATTGCAATGATGCTTTTCAACGTGGACATCCGCTCTTTATGAAAGGGCCAAGACTCTCAAATGACCACTGACCATTGCACAGATGTTGGGTGGGGTTTCCAAAGCCATAATGGGAACCGGGCATCCGAATTCCCTACAGGTTAGTGGGATCAGACTTACAGAGTTCCTTAGTCAGCTTTGAAAAACAGCTGTAATGTTTAAAAATATCCCGTCCCATCTGACTTTGACACAGTGGCCTACAAGATACAATCGGTTTCATTGACTTTTGTTCAGTAGGTTCTCTATAGAGTGTTTGCTGAGGAAGTAGCCAAGATAAACTACTGAGACATTGCATCTCATATCATGATAGCAGAATACACAAGGAATAGCAAGAGTAAAGAAAAGGAGATCTCCTTAAAACAACAAAACAATAGCTTTTGGAATGACTCAAAATCTGTGCTGTGAGACGTGTCTTTTCCCACACCCAATCACACAGCCAGCCTCCTAAAGGCTGAGTAAATTTGGCAGAAATTTTGATGTAAAACTGTCTTAATTCTTCTTGAAGGAGCTGAAGTTCTCTGAGTTGTAGTCACTGCTGGAACCACAGATTCTTTCTGGGGCAGTTGGAAAACTAGAAGAGTGAGCTAACATCATGGTGACCAAGGATTCACATCTGCAGGGGTAGGAATGAGTGACCTCTCAGCTTTGGGCCAGATCAACATCATGGAAACAGAAGATGAAAGCACCGACTATCACACTTCTTTCTAACCAAATTCTCTCACCACCTGAAACTGATAGACAATCCCTGCTAGGTGGGTGTCTGTGTTTCAAAGGCCAAATGAAAACCACGTGGCTTTATGATTCTGTTGATTTTTTTTAGCTTCATATAGGGAGGAGTAGTGGTCCATAAATCTATAATTACTACTATATAAGCCACTGCTATATATTCTAGTTGGAGTAAGTTAGAGAGAATATGAGCATTTCATAACATACAGAGCATTGGCTGTGATCCTTCTATGGTGAAAGACTGAGTTGTTAAATTTAGCCAAGAGAATTATATGATGTGGGTCCCTGCAACAGCAGGAAAACAACCGTGATGTTCCAGCTTTATGTTTCAAGTACTTATGAAAACAATTAACGTTCCAGCATTGCCAGGCAGTCAGTTGTTTTCTTTCCAGCTCTACAGGGTAAAATCTTTATAATACTCTACATTTTTCTCCTGTTTCTTAATATCTCCCGTGCAAAAGAATTCACACAAAATGCTGTAGGTTAGATATTCCAGCCTTAAAGTGCAACATAGCTCAATATTCAGAAAGGTTCTGATGGCTTGTCCTTCTTAAAGTTCAGATTAGATAACCTAATTGACATTAACTCAATTTACCTGTGGGTGTGTTCACAAGGATGTTTCAAAGGATGCTTCCCTTTCAATAAATTAGAGCTATTTCCAACAGGAGAGGGGAAAGGATGGCTCTGGTCAGCATGCTTCTGTGCTTTGTTTCACTACCAGATCACTGAAGTCTCTGATATTCCAGCGTAAAGCACAATGACCTAAATAGTCTGAGAATGTATTTTTCTTACCAAGAATGATATGTGGGAGCAGACTTGGCCTCTCAGTATCATTAAGGCTAAAGTCTTCTGACCTCTCTAACAGCTAGGCTTTTCTAATTCAATCTCCTTCTTGGATTTGACTGGGATATTTCTAATGGTGTGGTTTCCCCATAGAGTATTAAAATCAGGAAGGTAACGAGATTTACAGACAACAACTGGACCACTTGTCCTGCTGCAAAAGCCACTTCATATTCATATTCATATTCATATTCATTTGATCTTAAGGACTCGGGAAGATGAGTAAAGTATGGGATTAAATGAACCACCTGGAATCAGGAGACTGCATTTGTCTGTATCAAAATGCACCTTGCCAGAAGCAAGTTTAAACTGGTATGGGGAATGAACAGGGCTAGCGTAAGGGTAGAAGAGGGAGAAGAGAACCGGGAAAGAGTATTGTTTTCTTAAAGGAGGAAACAAATAGTAGGTGATAGAAAAGAGCATCAGGGCTTCCAGGAACTCAACAGAGACACAGAATGATCTCAAGAGATGCATCTAGTGCAACAAGGTGGGTTTGGGGCAGTCACTCACTAATGAAATCAAGATGCTTTACAAAAATTCCATACTTCAAAAGGCTCATTTACCAAACTGACAGTTGAGCTGAATACCTCGGGAGGGATGACCTAAAAGCCTGCTCATACCTACCTACCAAGCCTACCAGATGGCCAAGACTGTAATTAAGAGCCTACAAAGCTAAGCTGCTGAGTTCCTAGCTCAAAATTAAAACCTTTTCTCAAATTCCAGAGGTATATTTGGCCTCGAGGCGGAGATGAATAGTGAGTGGGGAAAGATTATACATTTGGCTTTCACTAACATGAGCCAATATTATTAAATCAGTTCTCTGTTTATCAGCTCCATGGGCAGCAGATTAATACTAGTGTTGCTGTGTACAATGAGTTCTCACAGATATTTAATTTTGTATGTTATTTTTTATGCTTTATGATACTGTGCTACAGAAGACAATATGCTCACAGTACTATGAAAGGAACCCTGATGAGCTGAGCATTTCCTGTTGGAGCTGTTGAATTCATTGGAAGTGTTTGGTTGTCTTTTTTTCTTGGGACTTGATGGTTTAGAAACCAATTGAGATTACTTGCTTGTTGGGAAGCTGGTCTTGTTTGGAAGGACACTACCAAAGTTGGTACACACAACAGGGAAATAAATTCTTCATTTGCATCTCTATTTGTAAATATTCATCTATATAAAACAAGAATTAAAAGTGTATGCTTTAATTTTACTAGGATCTAAAATATTTTGGTGGTATATTTAGCATTCCAGTGTTTGTGCAACAGCATTTTAACAACTCTTTAACAGGAGCTATGGGATATTGGGTTAATTCTTCACAACTGTTAGTCTCATGATCCATTTTCCCCTAAGGTGATTATTTCACTCAGTGTAACAATACAGCATGGCATATGGCTATACCAAGCCTGTTCCTCACAAATAATAGTCCATTTAATGTCAGTATATCACAGAGATTTGGCTGATGTTCTGGAGAATTTGATTTTTTGGAAGAGTACAGCACAGAAACAAAGAACTGGAAAAAGATGCTTCAGTGTCAGGATTGAGATACATAGAGAGAATATAACCTAGAATACTTTTAGATGAGTTATAATGTACTTGTTTAATAGATGAAGAAAAACCTTTCGCATTTCTGGAAATCAGGTGACAGAACTAGAGAAATCCATATTTCTTTAACCCAACTCCCTGTTAAGTCAATATGAAATACTGTAGCTGAGCTTTGCGTCTTCCCAGGACTGGAGATATGCACATGGCCATGAAAAATCATACTTGTTATTGAAATAAGAGGTTTTGGCAGGGTGCATTATGTCTTAAATAAACTCTATTAGACATCCATTTCCAGCAGCACTATCAAAAGAGGAAAAAGTAAACCAAGTCTCAGCCAAGGAATCACAACTGCTGCATCTATAGTTACTACAGAGAATGCATCCTCTGTTGAGCTACATAGTCAAGATCTGGGCTTTTAAAAATGTTCTTAAATACTTGATTTTTTTTCATTATCAATTAGCTAACACAGGTAAGCATAATGATGGAAAACACATTCTGATTTCTCCATCTCTACATTTTATATTTGATCAGTTATCGACCTTCTTGATCCTTGTGTACTTTTTATTGTTTATTGAACAGGATGTAAGTATAGGAGCTATGAGTGTTACATAGAGTTTTTTTCTAGGTAGATAAAATCTTTGGAACCCTGAATACATGGCAGAAAGCAAAAACTTTCATGCACTGGCAAAGGTCCCAAACAGTAAACAAAACCTTATGAATTGTTTTATTAAATCATTGCAACAAGAAATTGGGGTCCTACTGAAATCAGTGGAAATTTTGCTATTACTTTCAGGGTAACCTTGATTTAACTTTTTGTCCTCAAGTATCTTGAACATGTGTGTGATATATTGCCAATGGAGGACCATCTGTCACCAGATGATACCAGTAATGAATTAACAAACTAACCAAAACTGCCTTTAGAGCCATTAGAGATACTCCATGATGTACTTTCCCTTACACTTCCAAAACTATTCTGTAGCTCACCTTCGACTTATGAAAGAGAAATGTTCTGATCACAGCATATTTTAAGCCAACATACACATTGTAATATCTCTACGGTGTGTTGTGCTTTACCCAAATGGTCTTCTACATATTTTCATAGGTGGTCAAGAGCTAGATGTAGTGTGTGCATGTGCCTGACTTCAGGTAAACACACCCAATGCATACTCTTGATTCCCTTCTTACATGTTCTTCCTAGATCCAACCCCTCTGTATTTTGAAGCTCTTTTTACTTTTTCCAGAATGCCAAACCATCTCCCACTTCTACCAGCAGCTTGTAATAAGATAAGTAATACAAAAGACCAAGTCAGATGTGACACTGGGCAAATTCGAGCCTCATCAGCTGAGTGACTTCTCTGAGTTCCAATTGAACATCGTTTTCTGGCTGGTGGTACTACAGTGTGTTGGCATTTGAGTAGCTGCAAGAAATAAAGTCCAAGTGCTTTTAGGTTTTACTTGCAGTTTTTATTCCTGTATCATTTTTCAAACTACAGTTTCCTTTGACCTAAAATAACAGCTGTAGGGCTTATTTTGTAACAGATTCAACAGCGTCATTGAAAAACTACTTTCTTTGAAGGTCTACTTTACTTGTTCAGAAAGTAAACTGAAGGAAGCAACTTGTTCATCTGGTGTGATGCAGCTGAATGGATGTACAATTGTGTGACAAACCCATCCAATAGCTTTGACACTTTCTATCTGCTGTAAGCCACCTCGTCTCCCAGGGGCTGGCTCTCTTGGGTTGTACGTCCTTCACTGGGAGCTTCAGTAGGGCTGTTTTCTGCAGATGACTCTCCACTGCTTACACTTCCTGAAAAGACAATTAAGATTAAAATAATTGCCCTATCTTGGATGCATCAAGCAAGAAGGTGTACACTTTGTCAATGACACTTAAAAGCCTTTTTATGCAGTTATAAATTGATGCAATTGTAATAGGATGCTGTTTTTCCCAGTTTGCAGTCCATTTGCAAAGCGCTTTAAGGTAATTGCAGATCATCTAATGGTAACTATCATGCTTCCAGCAGGCTTTAAATAACTGCCACCGGAATGCACAATAATTTGCACTCAACTTGTGCAAGACTTGTTCTCTTTTTTGTATTACTCTATTACTTACCTACCAGGCAGGAAGTAAGAGGAACATTATTTTTTTTGTCTGGCTGGAATACACAAAGCCCCAAGAACCCACCTCCAATAGATGTATTCCTCCTTATTCTCTACTTTCTATGACTTTAGTTTTCCACCCTATTTCAGTAGTGCAGTTATCTCAACATCACCAAACTGTGCCAAGAAAGTGTACTGCAAGTGTTTATTTAATGTATCGTAGCCAGAGTTCTCTCATTGCTGCACAGATGTCCCTCGTACTGAAGGAATCTATTTTCTAGTGGAGATTTCCAACAAGAAGGTGTGAATAGAACAGGCAAAAGATGAATGTTAACCACAACATTCCTGATGTGGTTTTGTTTCAAGTCTGAACTATGAACACTGTTGCTTTATTTGGACTCTTTTGTGGCAACACATGGTGTCTCAGAGCTAACAGAGAAAACTTCAGCTTTAATAACTGTTGAATCTTCTACAGGTGGAGTCCACACAGGCTAACTTGGACACGTAAAGTATACTTAAATATCTAAATTTAGGTGCATGAGTTAGGCAGGCAAGACTTAACTTTTGAGACACTAAAAGTATCTCCTGCCCAGTTGCAACTCTGGTTACAGAGGTATTTATTTTAGGACGACGAGTTCTGTTTAGATACCAGTCAGATGAGTAAGAGATGTAGACTGGATCCAAGTCCACCTGTTTGGGATGCAGTCAGAGGCTTCTTATAAAGGGACTCACTGTTAGGCAGTGCAGGACAGCACACTATGCAAGGCGAATTTTAGCATTCAGACACACTGTCTGAATGTGCATAGACATTTTGGAGTTCCAGTTTTTAACCGAATTGCAAGTTGTTAACACATTCCCTGGAAAAAGCCATCCACAGAGGTTTTTTTTTCCACGATGGCCACTCTCCTTGTTTCTCGTTTTGATGTTTCCCATGGAAACCATCATGATTCAGAATATGAAGCATGTCTTTGAAATGCAACCATAGGAACTCCATTTACTAAATCCAAGCACCATCACTTTCATAGTTCCCCAGGTAAACTGTCATTCAAACGCCAACTTTATAAACTGAACTCACACAAAACTTCAACAGATTTATAGAACATATGCAATAAACAGATTCAAACTTTCCTCCATAATTTGTAAAGGCACTGCCAGTAAATATTATGCAGAATCATTGCATTTATGACATGACTTCTGTTAAATTATCTTCAATTGTGACAACATACATGTCAATTATATGCCAGGAATAAATGATACATTCTGTCATTAAACATTGCAGTCTGATCACAAAATGAAACACCTACTTTAACTTGGACAATATTTTTACTAAATGGAAATAAAATTACATATAACAGTTAAGCTGGATTTATACACAACAGTTTCTAGGTCCAGTGGTGAATAGCCTAAGAGACATATAACTTCAGTTGTACATATGAGAGGCTGTGTTCTAGAAACTGTAAATGAAGTAACTCAGCTTTCTGTTGGACCAAGATCTAAGATTTGAGATTTGAGCCTACAGTTATCCATAACTTGACATTTATAAGACATTTCACATGGCAGGAAACAAATAAACAATTTTGAAAAGCCAGTAGCACTTAGATTTTATGATTTGTCCATTTTTTCAACTGGAATGTGTTGATCTTTTTTTTTTCTTGTAGATGATGGATGACATACCAAGCTGAAAGGATATTGATTTCACAGAACTGCACAGAATCTCAAGGGTTGGTAGGGACCTTGAATGATCAACTAGTCCAGACCCCCATGCCAGAGCAGGACCACCTAGAGTATGTCACACAGGAACTCATCCAGGTCGGTTTGGAATGTCTCCAGAGAAAGAGACTCGACAATCCATCTGTTCCAGTGCTCCCTCACCTAAACAGTGAAGAAATTCTTCCTTATGTTTCCTGGGAACCTCTTATGTTCCATCTTGTACCCATTGCCCCTTGTCCTATCATTGGCCATCACTAAGAACAGCCTGGCTCCATCCTCCTGACACCCACCCTTTATGTATTTGTAAACATTAATGAGGTCACCTCTCAGTCTTCTCTTCTTCAAGCTAAAGAGCCCCAGCTCCCTCAGCCTTTCATCAGAAGGCTCTACTTCTTTCAGTGCCTTGGTGGTCCTGAACTGAACTCTCTCTAGCAGCACCCTATCCTTCTTGAACTGAGGGGCCCAGAACTGGACACAAGATTCCAGATGTGGTCTTACGAGGGCAGAGTAGAGGGGGAGGAGAACCTCTCTTGACCTACTGCCCACAACCCTTCTAATGCACTCCAGGGTGTCATTGGCCTTCTTGGCCATGAGGGCACATTGCTGGCTCATGCTCATCCTGCTGCCCACCAAGACCCCCAGGTCCCTTTCCCCTATACTGCTCTCTAAGAGTTCATTCCCCAGCCTGTACTGGTACATTTAATTTTCTTTAATTTAATTTCTTGGTAGGGATTGGAAGGGACCTTTAGAGATCATCTAGTCCAACTCCCCTGCAGAAGCAGGTTCACCTAGATCAGGTCACATAGGAACATGTCCAGGAGGGTCTTGAAGACCTCCAAGGGAGGAGACTCCACAACCCCTCTGGGCAGCCTGTGCCAGGGCTCCCTCACCTCACAGTGAAGTAGGTTTTTCTTATGTTTAAGTGGAACTTTTTGTGTTCCAGCTAGACATGGAGTTCTTTCCCAGATGCAAGACTCACACTTGCCCATGTTGAATTTCATTAGATTTGTCCCTGCCCAATCCTCCAGCCTGTCCAGATCTTGTTGAATGGCACAGTCTTCTGGTGTGTCAGCCACTCCCCCCAGTTTAGTATCATCAGCAAACTTGCTGACAGTGTGTCTGTTCCCTCATCAAGGTCATTAATGAATAGATTGAACAGTACTCACCCCAGCACTGACCCCTGAGGGACTCCACTAATTAAAGGCCTCCAACTAGACCTTGCCCTATTGATCACAACTCTCTGACTTCTTCCCTTCAACCAGTTAACAATCCACCTCACTACCTGATCATCCAGCCCACACCTCAGTTTTGCTGTGAGGATGCTGTGGGGGATGGTGTCAAATACTTCACTGAAATCCAGATAATCCACATCCACTGCACTGCCACCATTTACCCACCTGGTTACATCTTCATAAAAGGCTATCAGGTTGGTCAAACATGACTTCCCTTTGGTAAAACCATGTTGACTGCTCCCAATGACCCTGTTGTCCTTTAAATGCCTGAAGATAGCACCCAGGATAAGTTGTTCCATCACCTTTCAGGGATGGAGGTGAGGCTGACCAGTCTGTAGTTACTCAGCTCCTCCTTCTTTCCCTTTTTGAAGATTGGAGTGACATTTGCTCTTCTCCAGTCCTCAGGCATTTCTCCTGTTCTCCACGACTTACTGAAGATGATGGAAAGTGGTTTAGGAATGACTTCTGCGAGCTCCCTCAGCACCTATGGGTGCATCTTATCGGGGCCCATGGATTTATGCACATCCAGATTGTCCAACTGATCCTTAACCCAGTCCTCATCAACCAAACAAAACTCTTCCTGACTTCCTCTGGAATCTGGGGCTCCTGAGGACAGTCGCCAGCAGTACAGAGAGAGACAAAGAAGGCATTCAGTAACTCTACCTTCTCTGTATCCTCTGTCACCAGGGTACCCACCTCATTCAACAGTGGCCCTACACTGCCTCTAGTTAGTTTTATCTGCAATGTATTTGAAGAAGTCCTTCTTCTTGTCCTTGACCTTCCTTGCAAGGCACAACTCAAACGAGGCTTTAGCTTTCCTAGTTGTCTCCCTGTATCCTCTGACAATAGTCTTATAGTTATCCCAAGTGGCTATCCCTTCCTTCCATGATCTATAGACTCTCTTATTCCACTTGAGTTTGACCAACAGTTCCCTAATTAACCATGTGGGTCTCCTGGTTCCCTTGCTTGATTTCCTGCCTACTGGGATGCTCTGACCCTGAGCCTGGAAAAAGTGATCTTTGAACAGAGACCAACTATCTTGGGCCCCTTGCTCCTCTAACACCCTATCCTATGAGATGTCCCCTAGCAATTGCTTGAAAAGGCCAAAGTTGGCCCTGCTACAGTCCAGACTTGGGATCCTTCTTGGTATTCTGTTCCTACCACACAAGATCCTGAACTCCACCATCTCATGGTTGCTGCAGCCAAGGCTGCCCTCAGCCTTCATTGGAAGAGGTGAGATGGACAAAATAGGATTCATCACAGGTCTTTATATTGCATCTCTACAGCTTTGCATTGGATATGAAAACTTGGTTGTTCCATTAGCAATACCTCTTCCTGGCACACTTCTAATCTCCATCTACTTGGCATGAGGTGACAAATTGCAACCCACCACAACTGAGACTCAGCAGTCAGCATGAACAGTTTATCATACAATCCAAAAAACACTATCCTTAAAATCTGTAATTATTGCAAGACAAGAAACTACTGTTTTTTTCCTGTAAGTATGTGTTAAAACTGGATCTTACAGTAGCTGACTGACAAATGGTTTCCCCTTAGGGTAGAGTGAAAGGTCCATCATCCAAAAATGTTTTAGAGCATTGCTTTCTCAAATCTAGTATCCAACATCACCCCAGCATCCCATATGACAGTCTGCTGACACTCCAGGAACCGAGTCTCAAGCAGTCAGGTAAGAACAGAGGTGCATTGCTTCAGATACAGCAAACTACCAAGAATGCCCACCAAGCAAGCAGCAATACAATACTTAGGGATAATTTTTTAGAGCAGTGCAAATGATGAACTTGTACTCATGCATTAATTCTGGCATAACCTCCTCTCAAAATGAAATTAGGGATGTTCAGCTGCCATCATTATCTGAAGTTTATATAGTCCTTCTAGCTGAGATGATGAACATTACGAATATTTTTGCACAAGGAGGTGGGCTCAGATCATTATCAAGAGATTGATAGCTTGAGCTTCTGTAAATTATCATACCATCTGGAGCAGAGATGGAGTTGATGTGATGTCTATTAAAGTAGTTGTTGTATGAAAAGTTTCACTATTCCAGGGTAAGATAAGATTAATTATTACTACTGAAGTTAATGTTGCTATGAAATGGAATTTAGTAGAAGTGAACTGCATAGCTGCATGATCTTGATGTTGATACTGAGAAAATACTGACTTGAAGAGCAGGCAGGGTATTCTCACTTGTGTTTGCAGAATAACACTTGACATGTACTTGCTAAATCACCTTAACAATCTGTAGTCCATCAATCTCACACCATGTGGCTTGTTTGACTCATCTTTGTGAACTCTTTCAGTATGTGTTTCACTCCCTCTCTCAGTCTTCATGCTTAACGTTCAAGTGTTCGGTTTTGGCCACTGACAAGGGCAGGATATTGAGCTAGGACTGACTCGTACATGAATGTTACAGTGTTCTTACAGCAGTTGGGATGGTTTTAAACCTTTTTCATCTCAAAAAGGACATCTATCCTGGTAGATATTTTCCCATATTTTAGGAGGATTTTCTGTAAATGCTGGGAATAGCCTCTGTCCGTGGTGCTCAGTCAACAGTTGTGCTACCAGAGCTGTGCCTGCAACTCATTCTGGCATTATGCTGTCATAATGCTGTAAGACCAAATCTCAAAAGTTCTACAAGCTACATCCATGACTGTTTAAATGTCAGAAGCAAGCTTTGAAAATTAGGAATATGTCAAGCAGCAGAAAGGCATCAGAGAGATCAAAGTATTCCCTCTGAGCTGGAAAGACATTGAGGGATACCAAGAAACTGATGAAAAGGCCTACAGCAAGATCTTGAGTCCACTTTAGAAAGAGACCATAAGTAATGTCATATGTCTCTTGAAACAGAGCATTGGTGCTTTGTGTTTGTATCAGAACCGCCAACTCTGATTGCTCTGAGATGTTCTAGTTTTGTAACTCAAACATCAGCTTCAGTCCATTTGAGGTGCTCTGTTGGGTGCAGGTGGCCTGCATAGCTTGGAGTGTACATTTTGTTCCCAGATGTGTAACTGACCTTCAAAGCAGAAAGGGCATGGACTGTGTTCACTGGGAAAATGAGTCCTTAGAACATAAAAAACACTTGTAAGCTTGCAGACCTCCAAGAGTAATTCAAAACATCTCAGCCTGCCAAAAAGGGATTATTTTGTTTGTTTTTCTTGAGGCTCTCAAAATTTATTGACAAGATACAAAGACATGAAGGGGAGTTTATTTACCAGAACAAATTGAGTGTTCAGGACAGAGCAGAGGATCGAAATCTCATCAGATTTAGTTTTACTGTTCTAAGCAGTAAGAAAAAATCTAAAGTATCTCACAGCTGCATGGAAAGTTATGTAGAAAAAGGAGCAATATCAGAGGCATAACCAGGGCAGCTACAAAAAAAGCCCCCACACACAACTAGAGAAACTTATCTAATGTGAAGTCAAAGTATGCAGGATCCATAATCTGATATTCTAAAGCCTCAGGTTCAACTTCACAGTGAACAGAAGTTTTTGTGCACTTCCTTAGTCATATGAATTTACACGTTCTCATGTTAGGTGTCTCCAGTAGACAAAAGAGGCCCATACACCTAGTCCTCAGTTTAGTCAAAGCATGTATTATGGCTGCAAATAGAAAGTAAACTATTAGAAGATATAGCTTCATCATATCTTCTGTCACCGCTGCAGAAAGATTTCTCTAGCTCTAACTCATAACAATGAAACTTTATTACACACTATCTTCTATAAAATAAGGCCACTTAGTTTCATCCCTTCAGTCCCAGGAGAGTCTTACCTATATAACCTGGACAATAGAAGATGTTTAATTTATGAAAAGTATTTTAGTTTTTATAAGGGATATATATATAGTGATAGGACAAGAGGTAATGGCTTTAAATTGAAAGAGGGTAGGTTTAGATTAGATATTAGGAAGAAATTCTTCACTGTGAGGGTAGTGAGGCACTAGAACTGGTTGCTCACAGAGCTTGTGGATGCTCCATCCCTGAAAGTGTTCAAGGCTAGGTTGGATGGGGTTTTGAACAACTTGGTCTAGTGGAAGATGTCCCTTCTCATGGCAGAGGGTTTAGAAGTAGATGATATTTAAGGTACCATTCATCCCAAACAATTCTATGATTCCATGATTCCATTTTTCTATATCGACATAACAGGAGTAAAGTTAGAGGCAAACATTAAGCAGATAATTGAGATGTTATTTAATGACAGGAAACACTCTGCTCACCTGTGGATGCTTTCAGTCTTCTGATATAATCAGTCCAAAAGGAACAGTCTGCTTTTTTCAATCCTTTAAGAGTCGGCAAGGAAACAGTGAACTCCTTGTAGTTATCACCGTCATCATTTGGCAGATACATAGGCCAGGGAGGCATCATCCCTAACATTCTTCTTGAGAAACTATGAGGGTAGTTTGGATTTCTAAGGGAATGGTAGAAATGATCATTAGAAAACAACAGGAACGGGAAAATGTGGAAGATAATTAAATCAAGTATCCAGTCCCTCTGATCAGCAGGGTTCAAATTCAATCCAGGCTTGTGAACCATTCACAGTGTCTCACTGTTTGTCTAGTTCACTTCCTGAGGAACAGGTACACAGACTTCACAATGGGGATTTAGAATTAAGATCTGGAAACAACACCAAGGCTGTTGTAACCCCATATATTTAAGTGGAATTTGCAGCTACTCTATGGAGATAAAATTCCTACTAGTTCTAGCTAAGTATCATACTACAAATCTTTGACGTCTGCTTGACAGCTTGGCCATGACTTTCCAACAGTGTTGACCAAAGCTCCCACTGTGGAATTACAAATTGGTAGAAGAAATGGAGGCCACTCCAGTGAGGTCAGGATCTGGACTATATTCCCTCTTCACCTCACTCTCTCCCCAATAAAAGCAATTCTTAAATGTCACATACTTACCCAGAGTTTACAAAATTGGAGATGTACTGCATAATTTGCAAGGAAAGGCTCTTTTCTTCCAGAGTAAACTGCTCTTCATACTTTGGGTAAAAAGGCAGTCCAAATGCATACTGAACGTCCAGCAGGAGCTCCTGACTTGAACTAAAAACATGTTTACATAAAGACAATTACAAACATCATTTATTTTTTTGAGGGAGAAAGGGAGATAATTTAATACAGAGAATAAAACAAAGTTTTGAATAATTAATGACCATTAATTAGAGTGTGGTGAGCTGCGGGGCTTCTCAAATCAGAACATAAAAGAAGAGCAAGGAATAACAAGGAGAATTTGTCTTTAATGCAGTGACTTTAGCATTTGGTACAAAACAATATTGTGGAAGACTGCAGGGCACCTTTTGAGTTAACTCGACACATAAGAGAAAGTGATAGAGGGAGAAAGCCACTTGTCTACTGCTTTAATGCCTCTTAAGTTTGATACAGATTTTCACTACAATTAAATTCAGAAAGTGGAAGCAAGTGGTGACATGGAATCTGGCAGTCATGATGGAAGGCTAATTATGGTTTATTTCACAGACGTGGAATGAAATCCTGGCCCTTCCTAATAGCAATTGGAGTTTTTCCATTGACTTCATTGAGGCCAGGATTCTGCCCCAAAACTTTGGATAAGATGTAACAGGAGATGTTTGTGAACATTTTTCTCAGACACGGTTCTAATCTCATTTCTCTGCTGTCTGTGTAGTTTTGGTTCATACAGTCTGTTCTTCCCAGGTTTTATATGATAGTCAAGTCAAAACAGCTTCAGATAACCACCTAGATCAGATTGTTAGACAGAACAATTGTTCTATGCACTGATTAACATATATATTAGGGAATATTTCAACAAATCAGAGACAAGATTGGCCAGGCAAGACAACAATACATGTAGGATCTAGAAGCAAAGTTTATACAATTCAACATTTTCAAGTCCTACAGAAAAACAGGAGCCAACTTCTACTAAGAAATTAAAACTATACTATGCTCAATACATGGCTTTGAACCATGGCTCAGAAGGGGGATAATTCTGATATGGTCCAGTTGTGTTTTTTGTATCTTACATTTAAATAATGGTCTTACTGACTTGGGTAAATGCTGCATGAGGGCAGACCGCATAAGGGGACCTCAGGGAAGGAAGATATGCCTGTGAGGCAGCAATAAACAAATCCCAGATTCAGTCAGCAAGATTTCATCTGCAGTGCCTGCACAGTTTGTTGTCAAAAGGTGGCACAAGTGAAACGATTTTATCTTTGGATATGAGAAGCATCAGCTTTGATACTACCCTGATACTGCCTCTAATGGAACAAGACTCATAGTTCAAACCATTCTGGGCAGGTGGGCTGAGAGCAGGATGACTCCTTTACATTTTATGAGTGATGGCACCAAAGCCTCTATTTTGAAAAACAAACACACAGCCCTCTAAATGAAATACATCTTTGGTTGTATTTTCCTTAGTCTTATCATAATACCCCAGTAATACTTTGCATCTGGAAAGTGAATTATTCACAGATTATTCACCAAAAAAATGTAGAACTGAACCAAGATTAAAGCATATTTTTCTTCCCCAAATGTTTATAGAAGGATTAAACAAGATCATGGTTTAATAATTTTGCTTTAAAAATAATTTGCTTGGCGCAGTACATTACAGCAACTTTTAGTGTCAGTATTGCAGCAAAGGTACTATATCTTAAAGGAGCTATTTTCTTTTCAGTGAAGAGTCACTTTTGAATAGAATAGAGGACATGAAAGTAGTTGAGATGAAACGAAAGGATAAACGCACCTGTTTATGGGAAATGTACCGTTTATGGGAAGACATAACAGAAGTTAAGTTAGCTTTCAATCTAAAATGAGTGAGTTGGGACCCAGGGTTTCCCTGAAAATGAAACTGTTCCTCAGTCCTCACGTTTCTAGTTCAGGTCACAGACCAGACTAAAATTCAGCTAACAGAGCCAAATAGAGAACCTATTAGGATTAAAATTATTTATACAACTGTAATGGGTTTGATCCAAACCCAAAAGTGGTACAAAACTCTACAATTCCGTGGACTTCTTTCAATATTTCTGGTTGATTGTACCATGCCTTGGCCAGTGAGTGTCAATAGTAAAAGGATAAGAAAAAAAACATGTTAAGAGGAGGAAGAGACACATATATACAACAGCATCTAGATGGCAGCTAGATGGAAAACATCAGGGGATAATTCTTCTCCTCCTTCAAACTCTGATCATCATCCATTACTGCCAGATAGAACTGCAATATGGCCAAAATTACCCAAATAAGGATTTTGGATCCTTGTACAAGCTCTGAGCACTCAAGGTACTGACACTCACAGAATCACAGAATCTCAAGGGCTGGAAGGGACCTCGAAAAATCATGTAGTCCAATCCCCCTGCTGGAGCAGGACCACCTAGAGTAGGTCACACAGGAACTCAACTTGTCCAGGTGGGTTTTGAATGTCTCCACAGAAGAAAACTCCACAATCCATCTGAGCCTGTTCCTGTGCTCCATCACCCTCACAATGAAGAAGTTTTTCCTTATGTTTCTCTGGAACCTCTTATGTTCCAGTTTGTACCCATTGCCCCTTGTCCTGTCATTTGACATCATTGAGAACAGCCTGACTCCATTCTCCTGATACCTGCCCTTTATGTATTTGTAAACATTAATGAGGTCACCCCTCAGTCTCCTCCAAGCTGAAGAGCCCCAGTTCCCTCAGCCTTTCATCATAAGGAAGATGCTGCACTCCCTTTATTATCTTTGTGGCCCTCTGCTGAACTCTCTCCAGCAGCTCCCTGTCCTTCTTGAACCGAGTGGCCCAGAACTGGATGCAAGATTCCAGATGCGGTCTAACGAGTGCAGAATAGAGGGAGAGGAGAACTTCTCTCGACCTACTAACAACTGTTTTCACTGGAAGAAAAGTGAGTGAGAGAAAGAGAATAAAAACAGATAAGCACATAGAGCTTTGTTATTGTACACTGCCAGCTCTGCAAGGAAGTTTTTATTTCCTGAGCTGCTCCAAACTGCACTCTTGATACCCCAGGGTGCCATATACTTGGCTCAACAGCATTATAATTACGTGTAAGGATGAAAACTTGGCTTTGGTGACTTTACAGGACTAGTATTTTATGCAGAGGTATCACTTCAGATCTTATATGTATATATTTTAAGATGTTGACATTTTTAGAAACAGATTCACAGCCTTTCTTGTGTGACAGCATAACAGACTAGTAAATTGAGCCATGGGGAAACTAGGAGCCAGACCCTACCATTTTGTTTACACTAAAGTGAGTTCCTCTTGGAGAATCATTACTTCACTTCAGGAGTCACTACTGGAATTCAGTTATCCAGTTTACAGAAAAACAGGTGGTAAAATCAGAAACTTTATGACATTCACAACCAAAAATTTAGCAGCAGGCCCACTTGATGGGGATTTTCATTCTACAGTGCCAGCTCATTTAATTGGGAAGGTATTGGTTCTGAGAAAGTTTTCCTTACGTCTGAGCTGGAGTTTCCATTTAAAAGTTTCCAAGAAACAGAGAAAGGGTTTTTTCTTAGCCATTGGATACTCCACTGCTCTATAGAACAGTTTTTACTTTCACATACAAAGAACAGCTTCAACAGAGAAGAGTAAAAGATGAGAAGATCAGAATTTAGAATAAAAATATGCAGGTCGTGGTTGATTTTATTCAAATCCTCATTCCAAATCAAACAGAGCATCGATGTAAACCTAGATTTCCAACAGTTGAAGTTGATATTTTTGCCACAAGCTTTTGGAACTCTAACAAAAAACCCCAGCAACAAACCACCAACAAAAGCATCCACCCCAAACAACCTCCCCCAACCCAGAAATCCTCCAAAAAATTGTTTGCAATATAAAATTGTCATTAATGGCAATCAGAACCAAAAGATATGACCTGGCTGATCCCCATGCTATTCTATATTAGGATTGATTGCACAACAGACAGAGCTGGGGCTACAGAGACCTCACATTGTGATCCATTTCATATAAAAACATAGATCTCATTTTGAACTTTGTCCTTGTTCCAGATATGGTTAATTATTTCATACAGGAAACCCATTTTGATGATTAATGACTGACTGCAGCCTAACAGTTCTCTTTATATTTCTTTTTCTTCATTTTAAAAAAAAACCTCCTTACTCTCCTAATATAATAATTTCAACCAATCCAAAGCCTTTTCAGTCACAGCTTCTATTTTTAGTCAGCCCAATGCAGCTTTTGGTTCTTTTTTAAAACTCCACACACAGACAGAAGCCAATGTAAATTAATTGAAAATTCAAATGACTTTGTATACTGGACCAAAATTCCAAACTTCCCACTGCTATCCTATTATTTAAATTTTAAAAGAACAAGATAAACATAACTCTAGCTAGAGTTCAGAAAGTTACCAGTAAACTACCCAGGATGAAAAAGCAAGTTGAAGAAGAATCAGTTTGTCATTAGTGAACATATCAAACATATTTACTCATCAATATTTTTAGCTGTTTTGGCCAAAAATGTCAGATATTTCAGTCCTCATAAAACCTACATAACTATTAACAGACTACTCTTACAATTTATATGGTCTACAACAAGTGTGTCCCCATGCACTTCCTTTTCCTTTTGTGCTTTATAGTTTTTTACTGATAGCTATGCAAGAGAATCACACAAATGGAAATTTAACCCTAAGAACCTGACATCACATCTTAAACAGTATGTGGGAGGAATTTAATTAATATTTTGACTCAAAATTCATTCTATCTTCATTCACACAAACACTTCTAGCCAATTTTCTTCATGCTTTTTTTAATACAATTGTATATACTCAACCTACTGTCCATTTAGTGATACAAGCACCTTGTTTTTCACAAAAGATACCATTTTTACATTCTGGTAGGGGATTGTTCCATTCTTTCAAAGTTTGGAATAAATAGCTGTCATATTTCACAAGCCCCAGCCTGAAAAACCTATCCACTATAACTTTGGTGAGACTAATGGCTTTGGTGAGACTAATGACTGGATTGAATAGCATAAGTGAAACCCAAAGTCATAGAGTTGGTGATAAAACTTCTGATTTCATAGCAACCACATTAGAGAGGATATGATTTATGTATAAGATGCCACTGCCTGCATGATCTTGTGGCCTCATTCTATGTTTATTTTCAATAAATGGCTTTAAAATACATTTTTGCAAGCAGTATTGGAGATACTAAAAGTAGCTGTTTGCACACAACTACCTTCTCTTTTTATTAATACCTACTGATCTGCAGGGTGGGATTGAGTATCCTAAGCTGTTAACAGGCACCATTTCCTCCATGTCATGGGAGAGGAGCAACTGACCAACACAGAACTTTGCCTGGTCTGAAGTGTCCATGTGTTGGATTGGGTTGACCCAGGCTGAATGCCGGATGCCCACCAGAGCCACTCTGTTATTCCCCTCCTCTGCTGCACAAGGAAGAGAAAACAGAACAAAAGGTTTGTGGCTTGAGATAAAGACAGGGAGAGATCATTCACCAACTTTCTAGTTTTGGAACAGGCAAAATCGACTTGATTTTTGGGAACTAGTTTAACCAAATCAGAGTAGGAAAATGATAAATAGATGAGAAATAAACCTTCCTGTCACCCTTTTCTTATTCCCAGGCTTAATGTTACTCCCAATTTCCTCTGCCTCCTCTTTCCCAGCAGCACAGGGGGATAGGGAATGGGGGATATGGTCAATTTGTCACAGATTGCAATACAGTATCTTTCTTTCCTCCTCAGTGAAACCCAGTACAGTTCATTTTTATGACAGGCAAAAATAATTAAAAAAGATAAATACATATATGCACTGGCACAGGCTGCCCAGGGAGAGTGTGGAGTCTCCTTCCTTGGAGGTCTTCAAGACCCACCTGGACGCGTTCCCATGTGACTTGATCTGAGTGGACCTACTTCTGCAGGGGAGTTGGACTAGATGATCTCTAAAGGTCCCTTCCAACCTCTACCATTCTGTTTCTATATGTAACCACATACCTCAGAAAAGGAAATGGTACATTACTACAGGGAGAAAAAAATAAAGAATAGCTGGATATTTATAGAAATTGAGTAAGGCAGCATAAGGCCTGGTGTGACCTCTGCAGTTTTAGGGATGCATTTGGCTCATTATGACTCCTCATTAGAAAGTCCCTCCAAACGAATGGGGAAAAGCATGTGAAAAACAGATGAACATTCTTTTTTCTTTCTTTCTTCTTTTCAGGAAAATCAGGACATATGGAAAAATCTTACCTCCTAACAGGATTAGGCTGCCAAGTTTATCCACCTTTGTACCTAAAAGCCCTATAGATACACGTGACTTGCCAAAAGAATCCTGGAGTTTGCTGTGACTTTTCCACTTGGATTTCTCCCAATACACGCAATGTCCTACCTTGCATTACAGATGTGCCAAGAGGAGAATATAAAACTGAAGTAACAGACAATAAATTCAAGAACCTGAAAGCTCACATCAATTGGAAAAAAAAATCCTAGATCTTGAAGCAGGAAGAAAGCACTTTTGTCATCTTGTCAGAACTCCTAGAGAACAAAAACTGCAGAATTTTGTCAGGGAGTTACTGTATTAAAAATTTGGTAAAAAGCACATTGACACTTGAGTGCATCTTTGAGAGACAGGAGTTCATGCATTTGTTCAGTGTGTCTACTCCAACTTGAATGATGAACTGCTTTAAAAAGGTGATGTGCCCATCCAAAGACTCTAGAGAACCAAAGAAAGTCTCTCCAGATAGATGCACTTATGTGCTTATCTTCTACATTACATTTTGTGGAAACAGCCTCTCCTAGTGCAGCACAAGTAGTTCCAAAAATTACTTTGTACTTTTCTGCCTTTTAGTTGAATTTTGGTTCACTTAAAGTTGACTTCTCCTTTTTCTGACTTTGGTAATTCGCCTTTGCATATTTATGGCTAATTTCCAAGATCTGAAAAATCTACTGAATGATAAAGGCCCTTAAACCACTCTGTGGGAAGAAAAAACAAACGGTCTAGACCTCAAAGATTTTAGCAGCACAGAAACTGTATAAAGATTTGAGAATGGCATGATGTGGTTGGATCACTGGGAGAGAGTGTTCATAGCTGCAGTTGTCACAGTGGATAAGGCCAGAGGAATGAGAGGCAATTCTAACACGAACAGCAAAGCAACAACTTCTAGATTATTAAGAGTACAGCTTTATAGAGAAAAATGACAAGATGTTGCTGCAGCAAATGTATGTAGCAACCTAAAGTGACTGTGGTGTCTGCCCAGCTATGGAGTGCATCATATCATTCTTGGTATCACTTCACCAGTGCCTCATCCGCCTTCTGCATTTAGAAGAGCTCTTTTGAAGTCCAGAGGCATAACTTTCTGTCTACCTCCAGCACATCCAGTTCATGCCATGTCCTGCCAGCCTGTGGGTTGTTGGTATCCATGGACTAGCAGCTACAAGGACTAGCAGCTGAGACCCTCAAGTGGACAGAAAGTAGTAAATGGATTAAAGGAGAGAGATATGATTATTACAAAATCAAGAGTAGAAAAATCTCCATTAACTGAAGGGCTATTATGAACAGCCAGAACTTGCACAGCATGTATCATAAATAGTTGAATGGGTTTATATTCAAATCTCTTTTTTTTTCAGTCATGCAGTTTCAAGAATCATAAAATCATCACCAAAACACAGCCAATTATGTGAGCATGGGCATGGAGCAGCCTTTTAACAACTGACACTAGTGTTCACAAGAGTCCATAGTCAGGAGGTAAAGGCAGACACAACTGAAATGACTCCAAACAGTCAGTAGCTCATTAACTTTGGATGAATCTGTCCAGTGTACAACAGTTAAGCTCTTGTGATAATTTTTGTGGCAATGTTAATGATCATAAGATACAGCCTCATTAAGTCTCAGGTTAGACCCCTTCAATGACAGTAAAGATACTTTGCTGTCCTGCTGCAGCTGATCATCTTGTCTTCTCAGTGAGCAGAACATTGAATTTTATCCACCATCTTTAAGACAGCACTTTTGGCACCATAGCATGAGTTGGAAACTATGCTGTTGTGAGAAGCAGTGCTGCTTCATATAATATGCAAAAAATCACCCAGAAACTTCTTGAAGGGTTAACAAGGCAGATCTTCATACACTTAAAAATATTATCCTTGTCAAAACATACTTCTCCTATCACTTACTTGTTTACTGTAACTAAAGCTATACTCCAGCCCTCCTCAGTAATCCCAGGCAATGCTGAGCAGTCACATTCCTTTTGCATTGTTTAGAATAAATGTTTACTTCAAGGCCTTAGTGTTCTCAAAAAGAGAGTGAGAAAATGGCATCTGGGTTATGTATATATTTTTACCACAGATCATTAATGCTGGAGTTGGCTATGCATCCTGATCCTTATTCAGACAGGAACTGAAGACTAAAGCAGACGTGGTGCCAGGCCAAGCTGAGGAGAATGCTACTACGTGGAAGGAGGAATCAGTTTGCTCCCTGCAAGATCCATTCATCTATATGAAAACTGTCAGTTCATGTGTTTTTCTGATTTTCCACATATGTCACAAACATCAGTTTAGCATGGCGTTTTTAATTACACTCCTGTATCTGTATGTGCTTGAATGTGTGTATGGCTACACATTTTAAAGACATCTCATTGTGTGACAAACTTTTGCTAATTGACTTCTACCAGTAAAAATTTCCTGTCTGTTTAGTATCTTTTTTTGTCTACTTTGCATCACTGCAGTTGAGTCTGTCTTTGCTGGCTGACTTCTTCCTCCCTCTTGTTTATCTTGCTGTGAGTTATTAAGGAACTGCTCCATGTGAAACAAGAGGAAATACCAGTGCTTTTTCATCTCTGCATTTTAACACTCTGTTCTGTTACACATTTTAGAAGACACAAAGTAGGAAAGAGGCAGAGGTTGTCTTGTTGTACTGTGCCTTATCTTAGTTAGTGGATGGTCATTTCCCCACTCATTATGTTTTATCTAAAAATAGCCTTCTATTGTTGTATTTATCTGAACACAGTATTATTTGAATATACTTTTTCCAATATCTCTGTGAGATAGCTATTAATAGTTGTTATAGATAACAAATTATTACATTTTCATCATCATCTTTATGCTATAGATATCAAGCACAAAGAAGAACAAATCCATATCTTGTGTAAACTGAGGTCTTAAGAAGAATTTCAACACCAAAGACCAAAAAGTCATTAATTTGTCTCTTACATTATGCTATGGACATAAGACAATAGAAAGTCTCCCCTGAACCTTCTTTTCTCCAGGCTAAACAGCCCCAGATCCCTCAGCTGTTCCTCATATGAGATGTGTTCCAAATCCTTTCCTAGCCTGGTAGCCCACTTCTGGATCCACTCCAGCACCTCAGTGTCCTTCTTGTAGAGAGGGGCTCAAAACTGGACTGAAATCCTGCACTTGCAAAACATACTTTTGGTTATTGCATTCATTAATACAAAGAACTGGCTGTAACAGGGTTCCTCTATTCGAGAATTAAATAGCTGGTGTGTTCTCAGGATCCCAGATTCAACTCTCATTTCATCTGAGAAGGTTCAAACGCACACATCCTACCTTGCAGCCTGAGCTGTAGGTTACTCATCAGAGTATCTGCCTCTGCTTCTTCTCCTAAGGAGAGTCACCGTTTTCAAAGAACTTGAGAACTTTCAGGATACAATACAAGAGTAGCTAAGGAAGTCCCTTGGGAGCTGACATTGTGGACAGAACTTTCCATGAGATTAGCTTAGATATTCTACTTTTAAGCCGTTTCACGTAGATCAGGTAGGATAAATTGTCAGTAACATTCCCAAACAATGCACTTTATTGGTTTCAGGGTAGTGCTGCTTTTTCACAGTTTTTAGCAGTTATGGCTACTCTCCCATGGGCAGCTCCTAGTCTTGACATCGCATCGTTGGCATGCAGTGAGGCTGCAATGCACTTATACTATATATGGGGGGGAATGCTGGAGGGAGGGTGAAGGAGAGAGGTCACATGGCAAAACTGAGATGAAGAATAAGTAAAGATTAATTTAGGAATGAATGACAGCAATGCTTAAACAAAAAACTTGCAGAACATTCAGCAGAGGACCAACTGTGGGGTCCCTTAGGAAAACAAAGAGTATCACTTCATAAATAGTCACTTTGTAGTGTCAAATGAGATCCTTCAGTACACAGACAAGCTGAATTCTGCAATTTCTGGTTAAGAGCTTGCCTTTGCAACCTAAACAACATTTATTTTAATGGTACTTAGGCATAAATAAAGAGGAAAGGAGTAGGAATGTAAACGCAGCATATGAATTTGGGCCCATTTCTCCTTGCAAGTGGCCTGGCCTAAGGCATTTAAGCCTCTGCCTCACACTCCCACAAGTTTCAGAGAGCACACTGGCTTTGTTTGTTCTTCTGAAGAGGATTATGAAAAGGCAAATACTAAGTTTTGCACTAAAATTTAAACTGATTAGCTTATAAGACCGCTGACAACATAAATATTATTAAAACGTGTAGATAAGTAAACCACTACTGCACCGGAGAATGTGAGGAGAGCTAAATAAAATGGGCAGGAGAGAAATCTTAAATATGGCTAGATAGAGGGGGGAATTCTCATCAGTTCAAAATCATTGCCTTTAAGCCAGCGAGTCTAAATTGTATAAGCTCTATTTCATCTCCTTTCAAATCAGATCTTACCATAGATCACTCTCCAAAGCAAAAGAAAACTTGCTAGTTAATTTGAGAACACATCTCTCCTTTTTGTGTGGCTGGATTTTTGACATACCATAGCTCAGCCCTGTTTGGAACCTTGTAAAAGTGACTTATCTGAGCCTATCAGTAGCCAAAGGGAGCACTGTGAATATTCCTGCTGCCAGCGAAACAACGGCTCCCTGAGGATTAACTTCTTCTCAGCTAAAAAGAAAGCCAGTCTGTGTTACCACAGCATAATGGCCTTCATCTGTAACCTAGATCTTGGCTGGTTTCTTTCAAATGCTTTTTCATTATGCTATCAGGACAGGAAAAAAACCCCACATAGTTCACAGGGAACTTCATGGTATCAAATGGTGCCAGCAGGAACCCGCTGTCTCTCTCCTCAGCCCTTTTGGAGAAAGCCTGAGAAAAAGGAAATGGTCTCAAAAATCTTTCTTGGCAGTAAGCATGGGGCAGTACAGAGAGCAGAGGACAAGCACTGCTTCCTCAGAAGGAATTAGTTGGGAGATAAGCAGCACTGCGTGCTTTGTTGCCCTGATATGTGGATCTAGGCGACAGGTAGGGGGCTGCTGTCACTGCAGTTCCTGGTCACTCAGCCTTTGGGAGCAAGGGACCAGGAGCTACTGTGCGTGTCATATAGCAGCCCAGAGTGCTGACCACTGCCTTCAAACCTCAGTGTCTCATCCTGATTTCAGGGAGGGGCTGGATCTAAAATAAAACCAAGGAAGGTCACCTTAATAGCCTCTGATTACCAGTTTGTTCTGTGCCCAAGGGAACAAGGCATTTACATCTCCCATGGGCATTTAAACCTTTCTGTCTAAAATATGATACAGCTTCCCCTGAAGAAAAGTTTTCAAGTAAGCTTCTAACATGAAGGACAACACAGAGCCTGAGTCTGCAAATGGTTGGAATAAAAAATAATTTTCATCCCATGAGACAGTCTGTCAGCTGGTCACAAGTCACAGCTCTGGAGCAGGAAGGAATAAATCCCAGACCCTGCCCACACTGAAGGCCAGTCAGTGTAACTGTGGTATAACTGCATTGACTTCAAAAGGGGGCACTGTTAAATTGATGTTGAGTCCTTAAAAACTGTTACCCCATTTATTTAGAGAGCTGTGGACTCCCAATATCTTAGACCATTTTCTGGTTCTTTGTGGGAGATCTCTGAGATACAGAGTAGAAATCTAAAATGCTATCTGGAACTGGTAAAAGTAGGTAAGTTGGAAAAGAGGAATTTAATTTAAGCATCTAACTTGAAGTGTCTCAATTCAGAAACAGCATTCCTATATAGACAACAGAGAGAATCTGTTAGAGGTCAGTCCTTCCTTTGCTAATCTGAACTGTTCATTTGAGGTACCTGCAGTTATTTATTTACCCTACAAGGTGCCCAAACAGACAGCTCTGCTTTTGCAAACTCTAAATCCAAGAAACATTACAAAATACATCTTACCTGCTCTGTGAGGAGCTCTCGGGTACATGGTACATGAAGACATTTCCTCTGGAGGCGGCAGCCCAGTGATTTGCCATGTTTATGATGGGACACGTGATAAACTGGTCACTGATAAAAAAGGAAGAACAGGGGACAGAGGCAGTTACATAATGGGTAGAAGAAAAGAACCCTCCCACAACCAACCGACAGACCTCTAAATCTTCAAAAACAGCCCATGCTTCTGCCTTCAAGTCCACTGAGGGAAGCCATATAGAGGATGCTTTGTGAGCCATTGCAGCTTAGAATTCACACAGATTGCTGGTGTATGGATTGTTGAACAATGGTAATGCTATCAAGTAGCCAGATCTGACACATAAGGAGTATCCTCACCAAAGAAATAATCTCATTTTAGTCTAGCTTATGAGGGTCCATGCTTGTAATAATAGAAAACTTCTGGCACCTCTAGGTTGTGATGGCCTCTAGTAAAAGGATCACTATATTTCCTGGGTTAAGATCTCTAAAGGTCCCTTACAACCCCTGCTGTTCTGTGATTCTGTGTGACATCATTTCTACATTTGGATCTGTGATTTTTTGGGGGGTAGAGTTTCAGAGTTGAATCAGAGAGAGACCACTTTTGGAGAAATTCTTCAGGGCCTCTGGTAGGGTTCACCAATACAGCATATCTGGTGCAGTATGTCTGAGACAGAAAGATTAAACAAGAAAAGTGCAATAAGATAGTTAAATGATCAGTTTATCAGCAGGTATTGCAATGAAAAGGTATGAGTGAAGCAAATGTATCCAGACTTTCCTAGCTTCCATTGCCTCAAGAAATGGGGCTGGAAGGTGAGGTGAGCAGTTGCTGGCAGGAACAAAGCAGTTGAAGAGGGGTAGGCAGAAAACAGGATACCTTACTGTGAGATATCTCATTATGATTCCTCAAGGCAATATTATGTGTAGACATCTCATTCTACATGTGCTCAAAGACTCAGCACAGCCTTTGAGTGTTTTTATACCCATAACTACATGAGCACACACAAACGTATCTGCTGCGGAAGTGGGAGGTTTCAATTCTCAGTCTAGTGAATCTGAAACAGTAGCTGTTCCTTCAGACTTGGTGGATAAAAAAAGAATGACTGGTGGCAAGAAAAAACAGTGTCAGAGAAGCATAAAAACATGTTGCTATATTTAACTGGCATGATTATAAAAGGCACTGTTTGGGGATCTACTATGAAAGGCACTATCTTGGTTCAGTAGAGTTTATTTTAAGCCCATCTGTGAGACCACAAGCTACAGGCTGACTGACCACAATGCTCTTTGACAGTTATGGTTGACAACACCCATATTAAATGAAAATTACTGTTCATCACATGCCTACCAGCATGGGGTTTTGGAGGAGCAGATGGTCTTTGAAAACTAAGGAGTCTATGAAGAGCATTATCTCTTGAGGAATACTTTGAGATACATTTCGCCACTCAAAACTGATTCTCAGTTGGTGCTATGAGGGGAAAAAAAAAAAACCCTAAACTAGTAACTACGAAAATGAAATGATTGTTTCTTACAGGCATGGAATACCAGAGTCAGAAAAAAAAGAAAAATAAAGGAAAGAAAAAAGAAAATGAAGCTTTTTTCATACCTGGGGAAAAAGTCCAACAAAACAAAAAAAAAAGAGAATTGCAGCTAAAACCATTTTAAAAGTGGAAATATTTGAATGCCATAAAATAAGCACAATGTATGTGGTTTATAACAACCACTTACCAAACACTTCCTCACACTTAATAATCCTGTTAGCAATTAATTATAACTTCCTGACATAGAGCTTTTCTTGAGTTATCTGGTAGTAAGATTTTTGTTAATAAAAAACAAACCAAAACCCACCCAACCAATCAACCAAACACCAAAAAATCAGAACCAATCCCCTCTTTCTTTCATGTATGTGATATTGATGTAGGTGACTCTCATTCTGTAACTGTTGTCTCCCCTGTCTTCCTCCTGTAGCTGGAGTAATTTCCAAAGTGTTTAAAGCAAAGGATTATCATCGGACATCCTGGTTTCACTACTTATCTGTCTGTTTGCTTATGGCAACTCTTTAAGCTGTTCATTTTGTTCCTTAGCAAGTCATTTGCCTCATATTGTAAACAATCCCTCTGCCCATGGCTGCTGCAGGGTGCTTGCTGGCTGACAGCAGAGGAGCTACAGCTATTTGTGTATCGTGCTCCTGCTGTGAGTAAGCCATGTGCCTCCTGTCACAGCTCTGGGAAAGGCAGAGTTTGCACCATGCTGAGCCCTGGGCTGAAAGTGGATGATCAAATGCAACAGCCCTGTGTTATAACAGCTCCTTATGGAGGTATTTGGATAGGAAGAAGTGTTAAAATTTAAATCCTTCATTGGATTATTATGGTTTTAAACCTTACTGATCTGACTAAAGAATTATAGCCCCATGGGTAATGGGGTGATGGAAAGAGATGGCAGACAAGTCTGGCTTTAATGCCCATGAACCATAGTGCTTACACGTGTGCTGTGTGTAGTGGCCCCAGAAGCTGCTGTGATAGTGGCCCATCCTTGGGACAGGCTATGAGGCAGGGTAAGTGTGGCATGATACAAGACTCCATCCATGGCACAAGGTTCAACCCACAGCCTTTTGGCTTGTATAGAACCATTGAATAGTAGGGTTTGGAAGGGACTTCTAGAGATCATCTAGTCCAACCTGCTGATACCGTGACCTCAATACACTGTCACGTCTGGACCACCCAGAAAACTTCTCCAAACAGATTTGGTCACCACTGTCTTGGATCAGATGTTTCCAGGTGAATCTTGGCTTCTGTTCATCTCCTGTTCACAGAGGCTCCCCGGGAGAAACCCCCTGCAGCTCTGATGAAGAACTGAAAGGAAAAATCTTGTCTCTAGAGTCTCAAGGTAGGACAGGAAGCTTTCATACTACCAGTGCAGATACCAGGAGCTTGTACCTACAATGCCTCAGTTCAAAACAGCAGTGAAACAGCTTGGATGGGCCTGCTCAAACTACCAGCTTCTAAAACATCACCTTAGAAATGTTAAGAGTTTTTGTAATGAATCTGCTCATGAATAGGGAAACATTTTAATTTGATTTCTGAAAATTGGGTCCATTTAAACATTCAGCCCCTGACTTTGCACAGAAGTAGAAAAAAGAAGGTAAAAAGGTTTCCCATCAGTTTGCTTCTCTTCAGAAAAAGGGGCCCACTGCCCCACAGCTCAAGATCTGTAACTGCCTAGAACAAACTGACTGCCCATGGAAAAGAGAACAAGATCTACAGTCTTGTTTACAGACCAAAACACCTTGTGACTCAAGCTGAAGATATCCCCCAGTCTCTATGGCCTACCATAGGTGTCATAGCTGCTGTGGAGTCTAACTCAATAGGACAACAAACTCTTCAAAGTGACTTACCCATAACTGCTGGACCCTGATGCTATACCCAAGGGTCAAAGCTATGCATATACACTAAGCAGTGTGGACACGGCCCACTGCTCACCTTGCATTTTCCAATGGTCTCTGCCTGCAACGTTTCAGTATGGGGTTGGATATGATGCAAGTTGCTCATGCATCTGCTGATGTTTCATCACAACTGTTTCTTTTGGAAGAGATTGGAAGCCCCTGTGATTCTGTAGTGTGTCTTGATGGACTGATAAAAAGCAAGAGTCAAACACCATGTGTTCTCCTTTCACCTCTACAAGAAGACTTCTTACAGAAGCATCCTACTGCTTGATTCTGTGTTCTCTCACCATGCAAAAGCACACACAAAGGGAGTAAAATGCAGATTGGATGATATCCATAGAATCATAAAATCATAGAATGGTAGGGGTTGAAAGGGACCTTTAGAGATCATCCAGTCCAACATCCTTGCAGAAGCAGGTCCACCTAGATCAGGTGGCATAGGAATGCATCCAGGTGGGTCTCGAAGATCTCCAAGGAAAGAGCCTCCACATCCTCCCTGGGCAACCTGTTCCAGTGCTCCCTCACCTCAACAGTAAAATAGCTTTTTCTTGTGTTTAAATGGAACTTTTTGTTTTCAACTTTCATTCCATTACCCCTTTACTCTGGAATGATTAAACAAGGATCAAGAAAATATATGAATAAGCTTAATGAGATTCTTCTTCCATGGGTAAAATGAGGATTAGCAATGCACAGGATGGGGTTGGGAGACACTTTTCTGAACATTTACAAAGGCTTCCTGGTTTTACATAGGATACTTACCTGTAGAAAGCCTGACATTGTGAAAAAATATATTTTGCAGGTTTCATAATATAAAAATTAATGTAGCTGCTGAAATCAAAGTTTGCAAACTTGACCAATCTCCAAATTTCCAAAAACTAGCAAAAGTATATCTAACTGTATAATTAGGTGACTGTGTGAATAAAATCAGTCTATTAATTCTTCCACTGTCACAGGGATGAGAGGACTCAAGGAAAAGATGATGCAGAATGTGCAACCAACCAAGATATCTTTCATATGAAAGACTACACAAAGAAGCATAAGTAGTCTGAATACAATAGACATTTCAGGAAAGACAATTCAAAGATTTCATAAGGTAAAAAAGTCATCTCAGTTTCTGTTTAGCAGTGACATTTGAAACCTCATGGAAAATGAAATAATATTCCCCATTTTCTGTTTGTTTGCAGAATTTCTCAAGGTTTTCAGGATGTAAATGCATACTTGAGACAAACAAAACAAACTTCATTTAACCTCATTCACACTGTTGTAATAGGATGAGTTTCTTACCGGGTGGCATTTTCCAAAGCCCTGGAAAAGGATGAATAATCATCAGTTGAGTGTTCGAGGGAGTAATACCACGTAGCTGCAGCTTCAATGAATGAATTAGACTCTTCTCCTCCAAGAGAATTTTGCAGAGCCTGATAAAAGGCTGTTTTGCTGTTGGCTCTTCCTTGACTTTCTTCAAATTTCTGGGAACAAAAAGCATACAAAGGATTTACAAACAAAATCAAACGATACATTTTTACTGGAACAATATAGGCTCGGATCTCCCTCTGCTGGAACCAGTCCTCTCAAATGGGATTCCTAGGGGAAAAAGTAGGGGACAGTCCTATTTTTGCTTTCACCAGTCAGCAGTGTTGGCTTCCTCTAAACATACTATAGGACTGAATATCTAATCTATAAAATCCAAATCATGGGTACCATGCTGTGCAGATGTAGCTCTAATACTACAGAAACGCAACTGTCTCTCATAGAAGTTGTTCATGTGGGCAGTTCACCACTGTAGGTGTGCCCAGTGCTGTCCAGAAGGAAAACTAGAGGGGACACAGGGAGATAGGGCTCCTTTCCTTTGGATATTCCAGAAAACAGGCACAACATTTAAGCGTGTTATGGCTATATCACTTTTCCTCTTCTGGAAATACCCTACAAAGAAATATGGCTGCCATAAGGATGGCCTGTATTTAAGTCCCTTCTGGAACAACACGTGCCTTAGCCCTGGAAGTGAAATCTCCCTTCTCTAAGTCTCAATTCAAGTAGCAGTCATGATCTTCAAACTTCATAACACTTATGGCCTTTTAGAGACATCTACAGCAGAATGCTCTTTTCCTGAGATCTGTAGTGTGAAACATTTCCTGACATAAAGGCATTTTCCCCAGAGCAGAGTGCCCATGTCACTGCAGAATTACAGACAGCAGAGGGACTATCTTCCATAACAAAATCTATACATGACATTGTTTTTACCAAAGCTAAAGACTTCTGGAAGTTTTCAACACATCTTTCTTTGAGGAAGATTTTTAATTTATCAGTTCAGACTTTTCACCTTTTTGCTTTGTTTTGGAAGGAATTTATTTCATGATCAGAAATAGAGCAACTTTCTGGGGAAAAAAAAGTAACCTGAACTTTCTGTAGATCGAGTCCTTTATAAAGAGGGCACCTTGCAGGTGTACACTAGCTGAAACTTAGTATAAGAACTCCAGAGAGAAACATCTAATAAACTACCTATATTATTTTGGGCAGTCAGTCTGATGCAAGATAGGCTGATGTCTGCCCAGTCCAGTTACCATAGATGCTTTACTCAATATATTATTTTGATGGCCCACAGCTGGTTTTCATCATGCTCCTAGAAGATCTTTCCACAGCCCCATACAGAAAGTACAGAAGGAGTAATTGCTTTTCAACAGATTCACAGAAATGAAAGTTGGAAAATAAGTCCCTGTCTGCTGAGGCAGAGACTTGTCCTTACTGATGTACTCTAATGCTTTGTTCATTTTGAGTAAGTGACTTTACAAGGGATTTCAAAGTACTATCAGCAAATATTCCACAGTCTAAAAAGAGCTTGGCAATTTTCCTTGTATTTATAATAAATTCTTCTTTGGCTAGATTTTGACCCATGCAATGTGAAAAGAGTCATGTAGTGCCAGTTTCCATCATACAGCTGTACTTTAGAAAAGATCTGCAGCTCACACCACACGTCACTGCGTGTGCACAAATGCCACATATCTAACTGCATAGCACACTTGCCTGCAAAATCATTCAGTATAAATACAGCAAGAACACACCTATTTTTCTGCAAGAAATAGCAATTATCACTGAAGAACTGACCACAAGTTCACTAAATTCAAAAGTAGGGCTTTCCATCAGTTTTGGCACACATCAGTTCAGGTCCCTACTAACCAGCAGAAGCATTGCCTCTGTCTAATTAGGAATCTACCATTTAGTGACTGGAGCTGGTGGATTTGTCATACAGTTATGGATAAGAACAGATGCTTTTCTGTGTCAATGCAGAGCCCAAACTCTTATGGTATAAAGCATCCTGTGCAAAGTGACTTTCATGCAATGCTTTCACTTTGTTGGTTTTCTTTACTGGATTTGTTACTTTATTCTATGCATGTCATGGATACTTAGAAAAAGACAGAGAAAATATCTTATTGACTATGTACCCTGGGAAGTGGTCCTTCACTGCCTCATCAGCTAACAAACACCAAATTAACATGGCTGAAAATCACAGAGGAGATGGGTCATCATATAACATATGGTTAAGGTGAGGAACTCCTTGCGACATAGTTTTACAGATGCCAAAATTGATGAAGCTTCATGAAAAAATTTGTTAATTAAAAAAATACATATATAATCAGTTGATGGTTATTAAATGTGGTAATACTAACTTAAGCTAGAAAGTCCCTGAGTTGCAAAGTGGTAGAGGTTTAGAGAGCATTTAGCAGAAGTATCAAATCTGCTTACCCTCTTCTTACAAACATCCATTCAAAGCCACTGCTGAAAACAGAATTCTGTGTCAAATGGGCCTTTGATCTGAGTCAGTACTGTCATCTTAGGTTTTTACTGTGCCTATGCACTAGTTTCTGTGATCTTCAAAATGCCTCCAAAATTCTAGTGACTTTTCTCAGCAATCAATTGATAACAGAATGGGGTCCCTGAGATGTGCTGAGTCAGATGAAAGAGGACCCAACAGGCAGAGATGGATGAGAAACAGAACTGTCATTTGTAAGACATTTTGAGATATTTCATCCCAATGAGCAGTAAAATAACACAATCTGAGACATGATTTCACAAGTGCTGCCTTGGCTACAGTATAATATAATTTAAACACTCAATTTCAACATGATAGAACAGAAAAGGTGATATGTTCAAAATAAAACCCATGAAACGTTAAAAGACAAAGCTTTGAGAAATTGATTTAATTTTACCAATTTTACATGTCAAACAAATGTTTCCCATTAGAAAATACATGCCCAAAGAATAATTTTCAATTAGCAGTAGATAAAACAGCTGCTGCCAGCCTAATAGAAACAGCTGCATGTTTCATGAAATTATTTACATTGTGCTAACCTTTAAAGAACTATTAGCAACTGAACTCAGAGTTTTAACAGGGTTTTCAACTTTTTTTTAAGGAAGTGAGTAAGAAAATAAAGACAGCAGGTGCACCACTTTCTGCTGTTCTGGTAGAAACAGGCTGTGATAGAGCCATCATAAACATTGACTAAATAATGAGTTAAGCAATGTTTATTGTTTGTGTTTCTACAACATAGCTTCTGGAGCATATGAATGGTCCAGTCTTTACAAAGAAAATGTATCTGTACGTAGACCAAATGTTTCTGTCTTCCAAGGGTCAAAATGTACTTTTCTGACAAACTGGAATGGTGATAACACAAAGTATTTATAGATCTTGGGTCTTAAGTGGTTTTCAATAAATATTGTCACAGAAGATGGTGAAAGACCTGCCAGCCATTCAGGACAGACTTTCAAGGTTTCCAACTAGTTGCAAAGTGAAGTAAAGAGCTGGTATCAGCCCATTCACTTCACAGATTGCATTTATCAGGGTGCTGCTCCCTTGATCATTGCAATTTATATACACGTATCTGACATTTGTTGTGTGTTGCTGAGTACTTTTATTGATAAAAAATTTAACTGGCTGTAATACAGGGCAGAATGGAAGTTCTGGTGTGCATATTTCCAATTGTTTAAATGAGGTAAATAAACCTCATTTCTGTCTATTCACTCCCCTTTGTCCTGGTTCTGGGTTCGGCAGCTCACTAGATTTATACTAAGGAAGGGGAAAAAAGAAAGAAGAAAGTATGTAAAGTAAAACATTAGCCTTCCAACTAAAAAGAAAGTTAACAATCTTTGCAATGTGGAGATTACAAAGTAGGTACAAAACATATGGAGGATATTGACAGGGCTACACTGACTTACACACACATAGAGATGAACACATACATAGCAGCATGAGTGAATCCATATATCTAATGCCACTAGGAACCATTAGAACCTCCCACCTGAGCATCTCATGTAGTACAGGGATAAAATTTTGTCCAGTTGGGAATCAACATTTTTAGAGGTTTCTGCTCAGCTGCCTTAATCTATGACTGCTCAAAGCTCATATCCCTGAGGGTCTGCCATGGGATTTGCAGTTAAAGGCTTCAGGCTTAACTGCTCCGTATGCCACATAATAGTGCATTATGGTACCACTCGCTATTCCCTTAACAAACTCTGCTTTGTTTCAACCATCTGATGGCTGCACTGGGGATGAGTAAGAAGTGCTCCAGGAAGTGGTAAATCTGTCTCAGTTCACATGAATAAACATTCAAGTGAGTGCCATAAAATGGTCATTTCCATGGGCAAGTTATTGAGCACCACTGTTCAGCACACTCTGCTGCAAGCATCACCGAAAGACCTCAGTCTCTAATTGTAAACAAATCAAACCTAAATGTTTTGCTAGCACATAAGTGGTGCCTTCTGTCTTTCTAGTTAATTTTTAATAGTAAAAGTCTTAACAGGCATTAGCACAGTGTGGCAGTGAGAGTACAGAGACATCTAACACAAGAGCCCCCCAGAAGAACATGGTGCCAAGTGGATTTACCACCTTCAGGTCTGGTTGTAATGTAGAGGTTTTACTCTCACTCCTAAGACTTGGTTGCTAAGAGTTTATAAAACTTTCATGAAACTCCAGTCTAAGGTGCTATGGTTTGCACCACATCTCAAGCTTGTTTGCATCCAAATGATTAAAAGTGTCTCCTCACCATTTACAGGATCAGTACTTCATCAGCGACCTGGATGAGGGGACAGAGTGTACTCTCAGCAAGGTGGCTGATGACATCAAACTGGGAGGACTGGCTGATTCCCCAGAGGCTGTGCTGCCATTCAGCAGGATCTCAACCAGCTTGAGTTGGGCAGAGAGGAAGATCATGAGGTTCAACAAGGACAAGTGCAGAGTCCTGCATCTGGGAAGGAACAACCCCATGCAAAAGTACAGACTGGGGATTGCCCTGCTGAAGAGCAGCTCTGCAGAGAGACCTGGGAGTCCCGACTGATAATAAACTAAACATGAGCCAGCAATGTGCCCTCGTGGCCAAGAAGACCAATGGCATCCTTGGATGCATCAAGAAGAGTGTGGCCAGCAGGTCAAGGGAGGTTCTTCTCCCCTTCTACTCTGCCCTGATGAGGCCTCATCTGGAGTACTGAGTCTAGTTCTGGGCTCCCTAGCAGAAGAGAGACAGACAATTTCTGGAGAGTCCAGCACAGGGCCACCAAGATGATCAGGGGACTAGAGCATCTTATGAGGAAAGGCTTTGGGAACTGAGGCTGTTCAGCCTGAATAAGAGGAGACTGAGTGGGGATCTCATTAATCCAAGTATTTAAAAGGTGTATGTCAAGTTGATAGGGTGACACTTTTTTCTGTAATGTCCAGTGAATAGGACAAGGGGTAATGAGATGAAGCTGGAACACAAAAAGTTTCATCTAAACCTAAGAAAAACTATTTTGATGTTCAGGTGAGGGAGCCCTGGCACAGGCTGCCCAGGAGGGTGTGGAGTCTCCTTCTATAGAGGTTTTTAAAACCCACCTGGATGCATTCCTGAGTGACCTGATCTGGGCAGACCTGCTTGAGCAGGAGGGTTGGATTAGATGATCTTTAGAAGTCCCTTCCAACATCTACCATTCTACGATTCAGTGATTCCCCAAGTAGAGTTCAATGTTATGTCCACCAACTAAAACTTTCCACTTTTCTTGGTATATCAGGAAAACCAGCCTTGGGTTTTCTCAGAAAGATCCAAGTGAGATCTACTATAAGGGAACACTTTACAATGAATGAAGTAGAATTCTGAGTGGAATACAGTGTGGGTAGTCTCAAATCCTTCTTCTATTATGGGGTGAGGAGAGTTAGTACAGATCAAAGATCCCTTGTGACATTATGACATAGGAAACGGGGCACAGACTTCTCGGTATCAACCACCACACACACTAGTTTCTGCCACTGTAGCTAAATGCATCTGTGACCTACTCAGGACTTTATCATCTGACTTTGAGTGCAACCACGCATGATCAGGGCTATGAGATAGAAATGCTCTTGAGGACATGGAAAATGAGTGTTATTAAATAGCTTAATGACAGAGGAAGTATTACAGTTTCCCAGTCAATAATAAACTAACTGCTTGGACAAGGAAGAAATGAGGAAACTTTAACCTTGCAGATGGTCTTTAAGAAAACAATCCAAAGACAGGAATACAGACTGGTCAAAACAGTCATATTCCCCCAGTCTCTAAAAGCCTGAAGACACAGGAAAATAGAAATAAAGAAATAAAATGTGCATTAAAACATCATCAGTTCTTACTGAGAATATAAAAACAGCTCAAGGAATAAAACAAAATATAACCTCCAGCCATGAACATTATGAATTTTCTAGAACAGAGATGGAATCTGACCTGCAGCAGTAGCATCAAGTATGGTAGGTGCTATTTTAATAGCTAGTAAAGAAGTAGTTTTGCCAGAGGGGATTAGATCATCTTCAACAGCAGGAGATTTTAAAACAGGTCTCTCAGGTTGAGATAGATATGACCAGCACTTAGTGTTGAGTTGCACCAAGTTTTTGAGTCCCCTTCCCAATCTTATTTTCTGAAAGCCTGTAAATAAAGAAGATATTCTAGATTTTCCTCTTTGGAAAGGCAATGTTTCACTGCCAAGCCCTCAGCTGCAAATGTTTTTCCTTTTCACGTCAACCTGACAGTGCTGGCTTCTACCACTCCTGGCTTTCATTAACACCATGATTTCTTGCATAATTTCTAATGTATCGTGGAATTTCATTGTAGTTTTGCAGATAACTGTCATATGTGGACATAGCAGCAAAGGAAAGAATTTCGCTTCCTAGTTTTCATCACATGACTTATAATGAGGTTATTGAGGCTTATTCCCTTTCACAGGGTCTGGATCATTATCTGTGGGCCACCAGCACCACAGTCTGTTTCCTGTGCCTGACTTCCCTTTTAATTGATTCCAAAAAAGAAAGAGACATGAAATAAGAACAGGAAACTTTTGGTGGATAATAAACAAGCAATATTAACTTCATTCAGGTGCATCAAAAAGCACCAAAAGTTCCAAAGAGGTAATTTTATCATTAATTCTCAAGTAAAATGGTCTGTGTGTTATTTGCTACCAGGAAAGAGAAGTTGGAACTAGCCTTTCACTGCCTTCTAAGACATGAAATCCACACAGCTACAGAAAGATAGCAAGAGACCCGTAGTTTACTTCCAAAACCCTTCAGGTAATCTCTGCTGTGTTACAGTCTCCCCTTGATTCCTCAGTATATATCTGAGCATGTTGGAACATTTAATTTAATTTGGCAGTGTTAAAAAGGGAAGTGCTATCGTTCCCATCATAGAGGACAAATGAATTAGAAGAGGTTGATACGGTGTCTCAAGAACAGACAGTGCCAGAGGGTTCACAAGAAGATGCAAAATCCCTCTGAGTAGACTTTCATGCTTTCAAGGACTTTTTTGTCCAAAATACAGCATGGAAGCAATTCTTTTTCACTTCATTAGCTTACTTCCTGAAACATTGGTCTACAGGTCAGACCAGTGCTGTCCTTAGTCATAGTTAGCAAGTTCCATGTAAGACAGAGTTTTACTTTTAAGTTTTGTTAAGGACAGCAGCCTTATAATACATATGATGATCATATCTATTAAGGATGATGGCACCCTGGCACAGTCTGCTCAGGAAGAGCATGGAGTCTCCTTCTCTGGAGGTTTTCAAAACCCGCCTGGATGTGTTCCTGTGTGATCTGATCTAGATGGACCAGCTTGAGCAGGGGGAGTGGACTAGATATCTTTAGAGGTCTCTTCCAACCCCTACCATTCTGTGATTCTTCGATAGCTATTCCATATTCAGAATCATCTTTAAAAGAAAATCTACCTCATAAACACAACAGAGAAAAAAGGTTGCCATAAAATATCCTGTTGGCATGGAAAAGACTGACTTAGCTCTGCTGCACTGTGAAGAACCTTAGAACCAAGTTATGAGTTCACTTTCTTTTTTATGATACAACTGAGATTACAATATAAATTGGATTTTAGAGACAGTAAAACATACTGCTGCATATTAATACATGCTAAATCGTTGCTGATCCTGCTATTTTATGTCTCTCCCAGTAATTTTAATCAACAAATATAATAAAGCCATTAATCAGCCTGAATAGGACTGGCTGGAGATGGACAATGTCTTTGCATACTAGCACAAAGTATAATTCATAGCAATCAAAAAACATCTGGTCTGGCTGCATATGATTACTGTCATCATTATAACAACAGTAATACCAGTTCATTAACAGTGAGGCTTTTCATACCTTAATTGCCTTAGCTCTGCTGATCAAGCCATCCTGCTGAGCACTTCCAATGAGCAGATCTACCTTCCGAAGTTGAGGGCGCTGCAGGAATTTAGCTAAAGGTTCCCGAAGGTAAACTCCATCCATCACTGGACCCCAGTACTGGAATGGGCCACTTATAGCTAGAAGCTAAGTTAGCAAAAAAAACCAATAATAGTGCAGTTAAATGAGCCTATCCTGATCATTTCCATTTTATTTATGCTCCAGATAACTGACTTGGTAGTGTAAGCTCTTCATTGGCTTTTGCCGACAGTCTCAGTATGTGAAATGAGCTGAACAAGGCAGAAGGTCTTATAGTCATTATGGTCTTATAGTAATACAATTTTATTTTAAATTAGGAATTGGCTCTACAGTAGTCCTGATCAGAAAATATATTGTCAATGAGTGCTTTAATCTGTGGGTAAAGGAGCCATCTTTAGAATTGTTTATACTGCAGATTTTCAGAAGTCTCCAATGTCTAGGGGTTGGACTAGATAACATTTAGATGTCCCTTCCAACCCCTACCATTCTGGGATTGTATGACTTAAGGGACAGAGCATTGACATCCCTCTCCACTCCCTTTTCTGCAAAAATGCAGTTACTGAAGCTACAGAGTTGATTCTCCTCAGGGACAGATGAGAGGGGACTGAAAGATTTAGATTAATTTTGGAAGACATAGTCAAAGTAGCGTAAAAGGAACTTTGTCTAAAGGAGAACCAAGTTGTGATTATTCATAGGTCAGAACTAGATGTCACAGACATCAGCGTCACTCCACCAAAGCCAGTCCAGTTTCTCTTTAGCAATCATTCAGGCCAATATATCTTTCAAGCTTTCTTACAGCTTCACAGTGGTGGAAACATTTTGATTGCTTTCCAATGGCTTGTGTTTTGCTATGGCGTACCTTAGTCTGTGCATCATTCAGGACACGAGCAGGCAACTGGCGGAGGCAGGCTACAATTTCATCACTGGTGGATGTAGGGCATCCCACATCTTCAGCTAGGACTGCTGCTTGGGTCTGGGCTCTCCTCTTCGTAATAATGGATGCTGGAGAAAAAGCTGAACCTCCCTGGAAAAGTCAACAGATCCAGTCAAAACACCTGATGCCCTGCCGCAGGTAAAAAAGATAAGAAGGAAAATCTACTGAACTGCAGAATGGAAAACACTGATATTTACATCACAAGAAGCAAGTTCTAATGATCAAAGCAAAGGGAAGAAGGATAGGTTTGTCTGCTCCCAGCTCTGCCATGGTTATGTTGGAAGACCTCTGAAAAGTGTCTATGCTACATCTATAACCAAGTCACAAACCTTTCGGAAAACTTTGCTGCAAGTGGAAACATTTAAACAGGAGCAGATACAAAGAAGCTGCTGTGAGGCACATCAGCAAATGGAGAGTCCACATTACACAGGACACCAAAGAGAGTTTTAAGACCTTAACTGTGGTAAACAGGGACTGAGAGCAAGCATAATATTTATAAATAAACCCATGAAGAAGAGCTATTTATACCTGAGGACAATGCCAAAACTAGGCCAAATAGGCATTATCTATTCTTATTGAGTGAAAATAAATTTAGGCTAGAAACACTAAGATAGCTGATCCAAGTAGCAGTGAAGGTTTATAGGGGCTATGAACAGAGGCAGCAGGAACAAAAGGCTGAACCAAGCTGCAGAAGATCAACTAAAGTCAGAGCACTTCAAAATCAGAGCACAGGCTACAGTCCAATCTCTACCTCAGACTCTTTGTTTCTTTGCCACAGCTGTGCCATCAAGAAAAGATGCTACAGATAATACAGATAAATAAGCACAAATCTGATAAGATCTGACCTAGAACAGAAAGGTTGGAATAGCTCTGACATGGTTCAAATGACTAATTTCCAAACATTTACAACAGTTTACTATAATAACTGCTAAAATTAGCTTCCATCTTCTAAAGAAATCCAAACCCTAGATGCATGATATGAAAGACCCCCATCTATTGAACTGATTAACTCAAAGATTATCAATCCTGGAGCCATCTCTGGTTTTAAAAGGGCAGAAGAACTAAACAAGAAATAGACACCACTTGGCCTTATTCCTCACTTCTGCCCTTGATTTAGATGAGAACTTGAGCGAGCGATGGGCTTTATCCTCACGTGGGACTTGCGGTGGCCTATTTTATGTTCGGAAAGCACGATATTTGCCAGCTGTTGACTAGGTGCACTGACTCAGTTGGTCATGAGAGAGAAAGAAATATATCCTTGATGAGAACATCTCTGTGCGTGGGTGTGTCCCCAAGACGCAGTATGAGAACGTTGTTTTTTTGCCTGGCCTTCAGAAGAGCATGTAAATCACAACTAGGATGGGAAAGACTAAAAAGGGGATAATAGGGCATGCCAGTATCCCTCAAAGGGTAGCTGCTTTGCTTTTCATTTGGAGCAAGGAATTATGTGTCTCTTTGATATAGCAGAGAAACTAGATCTAGGATTGCATTGTATTTATCCACTAATGTGGCAAACATACTCTTCAACATTGGTTCTGAACATTCTCAGCATGCTTTATAAACTACAAAGGACCTCTAACTAGCATTCCTTTAAAATCAAAACCAAACCATAAAAAATTGAAGGACTTAGTTTCCCGTATTCTGAGTGTTTCACAAATTTTCAAAGACTTTTTCAAATCCTTTCTGGATGGGGAATGCTACAAGCCTGGACAGGCAAACCTTCATGTCACAGCACTGAATATGTGTGGACTAGCATTAGACATGCTCCAAGCAAGCAAAAAAAAACCCCTAAACTTCTGCAAATACAATTGTGAGGTGAGGAAAGATCTTGTTTGGAGCTTTGCTCTAGCTGTGGATATTTTCTGTTCTTTGCATGAGTGGTTAGAACAGGTTTAAGTGCTCTTACTCTGTTTGTTGGGGTTTTTATTCTTTCTGTTTCTCATGGTAATGGCCACTTCCTCAGTTTACTTTTTTTATAGCATCTACATTCAGGAAGCACATCTTACTTTTGGGGTTTGGAAGAGATGTGCTATCCTCCAGTATTATTCATGTTTAATTTTTATTGGGACTAGAAGAGGGTCATGGACAAACTTGGGACATCATTCAAGTAGTATTTGGAAGCAATACTGTTATGTTCCCTTCTCTGGTGTATCTGAAATGTGTTCCAGGCACTGGAAACAAAGCCTCTCTTACCACAGAAATTAGGCAAGCAAAACTGTACCAGTCCTCTGTTTCTCAAATTCACAACACAATTTAGGCTCATTGTTTGTTCATCCTCACCAAAAGACCCCAATTTGGGAATGTATAAGTGAAAGTAGAAGCTGGGAGGCCATCCAGAAATAAATTTCTTCCTTTTTGAACCTGCAGTTTTCATGTTAAAAAGAAATCTTTTCTAAATGCCTTAGCTACGTAAGAGTCAGGCTCAGGACACAAAGGATTAACATAGCTACACTCAGCATTTCCCTCTTTTCCCATAAAACTATAATTTATTTGTGCAATTAGTACCAGAAACCAGTAATAAAGGAGTAGTGTGCTTTAAAAATAGGACTATTTAGGCAGAAGCAGAAATAGCAGAGGGACTGTTCATTTCCATTACATGACACCTATGTTACAACCATCAACATGACAGAATCATGAATCAAGAAACCAAAAATCATGAGAACAGGTCAAAAATAACAAACATTGTGTTCTTTTTGTTAGTCCTCTGGTTCTTAATTCTCCAGGAATTCTCCTGTACCTATAAACACAAGAGCTAAAAAAAATCACTTTTAAAATCAGCAGCTGAGATAGTCAGATAATCCTGCAGAATGGGTTTTTGAAAGCAAACCTCTAAACAATCTGAGGTATACAGTAAAATTGTGAATGTTAGCCATCTTGTCACTGAGTATTTCCTACCTCAGCATGCTCTAGAAGGAACTGAAGATACCTATAGTTCTTGTTTCAGCTGTCCTTATGAATCGTAGAATCATAGAGTGGTAGGGTTGGAAGGGACCTTTAGAGATCATCTAGTCCAACCCCCCTGCAGAAGCACCTAGATCTGGTTGCATAGGAACATGTCCAGGCAGGTCCTGAAGACCTCCAAGGAAGGAGACTCCACACCCTCCCTGGGCAGCCTGTGCCAAGTCTCCATCACCCTCACAATAAAATAGTTTTTTCTTATATTTAAGTGGAACTTTTCATTTTCCAGCTTCATCCCATTACCCCTTGTCCTGTTGTTAGCTACTATAGAAAAAAGGGATGCATCAGAGGAAAGTCCAATGACGTTTTTCTTAATGACCCGTATGGAAGCATTGGGTACTGAAATGCTGAGAAGAGGCAGTTGGAGCTGTGTTGCACAATTCACAACAGCAATATAACACTGTCCTCTTAAATTTGTAGGAACAGTGGGAACACTACAATGTTGGGCAGTAGCACCTACTGTAACAAGTGATGGCACTGAGAATGGAAGGCATAGCCTTCAATACAGTTTAGTTTGGGGACTGGCTGATTTGCAGGCATTTCTTTATTTCTCTTTTCAAAAATAGAGGTTAAGCTAGACAGTAGAAATTCAGACACTAGGAAATATTTCATGTCACAATTGTGAGAAGCTGATGGATGCAAATCAGTATTAGGCGAAGATGAATTCTTGCTTTGATGTCAGGCTGTGATGAACTGAGTTGAGGCTCGTATCTCTAGCAAACTTCTCTGTTGGGACGTCATAGCTCACAGGCCTGCATTGGTACTACCCCGTCCAGCCCAGTTCTCCCTCCACAAGTCCTTGCTGCTATTCTGATGAGATAATAAAAAAGAATATATGGACTTGTACTGTGTTTGCGTGGCAAGGTTTGGTAGCAGGGAGGTTACAGAAGTGGCTTCTGTGACAAGCATCTAGAAGCCTCCCCCATGTCTGATAGAGCAAATGGCCACCAGCTGTAGTGGACACACCACTGGCCAAGGCTGAACCCATCAGTGAGAGTGGTCTCACCTCTGGAATAAATAGTTAAGAAGGAAAAGAAAATCCCAAATCCCTGCAACAGCAGAGCCAGAGAGTGAGAACATGTGAAAGCAATATCTCCACAGACATCAAGGTCGGTGAAGAAGGAGGAGGGGAGCTGCTCCAGGCCCAGGTAAGAGAGTCCCACACAGCCTGTGGTGCAGCCCATAGTGAGGCCCTGCCCTTATAGCCATGAAGGCCACAGGTGAGCAGAGACTCACCTGCAACCCAAGGATGACCTCATGCCAGAGCAGATGGATTCCCAAAGGAGGCTGTGATCCCGTGGGAAGCTCACACTGGAGCAGGCTCTTGGCAGGACCTGGGAACCTATGGAGACAGGAGCCCACAGTGGAGCAAGTTTGCTGTCAGGACTTGTGCCCCTGTGGGGAATCTGCACTGGAGCAGTCTGTTCCTGAAGGACTGCACCCTGTGGAAGGGATCCACATTGGAGTAGATCATGAAGAACTGTAGCCCATGGGAAAGACTCACATCTGAGGAGTTTACGGAGGACTGTCTCCCATGGGAGAGACCTCACACTGGAGCTGGGGAAGAGCGTGAGGAAATTTATCCCTGAGGAGGAAGGAGAAGCAGAGACAAATTGTGATGAACTGATGACAACTCCCATTCTTTCTTACTCTGTGCCACTTGAGGGGAGGAGATAGAGAAAATTGGGAGTAACATTAAGCCTAGGAAGAAGGAAGGGGTAGAAGGAAGGTGTTTTAAAACTAAGGCTCTATTTCTCATTATCCTATGCTGGTTTTATTGGTAATAAATGAAATTAATTTCCCCAAGTCTAGTCTGTTTCACCTGTGATGGAAATTGCTGAGTGATCTCGACCTACACGTCTTTCGTTATATTTTCTCTCCACTGTCAGCTGAAGAGGGCAGTGATACAATGGCTTTGGTGGGCACCTGGCACCCAGCCAGGATCAACCCACCACAGGACTATTTATTAAGCTGTACCTCTGCCTCCCAATACACCCAGACAAGACAATTTCCATATAAGCCACAGTGCTGAATGTGTTTAATTCCTCATTTACTCTGGAAACTTGCCTCTGCAAAGTTTTTCAAAGCTGATTCACAACAGATCTAATGATTAGAAACCTCATTGCAACTAGTTTTTATCACGCACACTCTGTAAACCCAAAACCTTTCTCTCCTTACATCATGACCTTTTGTTTTTCCAGCCTGACTTGAAACTGAAAACCCTTCTTGAGCCATGTTTGTCACTTCAACACGTGCATTCTCTTCAAATTAATGCAGTTTCTCTGATGCCTACAAGGCTGCAGACTCCTTTCAAAGCAGGCTTTCTGTCTGCCCATACACTCCATACAAACAGCAATAACAGTAACACCACTCAGAAAGCGAGATAAAAAATATCTAATGAAAACAAACCAATGAAATGTCCTGATAATTCTACTTTTCCAAAAGAGACAGCTGTACAGCAACATTTTATTCGTTAAAGACAGGCACTCTCCAGGCTCTGATACACACAGTTCCCAGCCAGAAGTATCTGTCAGACCATCTGGTTTGACCTCCAGGATAGCCAAAGCTCTCCCATTTCCTGACTGCTGAACTCAAGTGCTTCCTATCACTTAAAACATAGCTTGTGTTTGACTAAAGCCTGATCTTGCATGAAGCCTTTAAGCTGGGCTCGGAGACACTGAGAAGTGAGTGAGGCAATCTCCTTTGCAGTTTGTTGAAGATAATTACTCGACTGACAGAAAACTGCACTGTGTTTTCTGTTTGAGGATGTCTTCACTTTCAGTTAATGCTAGATTAACGAGATTGTTTATACCCTGTTTTTCCTCCCTGTAAACATAAGTAAGTTGCAATGACTGCTAATTCTTCTTCCCAATTAGTTTAACAGATTACTCTTTAAAAAGACTGGACTTAAAATATTTTTGGAGCTTGTAAGGTTAGTTATTCAGTATCCTGCATTGCTTTTTCTTAGACATCTAATTCTGCACACTGGCAAGTACTTACAGCACACCAAGATTGCAGGGCTCTATGTGAAGATATGTGTACTTTTTTCCAGGCTTTCAGACAAAGTCTGTCTTCAGCAACTTGCAGTAGAAATTTTGGGACCAATTCTGTCCCAGCTAAAGAGTGATGTGGCAGACACATAGCAAACACCAGCATACAAAGTGAAATGCAATTGTCAAGTCTGTCCAGCAATGGAAAGGGAGACCAAGATAAAACATTTTCCCCTCCCATCACCAACTACTAGAATGGTCATTTCATAGAATCATAGAATCATAGAATCATAGAATCATAGAATCATAGAATGGTAGGGGTTGGAAGAGACCTTTAGAGATCATCTAGTCCAATCCCCCAGTTTTAATTTCCAGATTAAAAAGGGGAAAAAGGGGAGGATCCTCTCTCTCCTATAAAAACACAACATTTTGAAGAAGGAAGATTTCTTTTTTTATGCATGAGTCCTGGCAAGTCCTTTTTTGCTGTAATCAGAGACAGTACTGCAAGTGCAATGTTCCTCTCTTGAGTGACTCACTGAGTGCCTGTGTCAGGTTAATGACTTGAATAACAGGATATGAATACTTTCAGATGACATATAAAGCCCCATTTAATTTACATCATAACTTTCTTCCATTTAGATGCAAACATAAACCTTATCAACTATCTCATCATTTAAAAGAAGATATTAGCTGAATGCACTGAAAAGATAAACTGCCTCTCATCATTATAGCCACCAGAAAGTGGCAGAAATGACATGGAAATGCAGAATTTTATTTACCTTCCTCCCCTGCAACCTGATCTGTTTCTCCACAAGCATAGTACAAGCTGTGGCTGAGACTGTGTTTCCAGTGGAGCATGTTCTATCAAGTAAGTCTACCCTCTTCTTAAGTGTGGCCAATCTTTCCTGCTCAGTCTGAGGCCTGTCCCAATTTGTGAGTGCATCTTAGGACATAACCTTACTTCTTGTAAACAGACAAATATCATCAGGACCAGACTAAGGCAGACACTGGTGAGAAGGATCAGAAGGCACAGCTCTCCCCCTGCCTATTCCCACATGTGGTGCAGTTATCCCCCAACATGTGATCTCTCAGTAATTCCAGAGACATTTTGCATCCATTTGATGAATGCTATTAAGGAACATGCATACCACATCCCTGTGATTTGAAGAAAGTAATAAGGTCCTAAACTATCAAAATATAACTGGCAGGGTTAACCATAGGGCATCATGGTAAAATCACCTCCCCATAGCACTGGCTATAAAGCAGCCATGGCTCTGTGTTGTAGACTGATTTGCTTACCGAGCTCTCTAATGCTCTTCTGTCCCTTCAAAGCCAGGACTGCTAGCACAGCCCATCAAAGAGAACATTGCCATAGCTCCAAATTTTGGCAAAGCTTTGGGAATTTGATCAGTGTTTCCTGGTTCCAATATCTCTTACACAACAGTTCCCACACTTGTCAACTTTTAGTTTTCATCATCAAACAGATTGGCATTACAATGAGCATCTACTCAGAGTTGCTTTGGTATGAAGCAGGAACTCTACTAGGTTTTCTGGAGGTTTTTTTTGTTTGGTTTGGTTTTGTTTATTTGTTTTTGGGGTTTTTTTTAGCTTTATTTTATTTTACAAAACAGGGTATATGAGTTTTTCAGATCACATCTTGATTACAAAAGCAAGGGGCAAACTTTAATAAATCCCTTTTACTTCTATATTCATATCTGCAATACTGTGTTCTTGAGTGACTTCCATTGGGTTATTTAACAAGGCTAGACACTGAGATGGGAAAGGTCCTTAGGTTCCTGCTTCTGCACTTTGTACAACTGATGTGAAAAAGTGCTTCATAGGCAGGATTTTGCTCCATTCTTTCACTGCTAATATTCATCTTCAATTATTAATAGATAGAAATATTTTGGGGTACAAAGTAAAGAATAAAGCAAACCTTACATTCCCATTCAGACTCAGTAAGAGTGGAAAACAAAGGTTTGTGCCTTTTTTTTGTCTGTCTGAAAAAAAATACCAAAGCTGCATAAAACAAACCAGTTGGGGACTGAACATTACTGGATAAATAAATCTGGAAGGAAAAATAAAAAAAGGAGAATGAAACCTCTTTTTTATGTAAGTAATGTAAAACAGGTTATTTTGCTCATTTTTGATCCTGCTCAAACCAGCCCTGATGCAGTATGATTAAAATCTCCCTGTTTTCCTCAGCCCATAGATAAAAAAGCATCTTGAGTAGTGACTTGCAACAGGAACCTCATCTGTTGCAAACACTTTGAGCCTTCCTTATTTCTCAGAGAGGAAGTATGTGGCCTGTTTGGCAAATGCTGCTCTACATGACAGCGTGAACTTCACAACACACTCATTCGACCGGCTGCTCCTCGACTTGATCAGTTAAACCTTGCTGGCAGCATGAGAGCAGTATTGTGACTACGGCTTTTTTGAGAAATACTGCAACCTGGAATATCATGCCTAGCATTTAAAGGTAATCATTTCTCTGATACATTTTAGATTATCTGCATACGGGACCAAATGTCTTCATATTATTTATATAAAAGGGAATTCTATTTCATTAACAATGACACGATTCAGACCAGGGATTTCAAGTACCACCACAGGTAGAAATAGAAAAGCCTGCCTTGATCCTTTTCATAAGGAGTGGTACTAAAGATAGAAGGGACAAGGAGTATTTCTGCAGAAAGCACGCAGTAAGATAGAAGCATAGGACCTTATGCTGAAGCAAACTGCAGCTCACTATAAACCAAAACATGAGAAATGTCACAGACAGATTAGTGCTTTTTATTCAAAGTTTGCATAACGTGGTATTCCTGTGTTGTTTCATAGTTGCATGTCTCTGTGAATTAATGATTACAGCATTACGTTGTTCTTTCTAAGCGCAAAGGTACAAGTGCCTGAAAGCTGAAAGGATGCTCATTTTGATTAATGACAAACTAAGGGAAATTGGCCAAAAAATAATACAGTTTCTGCTATCTAAGCTGCTTTTTTACTGACATGAAAAAGAACAGAATGCTGGTGCTTTCATTTTTAAGATAAATGGAATTTAGACAGTACCTATGAAACTTTTTGAGAATTAAATTGTAAGATCTTGGCAGTATGGATGTGACTATCAGGTAAGAAAAATAAAATAGAGGACAGCATCTCAGGAATGGTGAATGTCTTAATTTTACTACTTTGCAGTATTTCTTGCAGAGGGGCGTTACTCAGGGGCTTATCTTGCCTTTTTATTTCTCTTATTGTTTTAATTTCTTTGTATTTACTATTCTCAATCATTTAAAATACAACTTTGAAAAAGTTCTTGCAATATGATGGACTTTCCCATGCCTTGTGCTATTTAACTGCTTCAGAATTATGTTTTCTCAGAGAATAGATTCTGTGAGAAGAAATTATTGCTACATGTAGTGCACACAGGAATGGAAGGTCTAAATTGTAGCACAGGCTTTTAGGACCCAAGATGTAGGTCAGTGAGATACCAGTCTTGACAGGTGAAGAGTTCATCTCTACCAAGAGTTCTGCCATTGATAAATAGGACACAAAGCAGAGCTGAGGTTATAAATGTTTCCTCACCTTTCTTTTTGCGGTAAAAAATAAAGCAGTAAAGATCACTAAACTCCATCAGTTGTGTGTTGGTAAAGAGCTACGGGTGCAGTGACTGGCTCTCCTTAGAGTGTGTACTCTAAGGGAAGGAAAGAGAGGACCAAAGCTTGGAAGACTGCAAATGTGATCTTAATGGTTAAAATCAAATTTCCACATGAGCCTGAGGAGGTAGCCAGTGAATGAGGAAAGCTGCAGGTAGAGTTTGGTTTGCAGCCCAGCAGCACAGCAGTTCTTCCAAGCTGAACAGCAGCTGCACTCCACCATATAGGGTTTTGGGTTGGTAAGAAAAGCTGAGCTTAAGAGTTTATCACTTCTCCTTAATCCTTCCCAAATTACCTTAAATGAATGATTTTCTTTGAATCTGTTGTAATTATCTGCTTCTACAGCAGAGAGATACCACTTTTACTCATATCCTAAACTCTGTCACCAAGTTTGAGATGCAGTACCTGGAGCAGATTTGTCATTTCAAAAAAATACCATCCATCAAACTGTTATTGTTCTGCTCTCAACTTGAACGATAAACAAACGGGCTCAGCCACAAGATGCTCTTAGTTTCCTCTAAGTCTAGTTTTGCAGAGTGTCTCAAAATTTCAGAAAACCACCACACAGTTTATTATACAGCAATATAATGGATTTGTATTGCACTGCCAACACGCCATGCAAGCACAGGCTTAAGGTGAGCACAGGCTGTATTAGTACTTAAGGTACTAATTCATACACTCTTACTCTAAAAGCAGTGATGCTCCATTGCCAGTGAGCAAATAGAAACAGTCTTCTGTCTTCCAGGCCCCATTTAAAACAAAACTTCTAATTTCTTCCATTTCCATCCTGTTTTCAAATGTCTGAGAGTTGAGCCCTACCTCAGGAAATTCACTCCATCACTTTTGACTAGACTACAGGCATCTTTACTGTGCCTGAATGTATAATGGCAAGTGGCCTTAGCGGTAAAACCCTATCTGATACCTGTCATTTTCCTTTCAATCATCTTGGGTAAGTGTATCAACAACAGCTGTCACAGCTTTCCATTTGCTTATTTTATTGAACACTTCTGCCATGAGTCTAGAGAACATCTTGAACTCTGTGTCTCTTTCCAGACTTCATGCTGTCACCAATAGTAATTAGCAACAGTAAAACAGCACGGAAAATGTAATGAGACGCAGCAAACTATCACACTAGTGACATCAAAGTCAAAAACATTATTGCTTCTCACAGTTACTGTAAGTACTTTCTAACATTTCTATTTTCCGTAAGTCAGATTCTTCCACATCTAAAGCTGCAGCACTAAGCTGCATGCTCTGCCCTGCTGACTTCAGAGATACTTTGAGAACAATGACTTGTATGGCAGAAGTGAGCCAGGCCAGGTTTGGATGTGGTCTGCAAAAGATATGAACTAGGCACATGCCTGTTGTTCAGTACTTCATCTGTTTGGACTAGGCAGCAAGAGGATTAATTACAAACTACATATAAGCCAACCTTCAAAAACACTTCAGGTATTTTTAAAGTCACATTTAGAGCTTAGATTCCTAAATATCATCTAGGAAAATGAACATGCATTGCTCAAACATGCCGTGCTTTCAGAAAGTTTGTATTTGGGAGGTAAAGAAGTCTTTCCATCATGCACAAACACCACACATCACTTTCCAAAGTGACTCAGGCACACCTGAAAATTGTATCCACCTTATTTTAAGAGCAGGAAAAAAGCCTCTGAAAGCACTGTCACAAATCTGATCCCTAGTAGGGTGGCTTGCTCTCCTGGCAAATACCAAGACACAGAATAAAGAGGCACATAGAGGTAGGACTCTCTCTTTCCATATTTTGTGGCATAAATTTCAAGTAGTATTGTCATCAAAATACCAATTGCATGTGTTAGAATTATAACTGGGCATAAGGATTTATGCTGCCATGCATGACACCAATCTCAAATTGCACACAGTTTTTGGTAACTACAGCTGACTTACTGTACACTTGGTCACATTTTAACTGTCCTTTTCAAGTACTTCAAAAATGCAGCTCCTACAGCACAGAGCTCAGCAGAGGTTATCTTTCCAGGTACTTATCCCACTTCTCTGTCTGACTTTTTCAGCTCTATTGAGCTCTCTGTTGCTATGCCCAGGAAATTTCACTGGCTAATTTGAAGGTGAGCCAGGAACATATGATATGTCTGGAGCCAAAGTACTGGCTGCACTATTCCTATGCGTATACCTCTTATCCTTGAAGGGATAACATTGAGAAAAATACTGAAGAAATTAAAATTTGGTCTCGTGGCAAAAAATCTTCATAGTTAGTTCAGGAAACTATAATCTTTCAAGTAGACAGTGCCTACCAAAATGAATTCTGATTTCAGTTTTAGAGACTTACATGCATTTAAATGGGGAATGATTTTGCATTTTCTATTGAGAGACCCTTTTATTCAAATATGAACACCCAAACAGTTGATTTAAATTCAAGGCCATTTTTTAAATTGAGCATCTAGACTTCTTGTATCAGGCAATGAAACAGTTATTTGTTCTTGTAAAAGCAGATTTCAGACACTTGTCAGAAAGACACTGGCACAGCTGCATCCTACAGATGTGCCACAAGCTATTTCCTGAGTGCAGACAGTGGACGGGTAACGTGCCATTTGGCTGGTGAAATAGAGACTTCTAGCAAAGAGCCTTTGGGAACAAGCACTTAAGAAGCTTGAATATCAGATGAGGTAGAGTCAAACTGTGCATTACCATCTGTTTTAGCATCAATCTACTTGCACTTGGTAAGAGACTAATTCTCTTTCTTTTGAGCGGCATTTTGTTCTGCAGGGTGTCTTCCTCAACTCGCTGTAAGACATCAAAAATTTATTGCATTAAAGTAATACATTCAATTCCTGTCAATCTGATGCAAAAAGACAATTAGTAATAAGGTCTCACTGATTTCAGCAGTACTGCTTCTCAAGTGAGACATCTCTTCAGCTAATTCCATCAGTCTCTAGCCTGTTGCAAATAAAGAACAGGATACCAAAGGCAGTGATCATCTTTGAAATATTGAGGCTAGAAAAGACTGAAAGATGCAGAATACCTACATGATGCTGCTAGAGCTGCTGGTATCCTTTTCATAGGGCAACTGCCAGAAATACATTAAATAAATAAATAAATAGCCTACCAGCTAGTGGTGTTATCTTGCTTTAGTATCCAATTTCAAACAGATACAGTTTGTCCTTCTCTGCCTCTGAAAATATACCATAGAATGAGACATCTTTCACATCCAAAGAGTTCTTCTCTCTGTCCTCTGTCAGGGAGAATTAGGATGGGTGCTGTAAAGCCATGAGAAGGAACTGTCCCTCTCACGTTTAGTCCCATACAACTGTCTGATACTGTTTTTTGTACAACCACCAAGACTTTTAAAGACAGGTATCTGAAGCATTTCCATCAGTAGCCTTGTGCAGGAGTGTTTTGAGATAAAATATTTTGAGGCAAAATGTTAATTTAAAAAAAAAATACAATAAACAACATTGACCACATTCACTGAGAACACTACTGGGTAAAGGAAAAAGACCCCCAACAATGTTCTTAGTGTTTGTCTATAAAGCTCCGTAACAAACACACAGTCTTGAAAACCAGACACATCATTCTAATTCATTTCTCTGTAGATTCAGAAATCTAAATGCTGAAAAGAACATTTTGTCTATGAAATGACTGTACGGGTATGGCTTTGCTGTGACTTCCTATTGTGCTGAGGTACTGGTAATGGAAACTTTTACTATGTTGCATTCTTCTGAGCAACTTCCCTAGCTGTGGTTTTCTGCAATTCCCCTGATAAAAGCACCAAAGTGGTGAGAGTTTAGCAAGTATGTAAAACTCTCACATGAACTCGGCACAAGAGTTCTCAAAAGCAAAACTATATCAAATTGGAGACGCCCAAACTAGGTCATTTCTCATCTGTTGGCACAGCAGGTGTTATTCTGATGTTTAATTTCAATGTCGCCTTTAATTTAGTTCTGAAGAGCTTGAACAGAATTAAAGAGCGCAATGGGAAATACTGTGAAAACGGTGAGAGCCTCCGAAGAAACAAGTTTGCCAAGCCAAACAGGTAAGGACTCTTTAATTTCTTTCACGAGAAAAAGTTGTTCAAAATATATGGTACATTCAACCATGTGTCTTCCTTCATCTGCCTGATATAGTAAAAGCAGCAAATGCATGACTACTGCAGGAGGAGGAGGGCATCCACTACACGGTGCTTATTTTTAGGTACATTCTTGTTCATTTTCCAAGGAGTACTTTAATTAAAAACCCAAATGTTAAAACTATTATTTGCTGGTGCTCCTTGAAAGACGTTCCTTCCAATTCAGAAAGCCCTGAAGCACTACTTTGGAAACCAGAAATACTGTATTTTCACATCCCTGCATGTGATATTTAATACAAATTTATTCTTGAAGTTTGGGTTTACTTCATTTAAGGTTAAACACCTGAATGACATTATACTCACACTAAACTTAAAAGGCCACTATTAATTGCTAAAAGTAGCAAGCAGACAACTTGTCACCAGGTTTATCATTAAAGGTTATAGAGAAATACACATTTCACAGGCCAAGGTACCAAAGGGGGATCCAACACATCTGTCCTATGTGTCCATGCCTGAAAAAGTCAGGTTGAAAAAGCCTCCCTGTAGGCTGGTGGAGGTCATGCATCTGAGGGGAAAGCAACAGGGATTCAGTGACCTTCTACTCCCAAACTGCGAGTGAGTAGGTAGACAGTCACTATGGCCTCAGGTCTCATGCTGCAGTACAACAGACAGCTGGTACAAGAGCTGCAATAAATCACTCCCCAAAGGTGAAGAAGATAAAACAGGGGTTTTGTTTGCTTGTTTGTTTTGAGTGTATTTTTTTAGAGTGGGAAGGTATTAATCAAATTTTTGGGGTTTTCAGTAAAAGATGGTCCAGCTGGGCTACCTATTATTATAAGGATAGGGAATGAGTCTCATTTTGTTAATGCTGGAAGAAAACCCAGCCCTGCTTTTAGCATAGCCAAGAACTAGCTGATAGGGGCAGTCATGCAGCCCTAGGTGCTAATAAGGCTGAGATCAATATCTGTTAATGGCTCCTTAGAGGCCCATAACATGAACTGAAAATGGCTGGTTTGGTTTTTTTTGTGAAGTGCCTCATGCTAATATTCTCAACAAGTTCTGTCATAAATACCATAACTTTCTGAATAGAGATGTGCACAACCTCAGAGCACGTCCTTGCTGATGAGCAAGGGAGTGAGGGGTTGCTGCCATGACTGTGTCCAAACTTGTATCGTTTATGCACATGCCAACTGTATCCCTTCCAGTGATGTAAAGAGAATATTCCTCTGAAAGACAGCTTAGTAAGCATTGATAGCACAGTGATTGCAGGGGGAAATTACCTATTTAAGAGTTCAGGGCTTTATCCACTTGCACTCTCCTACACGTCTAGCACATCTAGAAAGCTGCTTGCCTGACTTTCTGCTGCCACCCGGGGAGGGGACAAGTCTCCCATAGCTGCAGTGAATCATAGAATCATAGAATCATTTTGGTTGGAAAAAGACTTTTAAGATAATCACATTCAACCACTAGCCTCACACTGCCAAGCCCACTACTAAACCATGTCCTCATGTAGCATCTCAACTACATGGCTTTTAAATATCTCCAGGGGTGGTGACTCCATCACTTCCCTGGGCAGCCTGTTCCAATGTCTAAGTGGCAGCAGCATCTGTCAAGGCTGTAGGGATGTCTCAGACACACAGCTGAAATTGTACTGGATAGCTATGTTTAACCATCCAAGGGCAGCTTTTTGGAAACAAAAATAACCAAAACAATGGAACACCCGTCTCATAAGGAAAAGTTGGAATAGTTTCGGTTATACATCCTGGAGAAGAGAAGGCTCCAGAGACACCTTATTATGGCCTTTCAGTACTTAAAGGGGACTTATAAGGAAGGTCAGGACAGTCTTTTTAATAGGGCCTGTAGTGATAGCACAAGGAGTAATAGTTTTAAACTAAAAGAGGACAGATTGAGACTAGATAGAAAGATGAAACATTTTATGATGAGAGTGGTGAAACACTGGCATAGGTTGCCCAGAAAGGCTGTGGATGCCTCATCCCTGGAAACATTCAAGGTCATGTTGGACAGGGCTCTGAGTAACCTGATCTAATTGAAGATGTCTCTGCTCATTGCAGGGGATTTGGACTAGATGAGTTTTAAAGATCCCTTCCAACCCAAATCTTTCTATGATTCTATGATTTAACAGCCTGCATAGCTCTTTGGATCTAATTCTTATTCTGGATCAGATGAGTATCTTTCAGAATGCCTTTGATGCTGCTAATTGAAGTTGAGAATACAAACATCAGTACTGTCATCCAAATCCCATGAAAACAGACTTTTGAAAAAGAATTGGTACTAAAAGCATATATTGGAGTTAATCCAGTGAGTTTGTATCTATTTGTCTTTTTGAGCAGATCAAACTTCAAATCACATCACTGAACATGGAAGATTTCCCTCAGGTCAGGAATAGCCACCTTTGATTTAAGTTAGGTGAGGGATCCAGTCTATGGATTTAGAACAGTCCAAATAGATGTTAGGAAAAGCAGGCTTTACACTGTCTCATTTTACTGAGGCTGAATTAAATGAAAGACTGAAACAGAAGGGAAAGAAAGGAAATAATATCTTAGAAGAAGGGGGAAGAAACAGCAAACTGGAGTCTGCAGTATGAATGCACTCATCAAACCCCTATATGTCCTTCATGCTGCCCAAGAGCTACAATGAGAGAAAAACCTTGTGATTTCCTCACTTCCAGTTTATCAGGCTTGGTCCTGAAAAAGGGAGCAGTACATAAGCTGCATTTCTCAAGGAGGCATCTGGACTCCCAATATGACTGCATTCCATCTGAAAGCACACTGTATCCCTGGCATAACTTAGGTACTGACAACAAAGCAGCTACAGCAGCAAGGGGTCATTATGTGTTGTAAGCACACCTCCTCCCTCTTTCCTCCCTTGGGACATTGAGACAAGGGTCAATCCTTACTGAGCTGCACCTGCAAAACTCTCAGTTCCCAAGCTGACTGGTTCAGATCTAATTTGGGTACGGCAGTGCGGCTCTGCAGCCACACCTTATGGCTGCTGCACAGACACACACGAGTGCCCTCTGTCACCCTCCCTGCTATATGCCATCATAGGATTGCTGCTGGACAGTAAAGATGGGATGAGCTCCTGAGCAGCTCATTCACACTCTGGACAGTGACCACACCAGTGTACAGTACAGCATGGGACACGATGCTCTGCCTATGCCCTCCCTTATCTCTAATACTGCTTCATAGCCTATTCACAATGAATAGTTTGAAAGGTTGCAACGTTCAGTCTCACACTTTTCAAGACATCCAGGGATGCAGACATCTAAAACTTGCAAGTATTTCATACTCATTTCCTACTCCTAAAAAAAAAAGCCAGCCCAGATTTAAGACCTGATTCAGTAGAAATGACTGTGCTTCAATCTTTCCACTCTAACTTTTGAATCGTTCCATTTCAGAAGTAACCTACACTCACTCTGCAGAGGAGAGCTTGTGTTAGAAAAACTCAGGCAAACTTAACAACAAAGTGCAGGGAGCTCATCAGATCAGATCTATTAGATCACTGTGAAATTAAAGTATGGAGAAACAGTGTAATATCTTGAGTCCCCGTTTTAAGGGTTTTGTGTTTGAAAGGAGTTAGTAGGCGTTCTGTGAAATGTTATAGAATGTGTTAGGGTATTTCACATGAACAAAAAAACAGTGATATTTGATTAAAATACCAATTAAAATGACATCTTTTAGTTGGGTAAGAGGTTTGAAAGGTTTTGAGTAGTATAAAACACCTCTACTTTCACTCTAATGTAATTACATGTCGTTTTAAGGGGTAATTTTTGCATGGATAGGGCAGCCAACATGATGATTAATTAATTCCTTTTCAGAAATACAAATTAATGTGCAAACTGAAACAAAAACAAATATAAAGTTGAAAGTGTAAGCAAAGTAACAGTGATCTTGCTAGAGAAAAAGTAATGTATCCCACAGTGCGTAACGAAATGCAAACCACCAGCATGCAAGGAAGGAGAGCAGAGAAGCACTTGTTTTTCCACTCTTTCAGTATAGAAATAAAACATTTATAAATAAATAGTGTAAGTTTAAAAAAGCATTGCTAAAAGCATTGTCAGTAAGCTAAAAACAAAAATAGAAATGACATTCCATGTAGAAGTGCTGCCTAACAATCTGCAATGAGAAATTAGGAAACAACACTTTTTGCTCATTCTGCAGTTCTTATAAAATACCTTCTGGCATATATTTCTTGTAGTCCTGGGGAAAGATTTTGCTTTACTGAAAAAAGGCTCAGCACCAATACTTAGGTCTTGTTAGCTTCAGGTAATAAGAGTTTTTATAGCCAGAGAAGGTGTCTCTTAATTTTTAGTGCAGAACAGGGGAAGCAATCAAAGGCATGCTTAGCACAGAATTTCTTCAGCATAGTTGAACTGATTGTGTAACAAGTTACAGTAGACTAATCACAACAGTTGGATGATTAATATAAAGGTACTAGACTAGTCCTGTTTATTCAGTGACACTAATCAACTAAAAAAAAACCCCAGCAATACTAATACTAAACACATTGTCAAACTAATCAGTGTCTATTCCAGACTCTACATATCTATGCTCCCATAAGGATACTCACTAACTGTATTGTGGGGTACTTCAAAGGCTACTTAAATAGCAAGAGTGAAATGCTCACAGTCAGTTTGAATATTGAGGTAAAATGAGCCACTACTTTGCATAACACAAGTCTCTACAACATAACAACAAACAACTCCTCAATTTCCTTTTGATCACTGCTGTAAGGATAACAAGAGTAAAATAGCTAGTCTTCAAAATACTTATTTTCTGCAGAGTTGCCTGTTTCCTTCAGCCTCGCATCCCTGTCACTGTGAGTTATTTGTAAGGCCTTAGGACATAAGCAGAAAACACAGACCCAGTCTCAGCATTCACTCAGGGTGCTGTTTCCAGTTTACCAAAGAAATTATCTTCTTTAAAGGCAGGTTGATGAGGAATCTACCCTAAATAATAAAATCTACTGAGATACAGCAATATGTCTCTTGCTAAGTTCTTTCCTTCCCTGAATTTCTCATTTCTGCACATATTGAACTGCAAAGAGTGGGTAAGGATAGAAATAAAAAAACACTTCTGCAAACATGCTGATAGATGGTATTATTCAGGAACAGAGTGCTGATCCTGCTGCAGGCATAAGGAAAGCTTTGTCTCTCCATGTGCTGGTGGAGGGTACCACAACATACAGAGGGAAGGGATCCACTTCCAGAAGCAAAGCAGGCTGCATATTGCATGATTCCTCTTTCTAGGACTACTGCCAAAGAGCTAAGAACTCCCAGCACAACACATTTCTGAGTCTCTCAAGTGTTAGAATTTAGTGGGCATCACAGGGTCCTGCTAGATAAGGAGCTCTTGAATGTTTGACAATCCCAGTCGTGTCCAAAGTACCTCCTCCATCCCTAAGAAACCCCAGAACTCAGTACTCAGCACAATGCTGCAAGGCCCAGAGTTATTCCAATGATACAAAAGGTTTCATTTTCTCTTTACTGACCTCAGCTCTGCAAATTGCAGTTGTACAACGATTTAATGATTAACACCCACGTTGTCTCTCTTCTTTAAGGGAAGATGAGGGCATCATGTGTTACCTCTTGTACAGTTTCAACATGAGGAGCTGAACAAAGTTCTCTGGCTCTTCATGAAACTAATTTTTGTAAGTGAGGGGAAACGGATAATAATGGCCACACTCTCATTGTCCTTGGCTGAAACTAATTTCATACCTTGGAAAATCGTCAGTGGTGTTCAATGATGGAACAATTCTACGTGCATCTTACTTTCCTTAAATGTAATACATCAACTTGGCTCAAAATTGTAGCTGGAAGCATTTAGAGACAGTGACATTAATCAAACTGGGTTACTTCCTAATATTATAAATGCTCACTAATTTTGCTAGTTTCAAGCTGAATATGTCCTTTAAACATGGTAATTACTAGAAAAAGTGGTCTAAATTTAGTTACTTACAATTAACCAAATTACTTTTTTTTTTTCATTTCTAATGTTTCCAGATTTTTCTTACATGGTTATAGGCTCATCTTTAGCTCTTTCTGTTTAGCAAGTGACATTTCAGAGTGAGATATTTTTCCCAATTGACCTTCTATGTAAAATATAACACAGATAATGAAAAATCCATTTCTGCTTCAGAACTCTATCTTGGTTTGAAATGACATTTGCTTTCTTCTTCAACAGGTCAGGAGAGTGATTTCCTTGCTGTCCTCTATGACTATCCTTCAGCAGACATAAGCCAACCTATATTTCACATGGGGGAAAAACTACGTGTGTTATCAGAGTAAGTTGATTCAATTTCTTTATTTAGTAATTAAAAGAAATTTGCTACAAATTGTAGAATTTGCTACAATTGATGCAAAGTTCTGCTTCATGAACCTTTCCCAAACTGGATGCAGCTCAGCAAAATGAACTAAGTTCAGAATTTGCAAGGAAGAATGCTTAGCCATGGTGTAAATTTCCATTAGGTTTAAGGATTTGGGATTTCAGATTGTTCTTCAGTCCTTGGATTCCTCTAATGTGGTTTCTGAAGCTGGATTTAGACTCTGTTCTAAAGTAAGACTCAAATTAGAACTCCTTTTTGAAAAATGATTTTGAGACAATATACCCCCCGTGTTAGTGGAAAATAGAGTAACAGCAAAACCAGTTTGAGACACATAGAATTGGAAAATTATTCCGACTTTCTCTATGTCACATGTGTGTCTCGGTTCCTTTCTCATCCTTTTTATCTAGCAAGTGCTTTCTTAGAATTTCATCTTAGATTTAAAGTAACTGTAATAAAAATAATTAATAGCATATTTTTTGTCCTTTTTTAAGTGATTCTGCACTTTCTTAGTGAGGAAAATAAAAAAGGTCAAAGATTCCCCATCCAGTTCCACACAAATATTCATGAGCCTCAGAAGGAAGTAGACTAAAGAGCACGAGCTCAGATTGACCTTAAGTATAGTGCAAATATTATCACCCAAAAGTGAGCATACTTCTTGAAAAATGGAAGCCTGCAGCCCTGATATTCTTTTATTCACAACTTATATTGGCACAGTGAGCTCCTAGAAGTTACTCAACCCCACAGCCACTGTCTGCACTGCTCAAACAGTAATGAGAGTTTTGGTTTTGCAGCTGGTGGAACAGATGGATTCAAGGGGAGGCCAGACACGTTCATAGCAGTGAAATCCTATGAGGATTTGTAAATTCATTTAAAAAATTCCCTACCAGAGGAAGTCAGAGTATCAAATGGTTGGAGGACAGAAGTACGCAAGAGAAATATCACAGTTGTCTGATGAACTCTTGGACCCTTCTCCAGGCCACTGTGACCTACAACGGCCTTTGTCAGCAGCAAGACATGGGGCGATGTGGACCTTTGGTCTGACACAGAACAGCTGCAGTTATGTTCTGCTGACAAAGTGCTTTCCCTACCTCCCTGAACATAGAGGTCAGAAGGCTCAGAGAATACCACTAGATGAATTTTCTGCTGATGAGGAGCTTCCCTAAACCAGGGAATTCTCTGGTAACTTCTAGCTGTTTAAACCTTGCTGCAGTTTGCATAATTTATAAACACAGTAGAATTGCTTTAGCCTGGAAATTCCAGCTTCAGCTACAAGCCCTCACACCACCACATAACTATATATGCCCCTATCAATGGCAATTTTGTATGCCATATGATATGCATACATCTGCTGCATATTATCATCTACTGGATGAATGCTTCTGTAGCAGCAGCTTTTATCACGTTTGTCTGTTGTGCAGCGATGAAGAGCTTCTCCTAATAGAAAACAAAAGCCAAAACAAGCCTTAATGGGAACTTTCTTTTTCCTGTTTTGAATCAGCTTGTTCACAGGAGACAAGATACTCCACTGCTCTATGCAGAGCATAGTGTCCTAATGAAGGACCTGTTCTTCCCTACTGGGGTACATGCTGATGATAATAGGAACTGTTTGCCTTCAGACTCTTGTGGCACATAAGCTGCAGGCATAATCTTCTTCTCAAGTGAATCAAAGAAGTAAAATGCAGTGAAAGAGAGAAGAGAAGAGAAGAGAAGAGAAGAGAAGAGAAGAGAAGAGAAGAGAAGAGAAGAGAAGAGAAGAGAAGAGAAGAGAAGAGAAGAGAAGAGAAGAGAAGAGAAGAGAAGAGAAGAGAAGAGAAGAGAAGAGAAGAGAAGAGAAGAGAAGAGAAGAGAAGAGAAGAGGAGCACCATGGCAGGCACAACCAGAGCATGAGAGATGAGGAGTCAGCATGGAGAAGCTAGAAAGAATAAGCAGCACTTATTGCTTTGATAATGGCAGCCTTTCAGCCTCCTACCAAAGCAATTATGTATAGCAGCAATCAACCCCACCAATCCTGTCAGGAAGGTGATATATGGAACTCACAAAGAAAATACTGCTCCTCATAGATATTTGTAACTGCTTTGGGTTGGCAGGATTAGATAAGCACCACTGGCACAGCATCACTCTCCATGCTTCTCAGGCACCTTTCATTACCAAGGACAATTGCATTTAGCTGTCAATAGTCAAATCAGGATTCTTCCAATGATTCCCCCCAAACTACGTAATTTCTGTGGATCCTGCCTCAGAAGAGCTGTGCTGCTTTTGGACTTTTAATCATCACAGGGATTTTTCAGGGTTACTAATATCACAGTTTGGAGGGAGGTTGGTGCTGAGTCTTTCAAGTTTTTTGTCGTTGCAATTCTTGGTTCAGTCTGGGAGAGTTGCAGGGAAAAAAAACACAAAACAGTTTAAAACTTCTTAGAGATAATTTATTCTATCTGGAAATCCACAAACCAAACTTGTGGGGCCCTGAAATTTCCCACTCTGAGCAGCAGACACTTCCCTTTTTGTCTCAGCATATATTTTCTGGACCATTTTCTCAGCAGCTATAACTCAGGAGGTTTAACCTACATGTTCCCAACTCAGTTGTTTTGATACACACTAAGACTCTGATCTGTGACCTGGGCATTATTTGGGAGCATTTATGTGAATGTCCATAAAAATAGCACTCAAACACAAGACACACTATTATTTGGATGCAAAGGAAAAGGTGGAGAGAACCAATCAATCAGCAGCAACCTTGCACTCATTACTAAGGCTCCACAGTATCCCTGTGAAAATTCTGCCCTTCCTAAGGGATTCAAAAGCCAAAGCCATTTGCTGAGTCTCTCTACCCTGATGTTACAGACACAGCCATAAGCTGAATATCCAAAACCCACCTGGATGAGTTCCTGTGTGACCTACTCTAGGTGGTCCTACTCTACCAGGAGGGGTGGACTAAATGATCTTTCAAGGTCCAGCCCTTAAGATTCTGTGATATTAGTACAAGTCTAGCTGTGGGAAAGCAGAGCACAGCATGATTTAAAAACTGAGTATTTACCCTTCTTCTTTTAACTGCAGAAAAATATTTTGTTACTTACGTAATTTAAATGGAACAAATGTAACTCATTCCAAATTCAGTCCTGATGTAGGTTTAGAAATGGAACTACTTTACTTGAAACAAACTTGGGTCTTTTTCTGAATACATACATTCAGGAACACTGACAGAAGTTTACAGGCTAATCTGTACGTCGTAACTGATTTCTAAAATTAGAACAAGCTCTGAATGTACATCTGAAAATATCCCTTCTCTTTTTTTTCACACAGTGAAGGAGGCTGGTGGCGAGTTCACTCCCTTACAACAGGTAGAGAAAACTATATTCCAGGAAAATATGTAGCAAGGGTTTACCATGGGTAAGTAGTTACATTTCCTATAACCCTTCAGCACTGTTTAAGAACATATATTGCCCTGATTAACTGTTCAGTGTCACAGTGAAAACAATGTCAATAGTGACTAGACAGACACAAATTTTATTTATTGACATTCTAAAATAGCTCCTTTGAAATCTGAGAATGGCAAATCCACATCTAAGTTTAGATTATAGGAAAATCCTAGGTTTAAATGCTGGAAAGGTTCAAACCTCCCTAAATGACATATATTTAAAGTACATATATTGCATGGACTGATCTCTAATTTTAAGACATTGATAAAGACACCCCTATTTAGAAAGTCAGATTTTTTTAATATTTACAAAGAGTAGAATTTGGGCTAGAGTTGCTCATGGAAACCAGACCAAAAAGAACAAATAGAAAGACTAATAAGTCATTCAAGAATGTAAACTCTAACACTGGAAGGTTCAGAGGTTTCTTGTTGCCTGAGACACTAGTCAGGAAAAGAAAACATTAAAGCCTACAGTTAAGATATTTCTGGCAAAAGTTTTAATACCTGATTAATTTTAAGCATACAAACTGTGAAATTCACTGCAATGAAATGTGTTTTTATATCCTCCTGAAATAGAGATGCTTTCCCAAAGACAGAGCACAGACATGGTAATGGAAGCTACTGTCTGAAGATTCTCTAACACCATTTTGCCGATGGCAGACTGGCTCAAACACACAAGAACAAATTATAAAGAACCAGTAACTCCTACATCAACAAACCCAGTTACATAGTCAGACACTAGCTAATTCTCCTGCAAAACCAATTAACCTAAATGGATTGACTGTTTCCTAGCATAAGCAGGATCATTGTGTTTTATTTTGAGCTTATTTTTGATAAAATATAACACAATTTAGGGTTAACAAAAGCTATTTAAATGTAAAAGAGAGATTTAACTAATGCCACAAATATGCCAACAATATATAACATGGATATGTGCCCAACAATTCAGATTCAGGCAGCTCGAAAATTTTCTCTTCTCTACTAAGTTCAAACCTTATTCACTCTGCTCTTAGTTTCACAAAAGGTAATGGAAGTCAAAGAGAAGGATATTTTCTCCATAAACTGGGGAAATATGTCTGGATGTAGTTGAGAGAATAACTACAGAAAGTCACAGTGTTATTTTTGCAGTCACTTTTCCTGGCTAATGCTGCACTTTGCAGGGCTGCTCTCTGTTTCACTGGTGTCCACATTTCAGAATTTGTTTTTTCCTGTTTCACAGCTGGTTATTTGAAGGGCTGGGAAGAGAAAAAGCAGAGGAACTTCTACAGCTACCCAACACCAAGGTTGGCTCTTTCATGATCAGAGAGAGTGAAACTAGGAAAGGTGAGAAAACACAATTTTTCCTCCCTTAATGTCAAGTATTAACAGCTTTACAGCTCTACTTCATGACCTGCCCTGCTTCATATGGATCAGTCTGAAACCACAAAATGTATATAATGGGAAGGCAGAGGCATCCAGTGCAGCCTGCTAGTGTTCACCAGTCACTTACACTACAAGTGGTGCTGGAAACAAGTTTAGTGATGGCCATGGAAAGTTCCACAGCCATCAGCAACACACGACTGTTTAAACATTATTATTTACTTCGGTCACATGCAAAGCTTCTTAGGCAGTGGGATTTTTCAAGTGGAGAAAGAGTCACTGCTTTGCTTTGGTGCACAAAAGATTGCCTGAAAAAGCTGTAAAATACACACCAAGAAGCAGGGGTGGCTGATGAGTGCATTTCCTACACAAACAGGTGTTTCTATGAATTACTTTTAAAAAATAACATGCCTTCAATGTTATTTTCTTTCATAGTAATCCTATTGCTACATGGAACTTGTACAGTACACACTTTATACTTTTATTCTCCTTGATGGTAACAAATGTCCCCCGTTGTGCAACATGCTGTCTTCTCCTCTTCCGATGCACAAGAACACATCATAATATCATGACACTACAGTTAAAAGGGAATAATAATTCATCTGCTCTGACCTCTTGCATGCCACAGGCCAATTAGTTTCATAATCATACCAAATTCAAAGCAATTCACGATCAGCATTCAGTCTTTACCAACTAAATGCTGCACAAGAGTTTTAAATACAGAAACAGGAAAATCCAAGTTGTCATCTCCCGACAGGGCTGCAGTATCAGCTATCAGCTACTGATTTATCAGGACTCCAGCACATGAATCTGGTGCTCCTTTTCAGAGGAAGGCAAACAACATCTATAAAGGCCTATTTCCTCTTCACTATTTCAAACAAATCCCACACTAGCAAGAATAAAGGAAAATCACAGCGGAAATTTAAATGCAACCAAAATCTCAGGCCTTGATTTTTGGGTCCTTTATTCCTTTTGCTATAGTTAACTATATATATAAAGCATAATACATAAGTAGACATTAGAATGGCTACTCAGTTTTTCAGTCTTTCTGGGATCTTTTGGATCATGGCACCATATCTTACAGATACTCTTTCCCCAGGGTTATATTCCTTGTCGGTGCGGCACAGACAAGTGAAACATTACAGGATCTTCCGCCTTCCAAATAACTGGTATTACATCTCTCCACGGCAAACCTTTCAGTGCCTTGAAGACCTTGTGAATCACTACTCAGGTAAAAAGAACTGTAGAATGAACATATTTTCCACTATCAGCTCTAAAACTATCTATCATAGGCCCAGAACAAGAAGTTTTACCTATGACCTGACTCAGAAGTAGTAAGGGAAAAATATTTAGTTTATACCTTTTCTTTTTGATCATATATAAGAATATGCTACCCTCAACAATACAACATAAACCAGCCCAAGAACTCAACTAAAGACAGATAAGGTCGGCCCATATTGGTTTCTGATATTATATGGCCATAACAATAACACAATTTGGTCCAAACACTCATGTCTAACACTTCCTTAGGCAACTTGATGGGATGCATCAAGAGTGTGGCCAGCAGGTCAAGGGACGTTCTGCTCCCCTTCTACTCTGCCCTGGTGAGGCCTCATCTGGAGTCCTGTGTCCAGTTCTGGGCTCCTCAGCTCAAGAGTGACAGAGAACTTCTGGAGAGAGTCCAGCACATGGCCACCAAGATAATCAAGGGACTGGAATATCTTTCATACAAGGAAAGGCTGCAGGAACTGGGGCTGTTTAGTCTAGAAAAGAGAAGACTGAGGGGAGATCTTATTAATATTTACAAATATCTAAATAGTGGGTGTCAGGAGGTTGGGACATCCCTTTTTTCTATGGTATCTGGCAACAGGACAAGGGGTAATGGGATGAAGCTGGAACACAGAAAGTTCCATTTAAACAAAAGGAAAAACTATTTCACTATTGAGGTGAGGGAGCCCTGGCACAGGCTGCCCAGGGAGGGTGTGGGGGCTCCTTCCTTGGAGGCCTTTGAGTCCCATCTGGACGTGTTCCTGTGCCACCTGATCTTGATGGACCTGCTTCTGCAGGGGATTGGACTAGATGATCTTTAAAGGTCCCTTCCAACCCCTACCATTTTATGATTCTATGAACTTTCAAATACAATTTGGAGGTTAGTGCAAGTCAAGGATGTCCAGTCACTCCCAGAGTACAGCCTAAGTCAATTTATGGGTGCACAAAAGTGTTAAGCTCTACAGATCCAATCATGGTTCTGTGTCAGGGTCAGAGTTTAACTCCTGGCTGACTCTGTTTACCAGCATGAACATATCTGCCAATTACTTATTTACCATACAGACCAACTGAGAACATCAGGACATGTAAGAAATCTTAGAAACCACTACATCACACATCCATATCTGCAGGAGAAAATTCTCAGAAATGTTGATAGTTTCTTCCCTAGTACTTTAGAAGAGTATGGCTGAATTTTATCAGCAGAAGTTATCTCAAGGGTGGCAAGCTGTTAGCTCAAATCTAAAGTCACCTGTCATTTTTACTAATATCAGTCCAGTGGATGACACCTGTTTCAATGATAGCTTTCCAGATTTGTGGCAATTAATGTGTGTCAGACAGAGAACTTGACAAATGACACAATTAACTGGCTGTGGTTGCCATGCCTGAAAATGAGAACATTTTGAATTGAGGAAGGAAGATTGCAATAACTTAATTGCATAGAAGTTAGAGGAGAACAATAGGTTCTGTGCTTTCATTAGTAATGGATACTATGTAATTTTGAAAGTGTAAATGTACCATATCTGCATATTTCATGAAAATGTATGTTGGCCAAACTGGTAAATTGAGAGGAAAAGTAACATTAATATTCAAATCATGCAAAAGAAACTTTCAAATCCAAAGATATAAACAGAGGAGTGAAGATTTGTCCAGGATACTTTCAAATTTTGGTTTGTTTACATTGTAGTCAGCCAACACCTTTCTCCATTTAGAAAGAAGCAAACAATCAATGTATAAAATTCAGGGTTGGGGAGAACCCAAAACTTAAAACAATTAACATTTTTGAGTCGTAGGTGTAGAGGAGACATAGTGAGATTTAGGACTCCTCCTTTCCTCACCATGAGATAATAAAGAATTTCACTCTGAAATAAGACTGAAAGCTCTAAAATTTAGCAATCAGCCATGAGGTTTCCTGCTTGGGCAGAAGAACATATGCAATGTTCCTAGTGGAGCAAGGAGAAGAGGATAAACTGAAAGAGGGTAGATTTAGTCTAAATATTAGGAAGAAGTTCTTCACTGTGAGGGTGGTGAGGCACTGGAACAGGTTTCCCAGAGAGGTTGTAGGAACACTTCACTGGAAGTGTTCAAGGCAAGGTCGGATGGGGTTTTGAGAAACCTGATCTAGTGAAAGAGCAGGGTGAGGGGTGTATCTTGAAGGTCTCTTCCAACTCAAACCATTCTACAATTATATGACAGAGACAAGATATGTAAATGACAGTAATATGTGAACCTTGGGTCATTCCATAGCTATGTTCTGTAGCAGAACATGTGTAGAACAGGCACACATACAATCTCATTTGAGTGGCTGCATCTATTTTATACTGTGTTTGCATGGCTGAGACAAAGGGAGACAAAACAGAGCTCACTCACTGAGACCTCAGAAAACCTGGGTTTAAGTCTCTGCTCTGTCACAAACTTCCTTTTAGACTGAGAGGAAGTCACTTTATCTTTCTGTGTCTCAGTGTCTCACTTGCACTGTGGGAAATACGTCCCATGATGTACTAAAAGGTAAAGGCAAGGGGAAAGAAAAAAGCTGGGCCTGTGTTACAGTGTCCTTGCTGAGAAGACACAGTTTATTTACTTCTATTAACTGTGTCCAAAACCATTTATTTGGGTGTGCACTGAAATGGATAGAAAGAAATGAAAATAACAGTGAGAAAAGATTAACTGTCTGTATATTCATTTTCCTGTTCAGAAGTTGCTGATGGCCTCTGCTGTGTCCTTACAACACCTTGTCTTACCCAGTGCAGTAACAACAACAGTGTCATGAATCAAGTTCCTCCTGTGGTGATGCGGAATAAAAACTTCAGCTGGAGAAATATTCACAGGTATCACATGCAACACAGGCTTCTAGAAACAACAGGGGTGTTGGAGGGTTTTTTCCATCATTATACATACTTGTACTTACAATACAGAAGAAACAATCATTTCCTGAGACCAGTTTTAAAGATCAGACAGTGGAGTCTCCTTCCTTAGAAGTCTTCAAGACCCACCTGGACACCTTGCTATGTGAGCTGATCTAGGCAGCCCTGCTTTTGTAGAGGGGTTGGACTGGATGATCTCTAAAGGTCTCTTCCAACCCTACCATTCTATGATTCTGTGAACAGCAGGTTCACTGTCTCAGTGAAAACAGTATGTCCAGTCTAACTTTGAAAGAATATATAGTTAACAGTCATTTCTTCTATCTAGCTACGAATGTGGCCACATATACAGTCTTTTGGGGACTCAGGAGTCCCCTCCACCAAGAGGCAGGAGTAACAGGCCATAAAGCCCAGTCAGACCCAGTACCAACATCACACTAACATGCAATGGCTCACAGAGGAGCCATGACAGTCAGAAATGGCTTCCTCATGTTCACAAGGTGGCCATCCTTGGAGCAGCACAGATGCAATGAGTGCATTATCTCAGCATAAATCTTTCCTACTGTATCTTTCTCAAGATACAACATAGCTCAAGGTTCGTGAGATTTCTAATATCATGACTGCAACTAGAGAAAGTAGGTCAGGTTTAAGAAGCTGGTGAAGCAACCACCTTCAGACATAAAAGCACCTCTTATTTTTGAAGTGTAAACTTCCTTCCATGACCCTTCCTTCATAAAGCGTGTTCATTTGCTTACAAATGCAAGACTATTTTCTGCAGTATCAAGGCCATTTTTCTTACAGCTTAAGAAGAAAGAAAATATAGAGAACTTATTTCCTTTTCATATGTCAAAAAAAATGTAAATACTACTGTTGTACTGATTGTTTTGGAAAATCATTAAATGACAGAAATGTTTGGTGATTTATGAGCCAGGAAATCTTTTGAACAACAAAATTAATGGCATTTGGCTTAACAACTGTTAATATTATACTAATAGGCTCAGTTCAAGTAGCTAAAATGGTAACAATGTTTTGTTCTTTTAAAGGCTGGAAGTGACTGAAGATACTGAGAGCACCCTGGCAGCAATGGATGATTCTTGTCTCAGCTATGGCCTGAGAGAAAGTATCGCTTCCTATCTCTCCTTAACAGGAGATGACAATGCTTCTTTTGTAAACGGAAGAAAGAAGAAAGCCCAGTCTCTTATATACACAGGGAATAAACGTAAGAGTACCCTTCACTTGCCACCTACATACTATGAAGACTAAATGCAAGGCAACCTGAGGAAAAAATCCACAAGTGAGGGGTCAGAAGAGAAATTCAAAGCATCCTGTGGTCCTGCTGCCCTTCTACAGCCGAGAGAGACAAGCACACCAGCTGATGCTGGTAATGCTTCTGCATTTCCTCTTCTGAATGTTAACCAGAGACCTATTTTGGGTGCTATCTCGGCCACAGCATAAGCTGGGAACGTCCTCAGTGCACCTGAATTCAGAACTTGCTCACAAGCAGGATAAATTGAGATAGACTTTAAGTCAAAAGCCAAGGCAAGAGGCAGAAAACTGCAGAAAAGGTGATGCCCACCATTGTTAAAAGGTGATTGCATAGGGAAGGACTAACTACAGCTCAAGAACTTAAGTCTTACTCTGCTGTTCTACATGAGGTTGAAAACCACCTTTACAGAACCTGCTTACATTGAGCAAAGAAGCCACCTTCTTCTCCATATAGAAACATCCATTATTATTGACAATGGGTCAGAAAGTTGTCAATAACTCCAAGAAAAAGCATAAGATGCATTTTCCAAGAAACACTTGATTATATTGACTCCATACTCTGTAATTTTTACCCTTTTAGGAGAAAAAAATTAAGATCCTTGACTTTCTAAGTGGCATTTTAACTTTTGGTGATGGCCTGCAGTGTCACAGAGTGGTCACAAAACTAGGAACCAGTTTAATTCACTGAGAAAAGCAGTTCTTGCTTTGCCCTGAGCGAGGAGTACACATGTATCCAAAAGGATAACTCAGCTGCTCATAGTCTAGCAGATAGACAACAGAAAACTAAGGGGGGGTGTTAAATGAAAATGTGGTAACATCATGCCTAACTGCAAAGACAGGCTTGCAGAGGTGTGACTTTTTATGTGTAGAGGACCAGGTTATAACCTCATCTCCTGTAGGCACTGCCATATTTATGTATAATATTTATATTAATAGCAGATTTTAAAAATAATTAAACTAAGAAAGCAAAGCAGCAACAGTGGATGTTAAAGAGTTTTCTGAATTTATTGTCTGAACAGAGTTATGCCAAATATTAATGACACATTTCATCCAATTCCTTAAAGATTTGTCACTGGGTTATCTGAAAATTAGAGATTTTTCCTATACATATGCAGCCTTTCCTACATGACAAAGCAGCAGCCAGCACAGTCCTTTGAACCTGACTTGTGATTTCTTTCTAAACTAAGTAGTCACATCTTGGGATGTAAAATGTTGCAATCTATGTTGTCAAGAGGTTTTCAATTTAATATTCCGTCATACTTTTTTGCACAGATTTGAGTTACAAAGGTTTGGAGAGGTAGGGAATTGAGGTGTGTGTATATATATATATATATGTATGTATGTATGTATATATTTCCTCTGTAAATACCTCTTAGCAGAAATCTGTATGCTTTTAGATCTTGTGACAGATCATTTGCACTAGCAAGAGACATTTTGAGACTAAAATAGTTGATAGCCTAGTCAAACATATTTCAGAACTTAATGGATGAATGTCATTTGGCAAGGAAACATTGAAACCACAAAGCAAAACAAACTCAGGAAATCTAGGCCTTTGTATGATCTCATTACTATTACTGATCATTAATACATTACATTGACTGCTTTTTTTCCAGTGAAATGTATATATGGGGAGCATTAGAGATTTTTAACACTTGTATTTATTCATTAAAATAATATCTAGTAGTTACTTTGCATTGCTTTTAGAAAATGGAAAACCTAGTGTGCAACTAGTCCAAACACCCAGTCTTGCCATGACACTGACAAGGGTCTCTTTGGTGGAACACAACAAAAGAATCCAAGAGTCCACGTAACCGGGCAGCACTTGGAACATGCTCTGTAGGAGCAATGGCAATAGGTTCACATAAACACAGACTGGTTCAGGTTGGAAAGGATCTCTGGAGGTCACCTGGTACAAAATCCCTACTTGGGCAGTGTCAACTAGAACTGGTTGCACAGGACCATGTCCATACAGCTCCAGGGATTGAGACTCCACAACTTCGCTGGGTAACGTGTGCCAGCACTCACACCCTCAAACTAACAACATGGGAAGGTGACAAAAACTTATTAATTGTGCCATAAAAGACAGCTGGATTTCACCAATGGTTATGTGAAGTCTGGCCATTTCTCACATATAATGGAATGACTATATTTGGGACCTTTTATAGAGAACAATCTTGCAAGGGCCGACAGCACCAAGGTGATTCTATACAAATCTGAGATTACCTAAGAAACAACATCACAAACACCAAACTTTGGTAGGGATGTAGAAAAACAGACCAATGGAGAAAAAACAATCAGAGGTGATTGGATTGTTTGAGAAAGAGTGAAGCTAGTAAACACAAAAAAAAAAGATGGGAAATGTGGAAAGAATTGGGATCTAAAGGGTAGCTAATCACAGGATCAGGGATGTTTAGGCTTCATGTCAGACAGTCTTGTACCTGATTGCAGTGCTTTTCAGTAAGGCATTAAATTTGCTCTTTCCACCATGGACTGACCTGCTTCCATGGCCACAAGGGATCTGGTGTCTTCCCAGGTGCACATCTTCTTGTAAAGAAAGTTTTCTACATCACACCTCTCTGAGTGCTAAAGAAACCGGTATCATTATTCTTTTCTGCATAACAAGGACCCAAACAAGGAGTAGAAAACTCCTTTTCTTGCAGAAAAGCTGTATTGCCTCATGGGATTTTCCCTCAGAAAAACTTTATCTGGCACACACTCTCAGTTTCATTACTCTTAGTCTGTGTGCATCTCCCCTTTGCAACAGTAAAAGTAAAAATACTCAATGATTTTTGTGTCTTGAAACAAAACCAAGATGCATCCCTTTACAGCAGGCCTAGGGGAGAAATCTGACAAAACCAAGAGTTGCATTCTTCGTCACTTCATTAGAGAAAAAAATAAACAGGATAAATAGGACAGTAATAAGGCGTTTTTCAAGTACATCAATAGTAAAAGGAAGACGAAGGGAAATGTGGGCCTGCTGCTAAACACTTGGTGTTCCCTGGTGACTGAGGATGCAGAGAAGGCCAAAGTACTGAATGCATTCTTTGCTTCAGTCTTTATGGCCAAGGCTGGCCCTTCAGAAGCCCAGTCCAGCAGGGATAACAGAATGGTCTGGACAGCAGAGGATTTGCCTTGGGTGGAAGAAGAAGAGGTTAAAGACTTGTTGGCCAAGCTTAAGGCTCATAAATCATTGGGTCCTGATGGGATGCATCCTTGAGTGCTGAGGGAGCTGGCTGATGTGATTGCTAAGCCTCTCCCCATCATTTTTGAACAATCATGGAGGGCAGGCAAAGTGCCTGAGGACTGGAGAAAGGCCAATGTCAAGCCAGTCTGCAAAAAGGGCAGGAAGGGTGACCCAGGAAACTACAGGCCGGTCAGCCTCACCTCCATCCCTGGAAAAGAGATGGAACAACTCATCCTGAATGTTATCACTGAACATATGAAGGATAAGATGGTTATCAGGGAGAGTTAACATGGCTTCACCAAGGGGAAATCCTGTTTGACTAACCTGACACCAATCTTCTATGAGTCCATAACTGACTGGCTACATGAGGGGAGAGCAGCAGATGTCATCTACCTTGACTTCAGCAAGGCTTTTGACACTGTCTCCCATAACATCCTCATCAGAAAGCTCGAGCAGTGTGGCTTGGATGAGTGCACAGTGAGGTGGATCGAGAGCTGGCTGAATGACAGAGCCCAGAGGGTGGTGATCAATGGCACAGAGTCGAGTTGGAGGCCTGTGGCCAGTGGAGTTCCACAGGGATGGGTTCTGGGACCAGTCTTGTTCAACATCTTCATCAACAACCTGGATGAGGAGACAGACTGTACCCTCAGCAAGTTCACTGACGACACCAAACTGGGAGGACTGGCTGATTCCCCAGAGGCTGTGCTGCCATTCAGTGGGATCTCAACCAGCTTGAGAGTTGGGCAGAGAGGAACCTCATGAGGTTCAACAAGGACAAGTGCAGAGTCCTTCATCTGGGGAGGAACAACCTCACACACCAGTACAGGCTGAGGATTGATCTGCTGGAGAGCAGCTCTTTAGAGAGACACCTGGGAGTCCCAATTGATAATAAACTAACCATGAGCCAGCAACGTGCTTTTTTTGGTGGTATCTAGGGACAGGACAAGGGGTAATGGGATAAAGCTGGAACACAAAAAGTTCCATTTAAACATAAGAAAAAACTATTTCACTGTTCAGGTGAGGGAGCCCTGGCACAGGCTGCCCAGAGGGGTTGTGGAGGCTCCTTCCTTGAAAGTCTTCAGGACCCATCTGGACATGTTCCTATGCAACCTGATCTAGATGAACCTGCTTCTGCAGGGGGGTTGGACTAGATGATCTCTAAAGGTCCCGTCCAACTCCATCATTCTACATTTCTAAGATAAAGTATCTTTTTAAGCTGCTTCTATTACTGTTTTCTTTTTATTTTATCAGTGTATTCTACCCCCCCCCCCCCCCCCAAAAAAAATGCACTGTGATGCTGTAAGGATAAATATTTAATGTTACTTTGAAACAACTGCTTTTGCCAAAAAAGACTCCACCAGACAGTGAGGTTTGCACAGTCCCAGGAAGAAAAATGTTTCAAACACTACATTTGTGGGAAGAATGGATGCACCTGCCTGCTCATTGTATTTGATACTATTTTCCCTTGTGTCCTGCTGTAGGAGAAACAAGGAGTTCAAAGTATATTTTATGAAATAAAAGATGTAATGTGGAACTACACTCCAGAAATAATGATAAGCAAAGAGATCCTTGCATTTCATAAGTTGGTCAACTGGTAAATTACACTGTATCCTGTTACAGTTTTCACAGGAGTCCATCATGAGCCATCTCAGTAAAGGGTTTGTGACTTCAGAGAAAGAGTAGGATGAAACTGTACTCTGAGAGAAAAGGACTGTGGATCTACTAGCATATTAACACCTATGCCAAGAGCTAAGTAAAAGTCTAGGAACTCTGTGAGGAATTATCTGAGAATAATACAACACACAATTACTCAACAGTCATTTTCAAGAACTTCCCTTGCCTTCCCCATGAAAGTCATGACATTGAAATAAAAAGGCAAGTTATGTTTCCTGAAGCAAGAACACATTGTAGAAAAAACAGGTAAAGATGTCATTATTTTTCAAGGCATGATTTTATTTAATTGGGCCTTAGGTTTCCTGGAGCAAGAATTCTATTCCTCTGCTCACTATTCCAAGTCAACACTGCTAGCAGAGAGATCATTCTGTCCAAGTGCCATTTTGCCAAATGTATAAAACCCCACTGAAGATTAAGGCTCTTTTCACACTACTCTCATCCAAGTCTGTAAAGATCAATGGTAGTTTCAATGCTAACAAAGTTGATCTCAAAGCCCTGAGATCTGACACAGGAAAAGCTATAAAAATACATATCGCTTGAGGGGACTGTGAAAATGGTCCGAGCTGACAGCAGAAAGCCCGTGGGTAAACGGATTTTTACTCTGTCTCTGAAACTTGGTTTCTTCTTTCAAATGAAATCTGTCATAAGATCAGATGAAAAGATTGGATACTTTAAACATGCGGATGTTTGGCTCCTCGGTTTTAGAGTCTAAAAACTGCTGATCAACAACTATAATTCTGGAATGGAAACTAACCTGTTGTACCTATAAGTTGTGAAAGAAAGGCTATTTATATAATACACAAAAAACCACGGTGACGAAAACCAGATTCTTGCTATGACTACATCAATCACCAAAATGCATCTCTTTTACATCCTTGTGAAGCACCCACCTCCTGGAGACAGCAGTCACAATTGAGAAGAAAAATAACTATAGCAATAACAACCCCATTAGTGATGCCAAGGTATAGATGAAATAAAACCCACACCCACACACTGCACCGTCCTCACGTCTGTAACATCCTTTCACAATGAGGTTGAAGTGGCAGGAATGGGACTTACCATCAACAACACCCTCCTGAAGAGGTCTGTATCTGCTGTCTCTGCAAGCAGGTGGATGCTGGTAACATCTGCTCCACCACGGTCGGCTCCCAAAGAAACCCGTGTTGGATCTCCTCCAAAGTTCGCGATGTTCTGCTGCACCCACTTCAAAGCTGCCAACTGATCCAAAAGTCCAGCATTTCCACTCACTTCAGGGGAGTCTGTTGTAGAAAAGAAATAAGTAGGCCTGAAAAGAAAGAAAACTACAGGCGTTTGAAGTTTTGGTTAAATGTTACATTTCTAGCAGCTCTTGCAGCTGAACCTTGGCAAAACCGATACGAGAGTTTAAAAGCTTGAAGTGGTCTCTTTCAAGGTCATCTCTTTACACATTGTCTCCATTTCAGCTTTTACCACTTCACTGCAGATGCCTAATTGTCTGTCCTGATGACAGAAAAATAACACTCCAACTTCTAAGTTTCACTTGGACACCTCATGGCAGGAGACTTGAATCCAGGCTCAAGTATGTATAAATTCAGTAGCTCTATCTTAAAATGAGTTAAAGTAAACAAAAAAATCAGTGTGTTTGCCAAATCCTCAAGTTGGAAGGGACCCACAAGGACCATCAAACCTTTCTCTGGAGTACACTAATTCCTTTCTACATCACTTTTACATTTACCCTGTCTGACCAACCATTTATAATTCACATCATCTTGCATTTTTTTTTACACATATAAAGATTTATTTTATAATTGGTAACATTTCCATATATATCCTTTGAGATTGGCCCCTGTCTAACTGACAGAGACATGATGTACATGTGTTCATATTTTGTTCCCATAAAAAGAAAAGAAAAATAATTAATCATGTACTCTCCATGCTTAGACATCACCACTGAAAAGACTGATTTCTTTTCAACACCAACCACTGGTAACCTGATACTTTGATTAACAGGAAACTAATGTTGAAATCATCTAATACTGCAAATCCCTAGGCAAGCTGAGTTTCATTTCAAGAAGAGCAGAAATAAGTAGAATCATTATGGTTGGAAAAGACCTTTAAGATCATTAAGTCCGACCACTAACCTCACACTCCCAAGCCCATCACTAAACTAAACCATACCCCTCAGCACCTCATCTGTGCATCTTTTAAGTAGCTCTAGGGATGGTGACTCCACCACCTCCCTGGGCAGTCTATTCCAATGCTTCATATCCCTCTTGCTAAAAAAGTTCTTCCTAATTTCTAATCTAAACCTTGCCTGGCACAACTTAAACCCATTTCCTCATGTTCTATCAGTCGTTAATGGAGAGAAGAGATCGATGCTCACTTCACTACAGCTCCTGTCAGGTAGTTGTAATTTCTACACACTTCATAAGAAGGGAATAGAAAATTACTATTTGCTGTTTACTTCTTCTTAATCCACAGTAAGTCGTTCATTTTTAATGAATTTTAAACTCTCCACATTAAAAACTTGGGGAAGAAACAAGAAGACAAAAAAGCCAGGAACAGAACCACAGCTGAAACCATTTGTTTCTTGCATTGCCACGACCAAAGATTAAATACTAAAGTAAGGGTAGGCTCAAAAACTAATGAATCAAAATGAACAGATGTGGACAGGTAGCCCTGTTTTAGGCAAAGAGCAACTGAAAGTATATGTCCTGTGGTAGATACCTATATGCTTACCATAACAAACTACTCAGATATAGAGACCAATTCAAACAGCAGAATAGAATATAGAAGAAATCTGATAACCTTGCAGATTTTACAGATATCCATATCACGATAGGCATTACTATAAATGCCCTTTCAGTAGGGTAGTCAAGAACTACATGGCCAAAGAAACTAAAACCTCCCACCTATAGCCATGGTTTCAGATGATCAGGCCAAGTCATACCAATGAAGCAACGGAGGAAAAATTTTCCCTGCTGTAGTTTTTAGGGGTTTTTTTTAGTTTGTTATGCAGACCATAACCATTTCCCAGGCTTCTCAATTCAGCTATAAACTTACTTTACACAGTATAAAAGGAAAACTCATTTGAAGGGCTTGCTGCATGTGTCATGAGATCTCCCCAGAGGAAGTGAAATCCATGTAAATGTTTTAGCCACACAGTGTGCCTTGCTACCGGAATACTGAACAACAAAACCAAGGAGTGAAACATAACCAGTTCCTTTTACTCTGGCAAAAAACCACAGCCAGATTGTGAAATGTACCACACTGGGGAACAGATGCATGCACAGACATTTGTGGTAGTTAGACTGAAAAGAATGTGTCTGCCAGGAATCTTTTCAGATGCATTTTGCAGGAAAAGATCACATTCCTGAGGACCACAGGGAAATGAAAAGAAACTAGTGTTCAGAAGAAAGCAAACAAGGACATGTATTTGCATTTCTGTTATTACTAAACTGGAGAAGACAATAGTTCTAAATCCAAGCAAGAAAATCATCCTGTTTTATATGACTGCAGAGACTCTTAAAAGAATCAGGCATCATGTTTCCATACTCTTGCCATCCATATCACTGGTAATTCACCGTAACTTTTCTGGGTGCAAAGGGAGAAGGCACTAGTAAGAACGTGCATCGCTTTTTGCAACATTAATAGCTGATAGCAAATTAAATTCAATATCCTTTATACTTAAAAGAATAAGGCTTCTTTGATCACTTGGAAAAGCCTTGCCAATGAGAGACAAAAACAATTGCAGAACTAACAAAAACCAAACAAACAATAAAAGGAAATCTGTTGTTTTCACTGTCTTTCAGCCCTCAAAATCTCCATGGAACTCCTCAATTCCTAATTTTGTAATTAATAACAAGTCAAGTGAGAGGATTCATTACTTAGTTGCACAATGAAACAGATATTGCTCACAAGATCAAAACTTTTGTTTATACCTTCAGTGTCTTTTTAACAATCCTGTTGCTAATGTACCCACAGTCCTAAGAGTGAGTTTCTGCCCCCTTTGAAACTGATAGCAAAACTTCTATACAACCAGGGTTTCTCCAAGTCTTTCAGAAAGAACAGATACATCCCTGGAATATCATTAAGGATTTCATTTAAGACTTGAGAAAAACTCATAGTACTGTACAAACTGGGGATTGACCTGCTGGAGAGCAGCTCTGCAGAGAGAGCCCAGGGAGTTCTGGTGGACAGCAAACTAACCATGAGCCATCAATGTGCCCTCATGGGCAAAGAAGGTCAATAGCATCCTGAAATGCATTAAGAAAAGTGTGCCCAGCAGGTCAAGGGAGGTTCTCTTCCCCCTTCACCCTGGTGAGGCCTCATCTGGAGTCTTGTGTCCAGTTCTGGGCTCCTCAGCTCAAGAGGGATAGGAAACTTCTGCAGAGAGTCCAGTGCGGGGCCATCAAGATGATCAGGGCACTGGAGCATCTTCCTTATGAAGAAAGGCTGTGAGAACTGAAGTCATTCAGCCTGGAGAAGAGGAGACTGAGGAGGGATCTCACTACAACTTACAAATATTTAAAAGGTGTACGAAGATGGGGCAACACTTTTTTCTGTACTGTCCAGTGGCAGGACAAGGGGTAACGGGAAGAAAATGGAACACAAAAGGTTCCACTTAAAGAGAAGGAAAAACTATGTTACTGTTCAGATGAGGGAGCCCTGGCACAGGATGCGCAGGGAGAGTGTGGAGTCTTCTCTGGAGGTCTCCAAAACCTGCCTAGACATGTTTCTGTGTGACATGATCTAGGTGGACCTGCTTTAACAAGAGGTTGGACTAGATGATCTCTAGAGGTCCCTTCAAACCTCTACTATCCTATGATTCTATGATTTGATCCAGCTTGATAACCTACACTGAAAATCCCCAGTGGCTACTGGTCATGTATAGAAAGAGTCGGAGGCAATCCACCAACCTGTCGTGGACCAAAAAAATTAGTCTTGCTGTAGAAACTTTGCACACCAGAATGGGTATAACTAAAAATCCATGCTGACAAGAGTCTGGTACAAATATATCACACCTCATCACTCCCACAAAGACTAAAGGGGATATAGAGGAGACAGAAGTGCAGCACCAAGGAGTCTTTAGGGCTTCCCATGGATGCGGTACTTAGCTTGCTTCACTGGCTCTTGCAGACAGTTTCTCCTACTTGCTTCATTCCCCTGTGGAGTAAAGGATCTTCCCAAATGCAACACCAGGAGTTTCCCTCAGGGAAAGAGGTCAGGAAAGAATGCACTTTTCCCTGGCCACAGTTCCACAGTACAGGGAAAGAGAGGGTTTCCGAAACCTCCCTACTTGTAGCAAAACGCCTCTATCTGAAGGGCTGCTGGAACGCAAATTTGGTACATGTATCTCTCTTGAGACATGCATGCAGACCCCTATGAAAGAAAAGTCTGGATCATTTTAATGATCCATGCATTATAGACTATATAATATTCAACCCAGCTAGCAGTTTCCACTTAGGAAGAAACAAAGGTGAGATTCATAGGGCTGAAGGAGGTTAGTGGGTAATGCGTGGGCAGTGCTGCGTCATGGAAGCTCACACAGCACCTATCCACACTGCATTCATCTGTAGCCAAAATGAAGCCATGGTATGACTTTCATAAGCACTTGCACTGATGAAAACAGTGATTCTTTCCTCAGATACACCTATTAACAACTTCTCATCTAAATGAGTAAGGAGTTTGTAGTGCCAGCTCTCTGGTTACTGAATGAGCAACATGCTTTACCGGGAGAGAGCTTTGAACAAAACAGCAAAACAGAAAAGTGAAACAATAACCAATAGCTGCAGCTATAACCCCAAACTAGGTCAAATCCACCCATAGTCACTAGCAGTGAAAACTCAAAAGAATTATAAGACAAAGTATGTAGTTCTGGTATTTGCAAACATGGCAAATATAACCTCTTAAATGTTACAAAGGTACTAAAACGTTCACTAGAGAGACCAAGGATTGCCACTGGACCAACAGAGCCAGAGCTCCACTGGCAGTTGCATTTTCTCTCCATGGCTGTCTCCCTTACATATTCCTCGCTCACACTCAGAATCCAAACATAGTAGAAAGAAAAGTGTTCCCTACTTGCTTAAACAGGTAAATCTAATAAAAGGCAAAATGAAAAAAAATAACTTCAATGACCTGATGGCACTACCACAAAGTTTTAAGAACACATGAATGTGGATTTTCATGTATACATGCCTCTTTGCACAACATAAAATCCTGTATATAGTGGGAATTTGTATAATTGTTAATGGCAATTGGTATTAGGAGGCAGTAAGAGAGCATAAACGCCCTTTTTACACTGGAGAATGGGAAAGCCATGTAAACAGAGAATATGCAAAGATTCAGTCACATTCAGGACAGTAAAGGGGCTTAGAGAATTCAATCTAAACATGGCAAGTCCTTCAGAGAAGCCAGGTTGAGTCACTGAGGAATCAACTAACCATCCTTCTGGTATATTTTCCATACTTCCACATCTTTCTTACAAATCCTGTGCAGTTATCCCTACCTGTCTCTTCCCCACCCTGACATGGGCACAATGGAGCATTAGCAAATTTTCAAGGAAGGAACAGCTGGAAAATGGAGACATGGAGAATCATACCCACATGACATGCCACTGATATTAGCAGGAATTTTAGTACTTAACCTATCTTTATGTATATTTGCAAAACCCAATATCGAGATTTTCATCTGCAAACAGAAGTCTGGTCAGTGCTTTGACGTAGAGGTTTGGGTTTTGTTTGATTTGTCCTTTTGGCTCCAGTCTCTCCTCTTTCTCTTCAGATCAAGTCCCCATCACTTCCTGGCCACTTTTCCAAACAACAGCAAAAAGAATTCTAATCAGTGAAAGACACATTTCTCAAATTTAAAAATAGCTCTTTTTTGTTCATCTGGGTTTTTTTTTTCATTAGAAACAGAAGTGTTACAAAATCCAATTTAGCCCACAGTTGTGTTTGTTCTAGAAATCCATGACTTACCAGTACTAAGGAAGCCAAAAATGCCAACCCTGTAGTTTGCCATCACAACAATGATGTTACTGATGGCAGCTAGGTATGATCCATCTATGGTTGTCTTTCCCGTCTCAGCATTATAACTCCCTCCGTTGTGGAAGAACAGCAACACTGACATGTTTTTGACCTGTTGTGATAACAAGATGGTTAATATTCCTGTAGTCAACTGCTTTTGGAGGTCATAGAGGAAAAGAAAAGCATCTTCCCCATTAAAATTATCTAAGCTAATCATAGCAGCAGGTCAAGGGTGGTTCTTCTCCCTCTCTGCTCTGCCCTGGTGAGGCCTCATCTGGAGTCCTGTGGCCAGTTCTGGGCTCCTGAGCTCAAGAGGGACAGGGAACTGCTGGAGAGAGTCCAGTGCAGGGCCACCAAGATGATCAGGGGAATGGAACATCTTTCATATGAGGAAAGACTGTGGGAACTGGGGCTGTTTAGTCTGGAGAAGAGGAGATTGAGGGGAGATTTTATTAACATTTATAAATATCTATAGGGTGGGTGTCAGGAGCTTGGGACATCCCTTTTTTCTATAGTAGCTAGCAACAGGACAAGGGGCAATGGGATGAAGCTGGAACACAAAAAGTTCCACTTAAATATAAGAAAAAACTCTTTCACTGTTCAGATGAGGGAGCCCTGGCACAGGCTGCCCAGAGGGGTTGTGGTGTCTCCTTCCTTGGAGGTCTTCAAGACCTGCCTGGACATGTTCCTATGCCACCTGATCTAGGTGACCCTGCTTCTGCAGGGGGGTTGTACTAGATGATCACTAAAAGTCCCTTCCAACCCCTACCATTCTATGATTCTATGACTTCACTATTGGGCACATCGCTGCAACAAGTCTGGTTTACATAAACACACAGGAAAAGTTCAATCAAATGGGAAATAGGAGAAGGAAAAGGCCAGTTGGGTTGCATCATCTTGAGCAGGACTAACTCAGTAGCTGTGTAGGATTGCTTCCTACTCTCTAATTCTTCAACACTTAAACTAGACTACCTAGTCTGAAAAATCTCACTTGACAAGAGCTTATCATTGCTCCTTCTATGGAAGTCTTCCTCTATTAGATATACAGAGGGGTCCTGCAGAGGGATCTTTGTCTCTGCATGCAAGAGACTCACTTCTCACGAAGCACAGAAGGGATTTGGCTCAGAAGAGTTCAGAAAGGTTTCCAGGGTACAAAGGAGCTACAGTGGGCTGCTCTCTATGTTAGAACTCCTTGAAAAGCCAAACAGTTTTGCTCAGAAACTGAGGCTTCTTCCCAAAGCAACACCAGAGCTGTGTAGATCCTCTCTGAACACACAAGCAGGGCTGCAGGCAGGCTGCTGCATGAGCTGCACGAAAGCAGAACTGCCCCAAGAGACCTCAGCATTTACCAGCAGATTACAGTTCTGTCAAGATGCCGCTCAGAAGAAATACCAGTGAAACATACAAAGGGATTTTGGTTTGAGGGTTTTTTCTTCTTTTTTTTTCTCCCTTCCAGATGCCTAAAGTAAAATAACCTACTCCAATGACAGAAAGGTTCTTTCAAAGTGTAACTTTGATTTTTCTTTCAGCACCCTCATCCTCTCTTGCCCACTTTAGGACTACCCTGAAGGAGGTTTCTCTCTCCCCTCTCAGAAGCAGGTCACAGCCACCCACCCATCCCGCTTTCTGCTTTGGCAGATGATGATGTTTTTCAAAGAAGGGCTGGTGGCCCCTGCAGTAGCATCAAAGTACATCTGAGGTTTGTTTTCCCCTGAAGCTAGAGGGCATTGGGCTCTGTTGCTGCTATTTTCTGGATGGAGCTTAGCTGAACACAGCAGTCCCATCTGCTCTGGCAAAGGATGTCTCCAGCAAAATGCAACCTGCTGTAGGGGAAAAGCAACAGCGACACAATGGTCACAGCCTCCTGCAAAACTACAAGAGAGGAGGAAAAATCCCCTCAGCTGCCCTTAATTTGTCATGATTGTGTACACTCCTCACTTATCTATCTGGAGAACCACTTCAGAGGCTTCTTGTGAACACAGCAATATTACCAAGAAAACCCCAGAAATTGCAAGCACTAAAACATGCTGCTGTCTGTCAGGAACTTCTATCCCTGAATAGAAATTGCCCAATTCACAGTGCCTTGTCCCTGGTTCCCATTTCTATAACATATGCAGCACAGAGAAAAAAAAAAACCCAAAGAATCTGTTTCCACATGGAAAGTCATTCTAAAATACAACCACACTAAGCCATGTCAGTCAATATGATACTAAATGTGATGTTGAGTCTGCTTTGTCCCCCCAGGTCAGCAAGATTAAGCCTGAGGTTCAAACTAGACATTTGCCATGTGTTCCCAGCTTGCACAGCACTGTGACCTCCAGTTGCCCTGTTAGTTATATATTGTGTTATGCTGAGCAACTCTACACAATGCTGTAGTGATGAAAAGCTTAAGAAAGGCAAAAATGGGAGCCTGCTGCAACAGATATGGAGCAATCCAGGGTAAGATTTAGTACTGGGGAGGTACCTAGTGCCAAGTGTCCGAATATGCCATTCAATTCTCTTGTCTGCATTGAGCAAGGATAGATTCCTCTCCTATGTAAAGCTAAATAATCACGAAAAATAATTTGGGTTTTAATCCCAAAGGATTTCAATCTCAGAGTTCATGGACTTGGGCCTGTTGGATGAAGGCTGCTTAACATCATTGCCCTCCCATTTCTTGTTAGCCATTTTAACAGCATAGCACAATTATTTTCATGCTGTAATGGAACTATGCCTCACAATATGAGATATTTCATGTTACCCATTTATCTATATATATTTGGTAGCTAATTAATTTTTTACTCTACATTAGCTGCTGGATAATTTATTTTAATATAAGTGAATCTCCCCAAGCCCTACTCTCAATCAAACCACTGCAATTAAATCTGTGAGGCAGAAAAATTGTGACACTTTAACTAAAGTCTTCTGGAGCCAGTCCTTTCACTCAGCACCACTTGGTACCAGACCCAGAATCAACACCACCAACATCAGTGCCAGGCTGCAATGGGGCACAAGCCCTTGCAGGCAATCCACAGCTGCCACGTGGCTACTGCCCAGTGCAGGGTTTTGGTCCATATTTAGTAACAAGATGTAGTTGAATTTTGAAGTGCAAAGACTTCCAGTTGGGGAACAGCCAGATGGCTCCCTGTCTTAGTTTAGCTAGTGCAGGTATGTCTTCTGAGGAGCCAGCATCATCTCATGCCTGCAGGGGCTTAGGTTCCATATGTAAACTCCCCAAGACAGAGAGAAGCTTGGCGTGCACCAGAAAGCTCTAAGTCAGCAGGAAGTCTGAAAGGCTTCACATTATTCAGAACCATCTTCTCCATCCTTCTGTAAAAAACTTGTTGAGCTGCTTGGCAGGGCTAGATTTAAACTCTACCAAGCTAGGCAGCCTCCAGTGCTATTACCACTGTAAAATATTGCTCCCTAAAGAATTGAGCAGAACAGGGATGACGCGATAAGGATGAGAATAAAACTTGCTGGGGATGGGAGAAGAGGAAAGAGAGTACACTTTCTATTCTTATTTAATGAAGAGTTTTGGCTGATTCGAATCCTTTATAAAAGAAGCTGAAGCACAGCTTTGCTTTGCTAGTGACAGGTGGTGATGGTTATAGGTGGAAAAAAGTCTCTCAGAAGTGCCAGTTTTATTTGGAGGGTTATGTGGTTCACATAGCTATGGAAGCAATATGAGGTGAGGTCATTCACTTTCTTCACTGCTTGACACTTGAAGAGTCCTTTGGTGACAAGCAGCAGTCCCCACACACAATGCTTGTCTCCAGGCACAAAGTGCTCCTTAATGACCTCTGCTTTTGCTGCTTTCTAGATTTTATAGCCAGTATTAACTAGTTAATTTATCTTTCCACGGGCTGAAAATACATAACTATAGCTCTCTGTGTGTAAAAACATAGAGCTCACCACAAAAAAGAAACAGGAAAATGCCATGCCTTCTGCTCCCAGGTACTTCTGCAAAAACAGAAGTTTTGGTTCTCTCTTGGGCCAGACTTACGCATGCGAAACCGATTGACTTGATCAGACCCACTTCTGCCTTGTACATCAACAAAAGACAGGAGAGATCCAGTTCTTGGTACCACTAAAGCAAAAGACAAGCCTATTTAGCCTATCAGATGGTAGAAAATACAGGGCTTTCAAATAAGCTATCTTGAAAACAGCATTTGAGCAGGGATGGCAAACTGCCTAGGACAGTGAGCTGATGTTTTCAATAAGTGATGACTGCACTAAAGAAAAAAAATGATGGTCTGGTGCTACAGGGAGAAAACAGAGTGCTGGTGTTTCTGGTGACTAAAAGGACCCGCAAGGGACTCTGTGTGCTGCTGTCAGAGAGCTAGACCAGCTCTTTGCAATATGACAGGCTCATAAATTTCTATTACTTATACTGTCACTTTCTGAAAATTACAAGTAAAAAAAAAGTTCTATTCCTGTATCCTGGGCCCACTCTTGGATGGGATTCACATGTTATTCAACATCTTTATCCCCAGCCCTGCAGGGGTTTGGCCAATCATCTAAGCTTGGATCTAACGTGAAGCTTTATTTTGTATCTGTTTAGAATGAGAAACTCAAGAGTTTTCAAATGACAATTTCTCAGATTGTACCACTGGCCCAGTCATCTTTAAAACATCTGTAATTTTCATGCTCTGCAAGCTGGGCACAAATCTAGCAATGCTTGCTAACCTCATTCCTCAACAGAGCTCCCACAGATGTCAACAGGGGAACGATGAAGATGAGGGTGAAAAAAACCCTCATCTGCTGCTGCTCGACTGGTGGTAAGTGTTGATGTGACTTGTTGTATTGCATTATGTATTGCATGGACAAAAGGTCTCCTTTCAGGGACATTGGCATTTCTGCCCTTAATTTCTCCTCTTTTGCTGCCACCTTCTTCTTGTGTTTTGTTTCTCTCTTTGTCTCTCTCTTATTTCCAGGGTTTTAATTTTCTACTCTCCTAGTTACCCAAACACAGCCCTCTGAAAGCCTGTAGGGAATACTCTTGAACCAGTACAAAGAACAGAGTGCCTAATTTAACCTTGCAGGGCTTTGAGAACACCACATAAAAACCAAACATTCCTGCCAATTAAAAGTATGCTGAAAAGAGACAATGCTCGGCTAAGAAAAAATCCAGCTCGTCTCCTACTTACAGTAGTGGCAGGAACAAAGACATTCAGATACAGGCAGTCTTCACTGACAGAGTATGATGGGGCTTCTCCATCTCCTGGCTGCCAACAAGCTGCCCTAGAGACAGGAACAGAGAAAATGACAATAAAAAGGCTTGCAATTTTTTTTCCACTGCTGCTATTTCCTTATATTTTGATGTATTACATTTATAAAACATTTAAATCTGTAGATCTCAATCACATTTAAAACTATGCCTCAGTAACAAATACATGGGTTTGTATACATCCATAGAAAAGCAAAAAACACTTTGCATTTTCATGCCTAGAATCTTTCTCTCAGAAAAATCGGCCTCCTTTAAAAAAAAAAGATTAGAACTTGAAAACAAAACATCAGAAAACTCACACTGTACATGAACTGCATAAAATTAGCACCAGACGTAAGAGCAGGACTTGGGGTCTTAAGCACAGGTCTCCCCCTGCTACTGCCTGCACACCTCTGTAACCCATCCTTTTGCTGAAATGCCAGTTATTTACTTTAATTTCGAATAGCCTGTGAGCTGCATTTATTTATACTCATTTTATTTCCTAATGATCTGGGGGAAAATATGTTAAAGATTTTAACTCACTTTAAAAAAATCTGTTTGCTCTACGCATATTAGCATACCATTAACAATGCCCAGCAGTGTCAAGGCAGCCTCTCAGGAGGAATTCAGCCAGCTACTGACATACAGAAAATAATTTTCTCATTATCATCTGTATGATATTCATATGCTCAAGTTCTCTCCACAACAAGGATCAAGCGGATCAGTTGAGATATAAGCTATTTTGAAATCAGTTCCTTCTCTTCACAGTCATGTTTATATCACACAAGACACTATGGAAAAGATAGTTACATCTCAGAGATTTATTTCTCAATTGTAGTTTTTCAATGTCCTTAAAAAATTTACACTGAAGCATATCATCTCCAATCAAAACTTCTACAGCCATTTTGGGCAGACAAAATACAAGTTCCTAGGTAGAAAACCCCACAGGACAAGAGATGTAATGCTATTAACCATACAGCTCTCTATGGGCCAGCAGGTATCATCACCTATGGTTATTTTTTGATTACTATTTTTTTGGCAACTCATCCAGTTTTCATCACCTCGAGCTCCCAGGAGCTCTCCATGCCAGGATGGACTCCAGGGAAAGGCTGCCACCTGCTGAGGGAAGTCCACAGTTCCTTCAGAAGAGGAAGGCTGCAACAGCTGGGCAGGTTTTTTGGTTGATTTGTGGGGGTTTAAAAACTTTCATCAGCTCCAGGCTGATAAAAGAACATTTTTCTTACATTAGTGAGACCACTGGGCTAAAGTGAATTTCTTATATACAAATATTGTGCAACACCAAGAGAATCCTAAAAAATGGAGATGTTAACACTTTCTACACATATAGAGTGAAGTCCCTCTGTTTCTCCAAGTGCACTTCCATAGTGTTAAGCTCAAGGACTTATTGTTTTAACCTTGAATGAATAATAGAAAATAATGGTAAAGTTCTTCATTGGTCTAAGGAAGCTTTGAAAATCTCATCCAGGCTGCTTATTGCAACACCAGGTCTTCAAAGACAGAGCGCAGAGGCTTTTACCAAAGCCCTAGCAGACACCATGGTTCAAGTGTTAACCTCATGTCGTTGTGCACCTAGGGAAACAAAAAAGCCACATTTCACCAGATCCCTCCAACTCACATGAGGCTGCTGTTGGGAATTAGAATAACTCCACAGTAAAATATTAGAACTGTGCAAAATTGGGATGAAGTGAGGCTTGATAAAGCTGAACTATATTAGTGTTGAGGACTGAGGTCACAAGCTTCAGGGTGACAAAGAGTCTGGTACTAACAAGATAAACTAGAAGAAGGGGAAGGAAATTGACTTGCTTGAAGTTAAGGAGACTGACAACACTGAGGACATCCAAGTTCAGATAAGAGTATTACAAAAGTACATGGGTAGAAACTCTGACTTCTCAGATAAGCAATAGAAACCGACTTCTGAGATAAGGACGGAAACAGCTGGAGACAGAGAAAGGAACAAGAAGACCCCAGACTCAAATAGTACAATTAGTCTGAGTTGTTGCAAGAGGAGAGAGGAACTAAGATTGTAGCTATATAATAGCACAGTATATAATTTGTTGTTTTGAGATGGCTCTCAAGAGGGGGTCCAACTTGAGCTGTAACAAACCAACTCTGTGGCAGAGTCTAGTTACAGTTAGTGGATAAGATTTGTCACAGCCTTTTCTAGAAACCTCTGGAGACAAATGCTGACTGGTCTCTAAATCCACAGCCTCTGTGTGTGTTTCCACCAAAGCAGGTGATGATTCTTGTCAGGCCTGCGGGGTGCCATCCTCAGAGCTCCATTGCTACATCTATCACTTCCTTATCCACATAGAGTCTTGGTTAGGTCAGATAGCTCAAGTAGTTCATCACTAATCACATGAGAAACATTCCCAGTGCCAAGAATTGGACAGGACTACAAAGTCAGTTGTGGCTGGAAGGATAACACAGGTTCTCAATAGACCTCAGGTTTGTATTAGCTGCCTTAGAATCTCCTGGGTCACTAAACCTCAGCTTATAGTCTCATTTCAACTCCCCAATAGAAAGCTCTCAGAGTCCTTCCACTAGACTCTTCTTCTGACTGTTGTCCACTTTCCATCTCTTGTTTCTGTCTTCAGGTTTATTTTTTTTTCAGCTCTTCGTGTCTGCCATGAAACAAACTGCTTTTTATTGATAGGAACAGGATCAGGTACCAGCTCTCCTGTATTGACTTCTCGTATACATGTGCAGCATGACTCGCTCAAATGAGTTTCATGAGCTCTGTAGCTTTGTTTTCTATTATGAGAAGCAAAGATGCACTGTGAGAAAGGTGCTATAAAAACCATTTCCATGTCTTATTTCTTGGTGTTGCTGCATTTTTATATTCTGTAGCACAGATATGCTAAGTAGTGTCAATTGAACCCTCTAGTCTTTAAGAGGTACACATTGACAAAATGTTGTTTGTGTTTCCCAATGTAATAAAATTAAGACTTAGATTGCAAGACTAAATGAAACACAGACATGCATCCTAAGGCTCTGACCACTGAGTGCCTCCAGCTTCAAATCACCAGTGATGTCTCTACAGTCTTGGAGAACCCAGGTCAGCTAATGGGAAACATTAGATTTAGGGACTTAAGAGAAATTCAGCCCATCTGCTAATACAGTTCCTAGCACTCATTTCCTCTTAAAGCATTACCTAAAATGTTTGTAACTTCTGTACATGTGTCCAAGCCATTTAGCAAGTATTTGCCTTTTTAACAGTTTTTGGACAAAAAAGACAATCTGGGTCCTTCAGCCTGATCTCCTAGACAATACTAGGCAGAGAATTTCTATGAGGTCTACAGCTTCTGGGTTAAAGTGCGCCTGTTTGGTTAAATATTCTACAATTATATTTGTATCAATATTATAAATACCTGTGTAAACGCACAGAACGAAAATGGTCTGAGAGCAGACAGGGTGGAGAGTTGTGCATAGATTTAAAGGGATTGGACTAGATCTTTCGAGGTCCCTTCCAGCCTTTGTGATTCTATGATTTATTGGAAGCTGTCTTTTTTCTTGAGGAGCAAGCACATTAACATATAGGCAGAGAAATGATTCCTTTTTGCTAAACAAAGTGTTAAACTTGTATTAATCTGTACACTATAGGTTCTTTTCCAAGAAAGGATGTGAATATCATTGTCATCACTCCAGCTACTTTCATACACCTAGATGGACAAGCACTTCTGCAGATGATCAAAGGGGTTTCTTACCGAGGCACAGTCGCATTCCAGGTTTCCACCCAAGTAAAGGGCTCTGGAGGACTGAAGCGCTTTTCTGCAAGGGGAGGTGCAGCAAAGGGGATCCCCAGGAACTGGCTGATGTTTCTCCACTCTGAGCCAACACGGATCACCTGGGATTTGCCCACCAGATCTCCATGAGATGGGATGTACACAGATGGGGTTAAACTCGATTCAGAAATGGGCAGGAATAAATCTATCAGAGCAGGAACAGAGGAAAAACGATTTGCTCTTTCAAGTTAGTACCATTTCAAAAATGAAAAGTTATTCCATTTCCCTTAATTTAAAAGTGTTGGGTGTTTAATTCACTTCTTTAAATGAAACATAGGTTAGTGGTATTTTCTTTCTACAGAAAGAAATGAGTGGTGTTAGTTAATGGATATGAACATTTAACTTTCCAAATCCTTACTCAACCACTTCTCCCAGAACAGACATCCCATTAGAATATAAATCTGACCATTTGTGCAAAAAGGGAGAGATTTTCAGACTTATCCCCAACCCCAGCTCTAAAAAGCACAATGTTAAACCTCTAAACATTTACAGCAGGTAAGAGAGAGGAAAGATAGCCACACAGCTCATTGGTTTGGGCTCTCATCAGGAAAGACTTGCACATCAGTTCCCTTTCAAGTAGCTGTTTCACCACATGAGACAGAGGAGATTCAACAAAAGGCAATGAGCACATATCCATGACCAAATCCACTACAGTCTTGTGTAGGGATAGATATTCTTGAGTGGGAAACACCCATGCAAGTGTTCACTTTAGATCAGGAACATAAGTGCCTTGTATATGCCAGAGAGGGTATGCAAAAGTGTAGAATACCAGAGGGCCTTCATCACCTTCTCTTTCTCTACACTCTGTTGTGAATATCACCATTTTCTCAAACAGAACTTCTGTCAGTATCCACATTTTAGATCAAATATCATTGCTATCTGAATTTATTTTTTTGCTTGCAGAAAATTATGAAATATTAGCAGGTTATATTCATTGGATCCATTTTTTTTCTTGTTTTTCATGTAAGGATTATCTGAATCATTTGCTATCTATTCAAAAAAACAGGGTTTTTTTCCCTAATGCCTTAGTTTAAAACAGATATAGGTGATATCTCATACTATTTTGAAACCCTGTATTTGATAGGCAGGAGCCAAATTCTAAGTCATGTGACTAAAATTGAAACTGCAAAAATACACAAACACACAAATCTTTCTTTCCTTCCTCTTGTTACCTGGTTTCTAATGACTTCTAATAGAATAATCAATATCACATAAAAAGAAAGCAGTCTCTTTTAAAATGAAAGGGGGAAAAAAAATCACCAAAACTTACAAATAAGTACAAAACTTAAATTCCTCTTAAATAAATTCTGCTTCTTTAAAATATTAGTTCATCTTGGTTAAGAGTTTTTTTCTTGTTTATTTTTTTTTGTTTATTGTCTCTAGACATGGTCTTGTTTCTTGTTCTTATGACTTTCAATTGACAATGGGTTTACATCAGTCCCTGTTTTATTCTTAGAGTTTAAAAGGAAGAACATAGAGAAACATCTTGTGCAGATGAAAAAGAAGGTGATGGATTTTCATTATTGGGTTTTTTGGTCGATTTTACCATTCTGCATTTTCCAAAACATCTTTCATAAACTAGACTTCCTTTATTACTCCTGCTTCTACACTAGATGGTAACAGTATGATTTCAGGCATTTTTATTAAAAATATTTGGGGACATTTTCCCATCCTGCCTGGCTATAACTCCACTGAAATAGGAATGGGTAATTGTCCAGGAGATATCCATATTGTTTGAAGTCTAGTGAGGATTTCCTCACTCTTCCATTCACAAGAATTGTGCACAGCCATCACAGTTGAGTTTTTTCACAGCCTTAACCTGCTCTTACCTTGTCTCCTATAGATATATGTAGCTGGCTCTTTGAGTAAGACACGGCAGCTGTGCCCTTGCAGGCCATGTGTACAGATCTGTGTATCAGGGTAGAAAAGGCATCTTATTTCTGAAGGCTGGATTTCCAGTGTAACCACTATACATGACTGGTTATTTGAACAAGCTGTGAGATGAAACATGAAGAAAAAGAGCAGATAAAAACATATTCTTATTTTGTATGGCATTGTTATAAGATGCTTAAAAGAAAAGCTTTATAACAGGTCAAGCAACAAAGATATGCAGTAGCTCTAAAGCAGAATGAGGCAGAAATGTCCTCAGATTCCCAGAACAATCTTCAAAATAGCCAAAGTACAAAAGGTTATATTTTCTTCAAAATGGATCAATATAGCAAAAAAACTATCATATGATTTAGAAGAAGAAAAACATTTTCTAATAAAGTATTGAGAACTTCAGCTGAATTCACACAGTCCCCAGGGAGAGATTTCAGAATAAATGATCCTCTCATTCATCCCAGCTTGTACAAAGGTGGGTATCCAACACTTTTCTTTTAGAAAGGCTCCTTCAAACAGTTCCAGGAAAAGGAAAAGGGATAAGTGACACTGCTGACTCTCATAAGTTGAGGACCATTCCAAGGACCATATTTTCCTTTTGGAACTTCTTATTTCTATGACTCTGCAGCATTAAGAATTTGCCAGTCATGTGAAGTTAAAGGGCTCTTTGCTGTCTTGTCAAACTATTGATTAAAGCAGTTCCCTTTTCTGTTCCCTACAGTCCAAGCCCCTGCTTCATCCCAACTCTCAGTTAAGCTGCCCTCACACACCACATCTATAGGTTACTTTAGATAATGGTAAGTGGTTCTAACATCTGTCTCACTCAATGAGTGTTGTGGTTTAGGCCTATCCAGGGACAAAAGACCACGAATAGACACAAATACCAAAGACTTAAGAATTGTCAAAGGGCAGGGAGATGTTAATTGCTGCTTATGGTCCCAGACAAAACAGAGCAGGCTACTTGACTTGGGGAAGAAAACAGAAAATAATTTAATCCACCACCAACTAAAGCATGACCATAAAACCCCAAAACATGACCAACACAAAACAACACAGAGTGGTACAATGATGAAGAGCACAACCAGCCCTTTAAGACCATTTTATCCCCACTCCTCCCCTTCACCTGGGCTCAGAGTCCTGATTCCAGTGTCTTTTACTCCTCCCCCACTGAACAGCTCAGGGGGGCAGGAATGGGGGTTTCAGTCAGTCTATTCCTGATAGCTTCTGCCATTTGCCTCTCTTCAGGGTAGGTGGGCTCAGCATCAGTCCTCTCTGCACCTCCATGGGATACTTCACACTCACAGCAGCCCTGCACGGGCTGCTCCAAAGTGCATTTATCCCAAAGGCTGTAGCTCCTCTCTGCCTCTCGTGTTGGTCTGCTCTGTGGTGCACAGGCTCTCCAGCACGGCCTGGGCCATGGCCACCTCCCCACACACTTTCTGCCTGTCTGGGTGCACTCAGTCCTGCCATTGCCCTCCATGGGTTGCAGGGGTACAGCCTGTGCTCTCATCACAGCTTGAAGAGAGGTCTCTGGTCCGGTGGTGCTCCTCCTTCCTTCCTCCTTCTCTGACTGTGGGGGTCTGCAAGTCATCTCCATCTTGTACCACTTCTCCAGCCCCTCCCAAGCACTTCAAATTCCTGTCCCTAAATAGTGCTGGCAGAGGCATCAGATTGGCCCAGCTGGGCTGGAGGTGGGTGTGAACCCAAGAGCTGGGGGAAAATCTGAGAACTCTTTACCAGGTCTTCACTGCAGTGCCCTCCCCCTGTTGCCAAGCAAAAGCAGCTCCTCACAAAACCATGACACTGAGTTTTCCTCACCTGTTCTTTAGAAAATAATTACATCATCCCTTTAATTATTTGATACAGTATTCTTCAGTTTTACAGTGTCTGGAGACACAAGAGATCTCTGTACCCAAGAGGTGTCACTATATGGCCTTTTATGTCTATTGTATTTTACATTAAAGAAAGTATTTCAGGTCCTTTCTCTCAAATTCAGAAACACTGGCGTAGTTTTTAAAAATAAGTAAAATCCGTGTATCTATGTCAGAAAGGGATGGGGAATGGGGGAGAGAGGCAGGACAGAGGAGGAATTTGTCTTGTTTTTTCAGACTCACAAGATAATAACATCAGCATTTTCTGTAAATCTATGAATAACCGTTCCTTACCGGACAGACAGAAGTCTCTGGCTGTGGAGAAGTCATTGGATATATCTCTACTAACTTGCACAACTTCAAAGTTTGAGATGGATGAATCCAAGAGAACAGAGGATGTATTTAAGGGTTGCCATATATCCAAATATTCTGTAAAATGAATCATGTAAAAAAAGAATATAACTAGAGGAATCTGTAAAAACTTCAAAGAAAAGTAAAAACATTCAGCAGGTCTTCAATGAAAGACTTTGCATCAGCTGGAAATAAATGAACTATAATATTCTAAGACCTCTGATTGACTAGAGGTTTCAATCTCATTTTCAGATGTCCCATACAATTAGGTTTCCAAAATTGTTTTGTTAACAAAGAGCTAAATTTGGAGCAGCTCCATCCAGGTTTGCATGTAAAGCCAATTTAAGGAAAAGGTTTTGGAACAGGCCTGATTACATTAAAGAACATGAGTCATAATGCTTGCACACAAGTTCCTGAGCAAGTACAGCCAGCAACTCTTTGGAAAGCAAATGGGGACCTTGCATGTGACTGAGCACTTGCACAGCCTTTGACAGAAATCCACATCTGTATTTAAAACAGGAACTGGTTTCCTAAGGTAGGTTTCATCTCAATCATCTGCAAAGTAGATGACCACATCTGAGTTAATTACACTGTACTTCTTGTACTACCAGGAGGAGCAGACAGTTTTCCTATACTATATCCTGCTGTAGGTCTTTGTTTTAGGATGGGAGAAATCACCCCCAGGAACACATTGATTACATGAACCATACATCCATGTCATCTGTACAGAGAACCTCATACGAGCAGCTGAAATGCAGATGTCTGTGTTGCCTGTATATATCTACATGCAGAGAACAAGTCCAAACTTTACAGACTAAGTGAAAATAAGACAATGGCTTTTGCAAACGTTAGATTTTGCATTCACTTCCCTTACAAGCAATTGACTAAACTCATAAAGACGCACATGGAATCATAGAATCGTTTCAGCTGGAAGAGACCTTTAAGATCATTGAGTCCAGCCTTTGTCCAAGCCCCATCAACCACTAGACCATTTCCCTAATTACAACATCCGCCCATCTCTTAAATGCTTCCAGGGATAGTGACTGTAGCACCTCCCTGGGCAGCCCATTCCAGTGCCTGACAATCCTTTCAGCAAATAAATTCCTCCTCATATCCAGCCTGAACCTCCCCTGGTGCAACTTGAGGCCGTTTCCTCTTGTTCTGTTGCTTGTTACAACTACTTTGGTAGGTAGTTGTAGAGAGAAATAAGGTCTCCCCTGAACCTTCTTTTCTCCAGGCTAAACAGCCCCAGATCCCTCAGCCATTCCTCATCTGAGATGTGCTCCAAATCCTTTCCTAGCTTGGTTCTTGTTTTAAAAAAAAAGTTCAGGATTATTTTGATCATTATAATTTGATTTCATAGACAGAATTACATGAAATTCTATGAACTGTTCTAATGCCATGTAACAGCTACATTATTAAGACATTCCTATTTCATATGCATGCATGCACATATACACAAAATGTGTACATTGTATATATACAGATGTAAACTACATATACAAACATGTATATTCACATATATCCGTGTACACATGCAGGTACCTTTGTGAGCATGTAGATACACATACATACTGACTCTAGTATTCATCATACATTATTCTTCTATCTCACAGTGGACTTTTAAAAAATGCCACAAACATTCTTTTCTCATAGACAAAGAGATAAAAATATCTGTGGCCTCTCAGTTTTGCACACAGAAGTCAATAAAAGAAAGCCTTGCAATGAATGGGCCTTTAATTATTTTCATTCCTTTCAACAGTTCAATACGTTTCAAAAGCAGAAGAGCCCTGCTGTGGCCACAAAGTCCTGAGCAGGAGGCTGGTGTTACCCTCTCCATGTAATTGTAGGGTGAGGACAGACCTGAGTTAGCTGTTGCCTTGCTATTCCTGGTGAGCAGATCTTGCCCTGTTGCTTGAGTTCATTTACCATACAGAAGCAAAAGCTGTGACCATTCATTTCGTTAAAGATTTCTTTTAGTCTTCTGACAAATGGGTGACTTGAGATGACCAAAGTTTCCTTCCTTCCTTCCCTTCCTCTCAGAAAGATAGCTGTGACCATAACACTCAACATCAAATCTAAAGCTGAGGTCTGGCGTTCATACAATCAGGGATGTGACATGCCCTCACTGCAACTTGGAAATGCTGGTGTCAACATACTGGTCCAGTTAATGAGAACTCAAGACCCAAAACAGACAGTAACAAGCAATAGAACAAGAGGAAGTTGCACCAGGGGAGGTTCAGGCTGGATATGAGGAGGAATTTCTTTATTGAACACTATCCCTGGAGGTGCTTAAGAGATGGTTGGATGTTGTACTTAGGGTCTAGTGGTTGATAGGCTTGGGACAAAGTCTGGACTTGATTATCTTAAAGGTCTCCTCCAGCCAAAAGGATTTTTTGATTCTAAGCCTGGTTGCATCATTCCTTGAGCAAATAGGCAGGGAATAGCAATTACTATATAATATTTCAAAATTATTTTATTCTGAATAATTCATGACAACAGAGGGTAACTGCCAGAGGATAACAACTCAGGGCTCTACCCTGATGCTTAGAAGTCTTTGTTTTTGCGAGGTAAATCCTTCCCAAGGAAGTGTAAACCTCAGCACGGGTTACTTCCCAGAGACAGCCCAACAGCCCGGCCCTAGTTCATGCCTGTGACCTACCATCAAGAAAGAAACACTGGGTCCCATGGGTACTTTTCAACCACTTCAACATCATTCTATTCCTGTTATATTGGGAGCCACTCTTCTAAAAGACAGGCGAAAGCCTCTAGCAAAGCAGAAAGGAAGGTAATTTGGTATTGCACTGTTATGTGTTAAAGACCACAAATGTACTTGGTATTGCAGAGTAGCAAAGTCATCAGCAGCACTATATGCAGAGCCAGTCTGAACGACTAAGGGAGAAGTGACCCTACAATCACAGCTTAACATGTGCAAAATTGAACTTAATTTTTAGTTCCCCTTTAAGCACTGACTAATCAATTATTTTAGAGGAACATAGTGATCTTCACCACGTGGAAATTACTGTATTTCATATAGTCAGTGGTTTCTCTATTTTAAAACTATCCAATATGACCTGTTGCATGTCTTATGCTAGAAAACTTCAGCCTCTTTTTCTAGGGTGACAGGTTCATAGAATCATAGAATGGTAGGAGTTGGAAGGGACCTTTAGACATCATGTAGTCCAACTCTCCTGTTAAAGCAGGTCCACCTAGTTCAGGTCACACAGTAATGTGTCCAGGTGGGTTTTGAAAAGCTCCAGAGAAAGAGACTCCACACCCTCCCTGGGCAGCCATAGAAATCATCTCTGAAAGGTTCTTTTTTTAATCAGTACGATTTAAACTTTGTTTTTACATTAGAACAGTGTTGCCATCTTGCACTGTGTACTAGCAACTAGGTACTACTGGAATAGGTAATCTCTCTAGGTTCAAACACAAAGCTTCAAATTACATTCTGTGGTTCTTTCAAAAAAAGAGCCTTGTCTTGATTCCATTGTAAACCAACCAATCTGGGTGCACTAGCAGCTTTGGAAGATATTTCACCAGACTGACTCTCTTCCCATAGTGTCCCTGACTCATTGAGTGACCTCGGGCAAGTCTCATAACCCTCATATGCCTCTATTTGCCCACAGGTCAACCATTTGGAACTGTTCTTGTTAAGCTAAATTCTACTCTCTCAGGAAAGAAATTCAAAACAATTCCATAGAAGAAAATAAGTTCCTTGGATTTACACATTCCTGACACTTGAATTTGGCCTCCTGTATCTATTTCTCTGAGGTTTATTAACTAATTGTTACTAAAATCAATGCTCAAATTACACTTGTGAGGGCACAATGCCATTATTAGGGACATGCAATGTGTTCTACAATTGATTCCAAGCTAAACTTTCTATTTATTAAAGATCTTTATCCCTTTATGTGGGCTGGAGTCAAGTTAATAACATTCATTTTAAATACACATAAGATGCAATGGGCACTTCACAGCCTGTGCTACAGAAGAATGAGCACTCACGATGCAAATTTCCATAGATCATATACTCATACCTAAAAGACATTTTAATTTGCTTATTCTTTGACATGAATATCACAGAAGTGATCCTTGCAACCTCCCACTACCAATGTGAGCTCATTTTTTGGGTTGGTTTGGGGTTTATATGGGGTTTTTATTCAATGCAGGATGAAGCATTCATAATCTCACGTCAGATTTATATACTGGGACTTCCAGTGGTTTCTCTTTCCTACCTTCTGCCCATCTGACCCCAGATGCAGATAAATGCAGGAACACTCCTGATTATTTTAATCACAGAGCAAAGCCTTTCAGCCCACAGCTGTCCATTGCACCACTGTGGACATTGCCAGCCAGCATTTAGCTGCAAAACATATTTTGGCTATTAATTGCTTCCTTCTTTTCTCCTAGCCCACAGCCATGCACACCTGCTTCATTACGTGGGAAATCAAACTTTCCGTGGCTGATTTGAGCTTGCCTCATGTAGAAACTGCCCTCACAAAGGCACACAGCTGCAAACTGGCACTGGTACTTTACTGAAAATCTATAGTGCACCTGATGGGCTGGAAGACATTTCTGGTTGATATGTAGGTTAAGCTCCCACCTTCCAAAACCACGCTTTGGCAAACGCTTTGATTAGATAGTTACAGCACTCTGAGTCCAGCCAACCCTCTAACTTTTATTGTAAAATCATAGATGTCCCACACAGAGACCCTCTCTCTTCCAGATGTTCTTGTTTGGGTAGGCAAGGCTTAAGACTTGATTTTCAAAAGGGCTCACACCAGCCTTACTCTGTTCCCACTCAAGTCATAAGATCTCAAGACTGGAATAGATTTCCTGGGGGCACAGAGTTCAGCCTCCCACTTTCACAGGCAAGAATATTATAAATTCTTTTTATGAAGTCAACAAAAGTTTCATCATTGACTTAAGTGGAAGCAAATAGGGGTCAGTTCTGAGTTTGCTGGAAAATTTGTCATTTGATATAAGGAAACAGAGATACAGAAGTGCTATAAAATAACAAGCTAAATTTAGATGAAAATCTGCGTAGTTGAGGAGGTACATCATAAATCAGAGGACGTTAACATGAGGTTAAGGTGGTACATAAATCATATCTCTGGGTTCAGCAAGCCTAATTTATGTTTGAAAGACAAATTCTGATCTTAATTCTGAAATTTGTGATCCATATTTAACATCCCTGACTCAAGTCAAAATATGCTTACAGACTGAACTCAGTATACTAACAACCTCCAAAACCTGGAAATCATCAGCTCAGAGCAGACCTGTGGAAAACACATTCTTTCTTTACTGTGGTTGCTTCTCATTTTTATCTATACACTGAGATTTAAATAATTCAAAATGTCTCATTTTCTTAAAACTGCTGCATAATCACACCTATATCACTATAATCACACCTCAGACAAACACGTCCTAAGCTAACAAATGTGTTATTTGTGGCTGTTGGCAGTGAACAATCTCACTCAAATAGCACAAATTATAGTGAACGGTATAACAATAGGACACTAAAATGTACCAGATATTTATCCAGGTGTAAAATAAACTGTTTTCAAAAGGCTAAAATCCTCATGTTTACAAACAGAATAAAAACTGAATTTAAGACCAAAGATAGAATAATTCTGCACCAGAGGTCCAATACGCTGCATGGAAACACATAGATCAGTTCTGAAGGTTGGTTTTTAAAAAGGCTGTATTTCTTACACACCAAAGGCCCCCCTCTGACATATTCTCTGCGTTTTTGGGACACAGAAAGACAAATGATACTATTAATCACCAAAGTCAGCTACATCAGCACTCATACAGCACTCTGTGGTGAATGGAAATACCCCATGTGCTGTCATGGCCCAATGGGAAATTTATTCCCATGTCAGAAAATCCCATAGCCATTGCTGAGTCCTGCATCAAGGGAAGGACTACAAATTATGAGGGGATCACAGGAGGCAGAACAGGAAGGGCCTAATAAATCATTATATCCATATGCCTCAGTGGTTTCCCAACTATTTAGTTGATTTAATTGGAACGGGGATGAAGCACACAATCTACATACAATCTGCAGTCCCATGCAGAGATCACCATTTAAGGGCCATTGTCTTCTAGCAGTTACCAAATTAAAGGCTTATAGCCATATCTTATTTAAAGCTGAGGAACCTGAAGATAAAAATGCTCATTAAAGTCTGGATAATTACTGTATTCTATTCATGACTCTTACAACAAAGTACAAAAGCAGATGTTATACATCAGTGTCACTCCTCCCTCCCACAAGCACAGGAATATTTTCAGGCCCTCAGTTTTCTTTAAGCCCAAGTATTCCTTCTAAAAAGTCAGGCAACGTTCCACAGATTGTTTTGTCTCTTCAGACTTAATTGTAAATGCAAAAACTTCCATAGTTCAAACCCCTGTTCATAAACTGAATATCAGCATTATACAAGTATAAAATAACAATACACATTTTCTCATTAAAAACTTTTCTGATGTCTCTCTATCTTACAGCTGGCTGCAGAAAGTTCCATCTCAAACCTAACTATGAGACACTTTTAACATTCCTCTATACCCACACAACTCAGCAGAGTTGTTATTTAAATGCCAGTGTAATTAAACTAAGACTGCAGCATAACATATTATCATTTTCAGCAATGGCAGGCTTAAAATAACAGCTGTCCTCCCATCGTTAAAGGTCACAGATCATACCTGAAACTTGCCACAGATGGTTCCATACTCAGTGTCATCACAGCATGTTAACTTATTCAGGGGAAAAAAATGCTCCCAAATGTAACAAGTCGGACTTTCTCAGGTCTGTTCAAGCTATTTTTCAAGCATTATTTCTCAGACAACAGAAACCATGTGGAAATCACACCAGACCAGCAGGAGCAGGCTCTACTCCATAAGATAGATACACAGAAGACAAATAAGAGCGTTCATTTAGATAAAGGTGAAAACCACACATTCAGTTAAATGCACTACAGAATAGTAATGGAGACAACTTGAAGAGTTTAACCTTGTAATGGAGAAGGTATTGCAAGAATACAAGTAGGCAAAACACATTGAAGCAACAGAAAAGTAATGAGAATTCAGGTAAAAGATGGTTTCCAGCTCACCTCCCTCTTGCCAGACAGCAGTGAGCTACAGGCATTACAGAATACTTAATTCCCCTTCTTTTTGCAGGCTAATGGGGTGTCTAAGGCGTGGTAGAAATGACAGGAAGTGCTGATTGTGGGACGAGTAACCTGGGGAAAGCCCACAGGATCCTCAGGCTCTTGAGAGCCTGGGCTGGGATGCTGTATGAACGGTCTGGCAAAAGGCAAAGAAAGAAGAACCTCAAGACTTGTCTCTTGCCGTGCTTCTCTCAAGGTTAGGGGGAAGGGATTTTTTGGCATCTCCCTGGTGGCTACAGATTTCTATATGTCAGGACATGAAAAGAAGTCTCTTTGGCAAATAATTTTTACCATTGCAGATTCAAAGTCTAGAGGTTTGATGAAGATTATTGCTTCAAAAGGGAAAGTAAAAAGGGAAAGGGGAAGGGAAAGGAGAAGGGCAAGGGGAGGGGCAAGGTCAAGGTCAAGGTAAAAGGCAAGGACGAGGTCAAGGGCAAAGGCAAAGGCAAGGCAAGGGCAAAGGCAAAGGCAAATGGTTTGGGGGCCACAAAATTTTCCTTTAAAGAGTTTTCTGCAACTTGTTTAGGGAGAAAATGGAGATCTTGACAGGTTGGTTTGCATTGAGTTTTTTTATATATATATTAAAGAATAGAACTTGAACACCTCTGAGGCAGAAGGATTCTGTTGGCTCTTCAGAAATGGTCAAATCCAAAGTGATATCCTTCCATAAGGGTAGAGATGGAGAAGTTGATATTTAACAATCTGACCTCCTGCAGGATGTCAAGGATTTCTCAAAATGAAGCTTCTTATACCTACATAAGACAGCTAATGTATGATGTTAGCTCAACTTGCAAATCTTTCTCACTACCTAAGGAAAGAGTGCAAAGGAGCCAATAGACCTATTAATTTGAACTAGAAAAGCTGAAGCATGTGTAAACTTCACAGAGAATTACTATTTTCTAAGAAGTCTGAATGTACAATTGCTAGACAAAGGCTGAGGCAGTTTTCAGTCAGAGCTGAGACACAACTTGATGGAAGACAGTTTGAAGCAAAATGTAAGTCTGCCCATTTCTCCAACCTGTTGGGTTCCCTCTGAATGCACCACACATCTAGTCTGTCAAGCACTCCTCCCAACCTTTTATCATCTGCAGACTCGCTGTAAGTACATTCTGTCTCATCATCCAAGTCATCATTCAAGATGATAAGCAGTATTAGCCCCAGTATCAGTTCTGGGAGTACATCAGTGACTGGCCTCCAAGCTGCATTATGACTCTGTGCCTAGCAGTTCAGTCAGCATTTAGTCCACCTCTTTGTTGATTCATCTAGATCTTACTTCAGTTTCTGTGAGGTTTTTACATGAGACAGTGTAAATAGCCCTTCTGAAGTCAAACAATATCCACTACTCTCCCCTCATCCACTCAGTCACTTGAATGTATCACAAAATCATAGAATGGTAGGATTGGAAGGGGCCTCTAGAGATCAACCCCCTGCTCAAGCAGCTCCACCTAGATCAGGTCACATAGGAACGTGTGCAGGTGGGTTTTGAAAACCTCCAGAGAAAGAGACTCTACACCCTCTCTGGGCAGCCTGTGCCAGGGCTTCCTCACTTTTTGAATAAAATACTTCTTCCTTCTCTTTAAGAGGAACTTTTTGTGTTCAGCTTATGTCCATTGCCCCTTGTCCTGTCAGTGGACATTACAGAAAAAAATCTTCCCCACTGATCTCAAAGGGCTGAAGGCTGGACTGCACCAGTACAGATTGAGGTGAAGAAGCTCCTTGGCCTTTTCCATATCCTCTTCCATCAGGCCTTCTGCTGCATTTAGCAGTAGACCCACATTTTCCCAACCATTCCTTTTGTTGCCCATGTACTTTTAAAACCCTTCCTGTTGAGCTTTTCCTATTGTTCTATGGTCCTACATGCCTCTATCCTCTTGAAAAGAACAATGAGTAAAATAGGCAAAACATCTACTTTCCACAAGCCTGATAATCAGTCTGCTAATCTGGGTTACTTCACATGTAGGGGCTGGAAACACCACAGACTTGGAATGGAGTCAGCACTTTTACTGTAAATGGAAGGAAGTGCTGGGCACTCCTTCCAGATCATTGCAAATCAGCTGACTAGAAAAAGAAGTAGTCAAATGCATTACTCATCTATTGAAATTAGTTGCAGTTCAGTAAGCTCAGGCTTTAGATTGAACATAACATTATCTTCACCATTTCACAGAGCCTTCTGGAAAAGTATTCAAATTTAAGTATCTGACCTTTTGATGGAAATTTTTATACATATTACATATATAATTATATCTTCACACACACACACATATAAATACACACACAGCAGTGCCCTTTACATAGTGACATTTTCTCACACTCACCATCTGGTTACCACACAACAGTCATAGTGCCTTTTTTTTTTCCCCCATATTCAAGCAATCTCATAATGTAGCTAATTAAGTCACTGCTAGCTTTTCTAAAATGCCCAACTCTAAGCTCATTAATCCTCTACAGTATATCTTAATATAAGATATATAAAGAGTTTGGAAATAATGCTTTTAAAAAATTCCCAAAACTCCTGACAATGTGACACAAACAGCTGAATCACAGAATCTTGAGGGTAGGAAGGGACCTCGAAAGATCATCTAGTCCACCCCCCCTGCCAGCAATCTGAACTAAATAACCAGGCTGGTACTTTTACTATCAAAATGAGGCAGAATTTAAGAAGGACAGATGGTGCCCAGTTGCATTTTGAATCCATTGCTACATACACCTGTGTCAGAAACCCAAAGAGCACAGGGTACTAGTGCTAATTCCAGGCTAGTTGTGTTCTTTGTAATTCAGTGACTTCTCTTGACTGCTGCCCTCAGGACAACTGCTCTAAACTAGAACCCTCTGCTCCCTGGTGTGATTACCCAGTCCTTTGTAAATGAGAGACATTGCTAGTTGCTCTGCATTTGGAAAGATGACTTGGAGATCCATGAGACAGATCAAGATTGTTACTAAAGGTAAGATGAGCACCTTAGCACTGTGCCTAAATTCCGTGCAGTCTTTAGAAAGCAAATAACAGATTCCTTAAGTGCTGCTTAGGTCACTATTTTCCTAGGTTTAAGAAAGCAAGAAAAATGTAAAACGAAAATGTCAAAATTACCACTAAGCTTCACGGCAGGGAGGAGAAATCTTTAGTCAAGTGTTTTTCTACACTCCATGCTAAAAATAGTTTGTAAAGGAGTTGAAATGCCCAATCTACACATTACCCCACTAGCTTCTTGAAGTATTTCACAAAAATAACTATTTCTGCTTAAGAATTTTCCTTCTATTACACTAAAATGATCATTAAAAAAAAGCACAAATTCTAATTAACACAAATAGTCTGAGTGTGATCATGACTGGAGATCATAGATATCATGATGAAACAATTCATAACAAATTCTGAACTCAACGTTGAAAATTCTTTACAAATATTAACCACCTTCTGCAAGCCCATAAGGTTTAAGGAAAGACTGACAGATTCCAAAATTGTGCAGACCAAACATAAAATCAAGGGCAGAGATAGAAGAGACCTCCTGAAGATTAAACTGAGTTATCTAATGACTAGTCAACCTGCTTCCTTTCCGTCATGAACATTTAGCAGTTATGCTGTGTATTTCTGGAAAGGACACATCAGGGGAGCCTGTAGCTATTGAAAATTTGCATATTGTTAGGGGGCAATAGACACAAAGCCCTGAAAGACAGAAGTTAAGTTTAATTTATTAAGAGGATCCACACACATTTAAAATAATGCACATGAGTACTGTAATATTAATTTACTGCAAGACCAAAAAAAATCTTCTTCACAATATAGAAAAAGATAGTGTCATAGCAAGTTACAGAATCTCTTCAAAAGTGAGAACCAATACCCATCTCAAATATTACATTTTTTTGTGATCCAGTTCTGAATAATGTTTGAGATAATAATCTCATCCTTGCAGGAAACCATGAACAAGGACTAAAGGCAGTACAGTTTATCATTCTTCTGTACCACCAAATATAAAATAGTACAAACCTGCATTAATTTCTGAAGGAATTGCCTCTTTTATTATGTTGGTTTTGGGGGAAAAGTAGGTTTCACAGAATCATAGAATCTTAAGGGTTGGAAGGGACCTTGAAAGATCTCTAGTTCAACCCCTCTGCCAGAGCAGGACCTAGAGTAGAATTTGACTTTTCATCTCTATTGCAAATGTTTGCATAGTTTGAAAACTCATTGTCACTCCTTGCATTCAGCATTACTGACAGAAACTGATGGTGATTTGCCCAGTCTGACATTCTTCCTATCCTGGTGATCACCAGATGCTGAAAAAAAGGTGCTAGAAACCCTATAACGGTGGACAAGAATGCAATCAACAGCCTGGGGAGAGGCTACCCTTGCCAAATCTTTTCTTCATTATCCACTGCACTAAAATACGAAGTTATATCCATTGCAACTGATGTGACATCCACACTTAAAAATCATTAATTTCTTCATCAATCCTGTCAAATATTTTGCCTCAGTGACCTCTTGTGGCAGTGAGTTTGAGAGATATTAGCCCGGCACTGTAGATGACAATTCTTCCATTTCAATGTATTACAATTATTAAAATAAGTAAACACCTGAATGAGTAAACTCATGGGGAACACAACCATTTCATTAGAGTGTGATCTTTTAGCAATACAGATAAAATGTTTCCTTTTATTTTGGGCTTAATACACTTACCACTTTCTGGCCTGAGAGGTAAACTAACTGGTAGACACAGGTTAGGAATGGTGTTCTTCAAGTCAGCTGAAAGCAGAAAAAACCAAAACATTTGAAAACAATTATACCTGAAAGTTTGAAAAGTAATCAACACTTCAATATTACATCTGGGATCTGAATGTTACATTTTCTCACCACAAAGATAAAAAGTAAGGATGTAAGGCTGTGTTGTTATCTAACTCTTCTGAGCTTGTACATGAAACCAGACTTCTCTAAATTCACATGTTTATAAACATTCTTATAAATCTTTTTTGAAATGCAGTTATTGATGAACAACACATTTCAGTAGTTCTGTGGTTTTTATCCATGCCCCTCTCTGTATTTGATTTTCTGTATGACCAGTGATATGAGATTTCTCTGCTTCCCGATTAGGAAACTGGAATTTCTCAAAGCAAGAACTGGAAACAAGTCAGTTTCCAGTAGGAAACTTTCCAAATTAAAATTGAAAGAATTATTCATATTTTCCACAGAAAAAAAACCACACAACCTTCTTATTTGTCAATATTTCCCTTCAAGATTTTGTAATTTTAAATAACAAACAAGAAGTTTCCCCTGTTCATTCATATTTTGTAAAACACTTCAAGTAACCAAATCAGTTACAAATTGTCCATTAAGACAAAATAAATTACCGTCTCCAAAGAAGCTGAAGGTGGATCAACCAAGAGATATTTCTTAAAACTATGTGAATTTTGCCACTAACACAGAGAGAAGTGAAGAATTCAGGCTATCCAGAACTCTCATTAAAATGCTACTATATGTTCCTCATTGACTGAGCTGCAACCATGACCACACATATGAAGTCAAACTGCTAATGAGTGGAGTCGTGCATCAAACAGCTCACACAACTTCACATGTTATGAAATGTAGACCAGAAGTGCTTTCCTACAACAAGACTAAAACCAAAGATCCTACTTGATACTAACATCACACCACATATGGTAAATACTACCTTCAGGGGTCCCTTCCAACCCCTACCCTTCTATGATTCTATGATTACACTTATTTTCCCTGTCAGACTCAGAGCTTTTTTGTTCCTCTTCGTGCATCCCAGACCCTCAACACATCAGCCCAACTGATACAAATTTTTGTCTGCAAGAATCCCCATTTGCATAAACATCTGTGCCTTGCTGTGTGTTATGACGGAAACACATCTGAAGGTTCCTAACTACATAAGGAAATGTCAGTGTCTCTCCTGACACTCCTCCTTTGACTACAGCCCAGCTTCCTCTTCATCATCCCTCTGACTGTAAAGTGATCAACTTACTATATTTATAAGCAATTATTTGAAAAAGAGAAGAAAAGTAATTCCAAGAAGTGGAATTGTGTCTATGCCTTCACTGTCTCCATCTTTTTATCATTCTTCATTCTCATCCCTGTCTGTTTATCAGTTCCCCCTGTCCACATGCTCCTGACATTGTCTATTTTATCAGGCCTGTTGTTCCCTAGACCCTCAGCCTATCCCTTTTCAATCCCAGACCAAGGACCTGGGAAACTATAAGCTTCCATGGTGCCTCCTCAACCTCATGTCATGTCTCCTCTTTACCAGGGCTTACCACTCTGGGGTTGTGGCAGAGTGCCAGTGTAAGACTTGGAAAAGCTCAAGATCAAGTTCATATTTCAGAAACTTCCATTGTGAATGAAAGTTATCTTTAAGTTTACCAAAACTGTAAAATGCAGTGTATTGCCAGAGTATCTGATTATGTTACACAACTTTAATTGAATTATCTTTATATCATGTGCATTAGACAGTACATATGTACATTTCATACCACCCCTCTCCACTCAGATATGAGTCATTCTCTACTCTGTAAGAACTAAGGATGTTTAAAAGCAGGGAAAAGTACCCCTTATTAATTTGACTTTTCCCCTGATGTTGTCAACATCACTAGACTTGTCCACTTGAGGGCCTCTCTTTTTTTTCAGTAGTTCAACAAGCCCTTTGAGACTCAATAACAAGCTGTCCTCCCAAAAAGAGGGTACAGTCTAAGAAGAGTTCATTGGCATTATTGTTTCACTTATGTTAAATTAAATCTTAACAAAGTTGAACTAAAGGCACTCATGAGGAATTTGACAAGTAACAAGTCCATTGAAACTTTTCAAGTAATGGAGTCTTTTGCTTTGCTATGGAAAAGAAAATTCACTTTGACTAGATCTGGTTTTGATTCCTGTACAGCAAATAATCTAATATATCATACTAATTAGAAGAGAAGTAATTTGAATTCACGCGTATAGTCATGATTGCAACTTAGTCAATGAGGAACACCTGATGGCTTCCTACTGCCTGAAGAATACGGTGCTACCTTGGAATTCAGTCTTGATTTTTCCTTTACCAAAAGAGACAAAAGTGAATTTCAAACTCCGTAACAAAACCAAATCTTTTGAAATTATACATCCACATACACTGTTAAAGTAAAAGCCAAGCAGTGGGACTAAATATATTTGGATTCTAATATTGACCACAAGTCTCACGTAGAATCTAAGACATTAAATTTTACCTCTTCAAGGTATTTTTACACCTTTTATGCTGAAATAGAGATTAAATTGCACCTCTCTTTCCCTTGCATGTACTTGTCAGCCTGAAAATGTATCCTGCATCTCAAAGCTGAAGCTTCTATACATGGAAGATAATAAACTTCAATGTGCAAAAATGAGTTGTAAATGCCAATGCCCCATATCACTTACCAGGCTTTTGATACCAGCCAAACGGATGTATTCTGATTTCAGCATCTGGTGAACTACAGTTTGAAACTTGCCAAGCACTTCGTGTTTCCTCAGCACACATTTGGATTCCTAAGCTGTTCAGAGTCAGGCACAGGATCTTTCCACCTACCAGGGAAATAAATGGTTATACAACCGATGAGGAAAGTGTTTCTGTTCTAGATAGTATTTTGAGGAAAGTGAATGCAGTACTGTTCCACGAAGTTTAAAAGGAATTCCACTGACTTAGAAGTCAAAGAAGTAAAATCTCTAAAATAGGTCAGTTTTGCTATTGTAAAAGAGTGTTGAAAAGTCATAATGAATCCAGTGTGAAGGAGAGTGGGTACTAATATTATGATTCCTTAAGGTCGCTGATTATTTCCACTAAGCAAAGATCAGGACCTCTTCTTTGAGCAAGCAGCCCTTTCTGGTAAATGCAATCCTGGAAATTAAAAATTGGCACTTGTGATGAAACATGGCCCCTACCTACATCAAGATATTCAGTGAAAGTTAAAGTCATATTAAGTTAAGACTTCAAATTTCATATGGTCATATGGAGGTCAATGACAACTACTTTTTATCTGTGCAGTAATTACAATCTAAACTCAGGGGATTGGAACAACTTTCACATAAGGAAAGGCTGCAGGAACTGGGGCTGTTTAGTCTGGAGAAGAGGAGATTGAGAGGAGATCCTATTAACTTTTATAAATATCTAAAGGGTGGGTGCCAGGAGGTTGGGACATCTCTTTTTTCTATAGTAGCTAGAAACAGGACAAGAGGTAATAGGATGAAGCTGGAACACAAAAAGTTCCACTTAAACATAAGAAAAAACTATTTCACTGTTGAGGTGAGGGAGTCCTGGCACAGGCTGCCCAGAGAGGTTGTGGAGGCTCCTTCCTTGGAGGTCTTCAGGACTCACCTGGACATGTTCCTGTGTGTCCTTATCTAGGTGACCCCACTTCTGCAGGGGGGTTGGACTAGATGATCTCTAAAGGTCCCTTCCAACCCCTATCATTCTATGATTCTAAACTCCATTGGATTAATTCTCCAAGCTACTTATTTTGACTGAGTAAAAATGTTGTCTACTCAGAAAAAAAAAAGTAAGTCCAAATATACATTTGTGAGTGTTCCAAATTCTAAAACGAAATTGAAACCAGCACATCCTAATGACCTCAAGGAGAGTTGATTAACACATAACACTTGGGAAAAAAAAGTTGGTAATTTTCATGGTGGAAATCTGAATTTGATCTGAGTATTAAAAACTCTTTCCTCGAGTTTGACCTGGATAGCATCCCAATTTGAACACCTATTAAAGACTTTATTTTAAACAGAGCACTTCTTTACAGTCAGTATACAGAAATAAAAGTATATCCAGAACAGGATTCAATCAATCAAAACTCTTAATGACTGTATAGTTGTGTCTATACATCTCTCTGAACAGGCATAGGGTGACAATACCCCTTAACTTAGCCATCTCAGGTCAGTCAAATTTGTTTGACTCTCTAATGGCTTTCAAGTCACACATATTTTTAAAGATTTAATTTCCTCTAATTAACAAAAACATCTTGAGATGTCTTAAGTAGCTAAAATACTAAGGAGAGGATAGGCAACCACTTTCCTGAAACAATCTTCCTTAAATAGAAGATCAAAGTTTGGAAGCAGAGAAGCTCAGACTTCCAAGAAAGCCAAAAGGCTAAGCTGCTCCAAAGCATCCACAGACATTATGTGCTTGACATGTATTTACATTCAGTAATATTTAGGACTCTAACTCCCTTAGGCTTTAAAAATTGAAAGAAACAAACAAAACCAAACAAATCACAAAAATAAGTCAATTAACATTTTGGAAGAGAGGTTGATAAATAAGAAGTAAGAGTTCCCTGGAGTTATATCAGTTGGGATTTTGTGCTCTTGGAACTGCAGCCTCTTAAGGACTTCTCATGAAGTTATTTAATTTCTGAGATGTGGAACCTGTCTTAGGGCTGGACTCCTAGAAATGGTTATGAGCACTTGAAAACGTGCTAAAGAGAGTTGCTTAAGACCTGCAAGGGCTTTTAAAGTATCTTTCAGATGAAATGAATGGTAACATTTGTAATAATGGAGGAAGACTGAAATTACTTTTAAAATTAAAATAGTGAAAAAAGTACCTGATAGCTGGGAGTCATTAAAAAAGCCAAATCCCATGCAACAGGGGTCAGCATCACACCAACGCTCACACTCAAAAAAGCTGGGAAAGGCAAAACATCATTACTCTTATTATCAGCAATAATCTACCCCTGCCCCGGAGAAGAGAGGATATTGCAGAGGGGAGAAGCACTGAGCCTGTCATGATAAGAGCACCTCATGATTCTTCATACTGTGTAGACACTTCCATACATTTTCCATTAGTAGATCAGTATACATCTACCAGACTACATCTAATTATTTAGATGAGCACTTTGACATCTGCCCTAAAAATATGAGCTCATGTTCACTTGCTGTACTATTACTAAGACATTTAACAGGACAACCAGCAATTTAATAGCAGCATAAGTAGTAATTCATAGATACAATACCAATTCTATGCATTATTAGTTATAACTCAATTCTAAATTTCCTTTAAATTATGTGTTTGGGTTTTTGCTTTTAAATATTCTCAAATAATGGTTTTCTTGGATCAATACATCTGATTCCCTTCATGTGCCTAACAGGGCCTTGGTATTCCAGGTATAATTAAACTTCCAGTGAAAACAAAAGAATGGTCGTGTCCTACCCATCTGAAACAGCTTTTATGCTTATATCAGTCTTATTCCTCACTGAGATGCCAGTTACTTTCCGGAATGGTATTCGTGTGTAGAAGCTCTTCACAGTACTTTTTAGTGTGACTGGAATGAAAAAGGAAAACAAAATTGGAGAAAATCAGCTTAACCTTGTAATTTACATATGCTAGTCAAGTAATCTTATGGTAAGTTGGTAGTTTGATTCTGTGCTACGACCTTGATCCATAAAAAGGTAATTTTTTACATTATCACAGTAAACTTTTAAGGGTTAAGCCTGAAGATGAAAAAAATCCAACAAATAAAGTCTCTGAAAACTTGAGACAGTACATCGCCAAAGAAAGACTTGCAAGTCAGGGCCTCTACTTCTGAGACCTGTACTGACATTATTCAGTCCTCAAGGTCCAAAAAATTAGTACAGCTCTGGACTAGGAGACCCCAGTGTACTCATGCATTAGTCAACTTGTGCTGCCTTTTGAGCTCCCCAAACAAACAGAACTTTCCATTTTTCACAGAAAAAGTACAAGTTTCTATATAGTGATAACAGCTTCTAGACATGAGCCCTGTGAGAAAACCATTGAACTTCTGAAATGTTCAAAGAGAAGATGTTAAAATACACATTTCTAACTCTGCATTTGCTAAAAATAATTAATTAAATAGAAATATTGGACTCAATGACTTTCACTTTTTGCATTGCTTAACTCCCTTGGAAATTTCAATGGTTGAAAATGGGTTTGGTGACATTGCAAGGCCGTTCCCATTTCACCTGCATTAAAAGGTCTAAGACCTGGCATACAAATTATCTGAGCTAACCTTGACCTCTCTGAATTGGGAATAAGTGAGGTGGAGAGCGGAATTCATGGTGAATATATTTCCATTCTGAACTGGAAATGAAAAACCATACCCAGAACAGCCTGACCTTCCTTTGCTCCTTCATATCTCAGGACTCATTCATACATTTGGACTTTCTATCTCAGAATCAAGAGCCAAAACATCAGTTTGCATTACCAGGGTTACAGCACACATTATAAGTGCCAGTCCCCAAACTTGCCTATTTTACGATACAACGCCTGTGGTTGCCAGGGCAGCACAGTTCGGCAGTTTTCTGGTATTTGATCGATGCTCTCATCACAAATCTGTGCCTCTGGATAGAGAGTGCACACAAAGTACAAGTCTGTGGTGTTTTGAAGATCTGCCATTCGACAAAACTCTTCTTCTTGTGCACAACCTAGGAAGCAAAGTCACTGAGTTACACACACACAAAAGGGTTTCTTCCCCTCTCTATTCTTCTTCATGTCTTCAACTCACTTAAAGGTTATCCATCAGCAAACTGCTAAAAAGAAGAATGTCTATATTATTCTGTTATGAAGCAAGAGAAACAGGTACAGATTCTGGTTCTAGTGACACTAGAAGACTTACCTGGACAACACAGAAAACAAGCTAGACCACATTTGATTGGAAAGATACATTCCTCAGCTGTGACAAGCCTTAGCCTGGTGTCACTCTAACACTGTGATTCATAAAGATTTCTCTCATTTTCTTTTTAGTAAATTTGACAGTCAAACAGGATATAAAATACCTCTGCATTAGTTGTGAGTCTCTAACTTTAAAGAATATAAGGGACAAGAAAACCAAATATTTTCTACAGTGTCTTAGGAAGCTTTTGCAAAAAGTGTTCATACATTACCTAAATGGATAATAATGCATCTTCAGAAAAGGAGCAAAGCTGTCAAACCCATGTCTTATTGTCTCAATCGCTTCTGTAAATATATATGTCAATGCTTAATTTTAAAGAGGTATAGCTCCACTGACCTCTTATAGTGATGCTTGTGCACTGTTTAGTACTCTTGGTTCTGCTCCTTTGTAGTCAGAGCTAGAAACTCTTTTCCAGTTATCACATAGAAATATGCTTTATAATTAAGCCTAAATATCTGTATTTTACCCTCCTCTTTTATCACTATGTCATTTATCTGTTTGGAGACATATATTTCAAGAACAGTAGAGTATTGCCTAAGCTATATATTCTATTTCTCTTGTGCATAAGAGGGATATCTTGCTGACAAATGATGGGCATTCTTTCTGCCACAGTAGACAAAGATTATAAGGAACAAATAGGTGGCCCCATTAGTAAAGTCTATGAAAATTTTGTTGGTTTTATCTCCAAAATCTCTAAATCCAGAGTTCCTACTCATTGTGAGTAAACTACCTATTAAAAGATTTTAAATTCATTTTTATTCCCTACAGAACAACAGTCTCCAAGATGTCTTACGTGTGAGACACCAAAGCACAGCTTCTTCTGCTGAATACTTCTGCCTGAAGATCCAATATTGCTGGTAAGGGAGAGAATAATTCAGGTCACTTTGTATCCGGCTGTTGTCCATCAGGTAGAAAAGATCCTTTGTGGAATCTGAGGTTCAAACAAACAAACAAACAAATTGCTCAAACCCACAAAAAAAAACCAAACCCTTAACTATGATCTGAAATACAGTAAAGCAGCTGCAACCATTTCGTAAAGCTAGCATACACCAAAGGTTGCTTTTAACACACTGACCACCCACAGTTATTGATGTAGGCAATGCCTCCTTGCCCAGCTGCACTGCACAACACAGCATTGTCAGACTATTTTCACCACTCAAAACTTAGATGAAAATCAGAGCTCCTAGAAATAAAGTTCTCTCTACTCTGCCATACAACACATCACCCTGTGATACATGCTGTTTACAAAACCTTAATCAATTTAGTTTTATTAATCCAAAATATAGCAGTTGTCTAATATTCTCTGGAGAAGCTTTTACAGCTCTCAATGTTTAAAGTTTTCTTAACAAGCTTAATAAGTATTGCAGTACTTATTTCTCCTAGTTTGTGCTCCCACAGATCACATTAACTGCTTTCTGCCACTCGTCTGTCATCTTCATACGTATGTAACACTTTATATCCCCTGAGCTCTCTCTGAAACAATCAAACACCTAAATAAGGGTGTAATATTGAAAGAAATGGACAATCTTCAGTGATATTTTACAAATCTCTTAATAAACAACTTTTTATTTATCAAATGCCACAATCAGGTCTCCTTCCATTATCTCAATATTGTGAGAGATTCTGTTATTTATTCTTATGTGCACTGAAACAGCCAGATAAAAATGAAAATAAGAAAGTAAAGACATGCTGATGATTGCAGCTGAAATGTTGAAACACTTATTGACATGCTAGGAATGCATAATAGCTTTAATTTCCTATCAGAAAATATATGTTACCATGTACTTTAAGGATGATCATCAAGTAATAGAAGCTCTGTAGACATTTTCCCCCTTTTATAAAAATATGACCCAGAAGTCTTGTTACTCCTCAAGACTTAACTCCAGTCTTCAGCTGGAAATAGTTTGTGTCATGACTAAGACTAAGGGATGGGGAAAAAAAGCTGCATTCTTTGCATAACTGTAGATTTTAATGATATTATCAGCTGCAGCAAGGTAGAAGGAGAATCCTGAGGGCTGTTCTCATGCTTTGGTAGGTAAACACAAAAGAATTTCACCCAGTGTATTAAGTATAGTGTTTTCTCACTCTTAAGTCTAGACTTTAAAATGCCACTAATTATATAGGAGAGACTAGTTAAGTGAGCATTTTAGTTTACCTTTCTTTCATAAGGAAAATTAGCAATCCACTTCACGTTAGGATGTTATTTGTATTAAATCACAGACTTAGGTATTCATCAAGGCTACCCAGCAAAGATTATCATTTATTAGAGATGAACTAAAGTTCTCTAACAGGCTCCACTGCTCTCTTTCTGTTAGGATTATGGTGCTGAAGGCCCAAATGAACACTAGTAACTGAATACAAAATATTTTGGATATATATGTGACTTAGTAGAGTGAAAAGAAGACCCTGAAATAACAAAGGAGCTAGAGAACTTCACAGGTCCCTCACTTTCAACATGTATTGAAGAAACAATTGTGATTGCAGTTTCATCCTGAGTTTCTCCAAGCAGCATATTTACAGCCATGTTGTCAGTAGCAGTAAACATGCCCAGCTACCCAGGCTAAAGATTTAATTCCTGGGTTTATGTGAATTTTTTTCTCATCCAAATAGTATTCTCTGAGCCCTTCTAGTTCAGTAAATCTGAAAGAACAAGCTTTCAAAGAACATTTTAACACTTTCATTTCCAGCCTGGCCTAGGAAGGTAAAAACCATAAAGACAGGAGGCTTACATTCTGAATCTCATTCTCAAAACCTGTATCAGACTTCCTATCTAAAAGAAATCCTCTAGATTTCATAATCCCAAATCATTATGCTACAAATATGGCAATACATTCTATTTTCTGATTAATGCTGCACCCCTCCCTGCTATCTTCTGCTGTCTCCCCTGCCCACTCTTACTGTAATACCTGATAATGCTAGATCATTCTCTGGCTTCAAAGCAGTAGCATCACACGCAGAGGTTTTAGTTCGGGTGACCATATCAGAGCCTGGAATGCAACAGGAATTGAAGAACATAGTAATTCCCTTTATTTTTCTTCCACAAGACAAGATCATCCTTAGATGCCAAAATTAACAAATATTTTCAAGTATGCCATTTAGGAAATCTCCTCAGATAGCTCCATCAGCTGGAGTAAAAGCATCTGTGTGTAGCTCTGGGGAAAACCTAAACCAAAACATAGTGTTTGGAGGATAAAAACAAATGCCATATCCACAATTGCTGTGTGTTCAGCATCAGTGATCTGGAGGCTGTATGCATCTACAAAGCAGTATCACAAATCGTTTGTGTAGGTTCCTGCCATGTTCCTTGCAACACTCAGAAAGTAAACTTACAAAAGTAACACATCCAGGGTTATCATGATAATAAAAATAATCTATCTAGTTATGTATAAAGTGTCAAATTATTACAGTACCTGGACATTGGTGGGATAATGACAAGTGTCTCCATTATACCATTTTCACAAGCACTAAATGCTATATTCTCAGATACAAGAATTTACCCAAATTTCATGAAACTAACAGTAGCAGAATAACTCCAGATTACACCTGCCCCTGCCATAGAAGACTTAAGTAGTGTTTAAATCTGGACAGTATAAAACAAAGCAAAAATGTCAGCTCTATTATAGAATACACATCTGCCACAATCTGTAGTTCATCTGCCACAAACTGTAGTTCATCATAAGCTTTTTTAACAACTTCTGTGAGATAACTCACCTCTCCACAGGTAAATTTGCTGAAAGGTAGCAAAATTTCCTTCTTCCTCTTCTACCAACGTAGAAGCTAATAAAGAAAAGAGTTTGTTAGAATAGTTAGTCAGATTAAACAGGTAGCATTGAAATGTTCAGAAATTGCATTAAAAAAATATCACAAGACTATGAATTACTTTATTTAAAGTATAAGACCCTAAAGAAGAAGGTCCCAGGTATGTTAGTGCTAGTCTGGGTCCAGGGTGCAAAGGCTTGGCTATATTTTCAATCACTACTTTTTCTGTGCAGCTCTGGGTGTCTCTTTTTTTGTGTTTGCTTCAGACTTTACCTTGTTTTCAGTTTATTGTCCTGAATTTATCTGAATTAAATATTGGAAATATTACAGAGTGAAATACAAAACACATTTTTTACTTTGATTAATTTTTACACAGCAAAATGGGAGAAGTTCATCTATCTAACAATGCATCTGATTAGAGAATTCTTATTCTCTTGTGATTCTACAGATACAGATTTACTTGAGAAAAAAAGCACTCAAGTACAAGAACAGGCTGGTGAAAATGGCAAAGTCTAAACAAGAGTTTAAAAAAGGTGATGCAAATAGAGACAATTCACTGACATACCTCCTCCACTGAACACTTGTCCTCCCAGTGTGAAGGAAAACATCTCCTCTTTTTCATCATAGCTCACACCTTTACATAACCCAGCTATGACAGAAGTTGGTTGTGGACTCCAGCTATTTGCATTGCAGACCAGCACATCTGGGTAGCTCATCAGACTACACAAAATGATACCTAGGTTCAGGTAAAGAGAGATTTGCATCACTACAAATAACACTTTGCACCTACACAGACCTTTTGACTCAAGCATCCTGATTCTTTCTCTAAATGCAGGTTGAACCGCTGTCACTGAAACCTGTGTAACCTTTAATATTGCTATCAAAAAATCAATTAAAGAAGAAAATCAGAACTATATATTTAAATTGGAGTGCTAAGGTTAGCTATTCATATCTAAACTAAACTATTACCACCTAATAAAACATTACTATTATCTAATAATACCTAACATTGTTCTCAGCACTTTATAGCACCATGGAGACATACTCAATCCTTTGGCTGTCCTACAGTCTCAGACTCTGGACCAAGAAAGCACTTACATTTTTATTGGGGTGGTTTCCTGGATTGGTGTTTGCTTTCAGTGAGTCCAGGTCTCATTCCTGCTCAGTTTCATGATGTGAGTTGAGGGGACCAGCATGTTTAAGGCCAGGTGGTCTGGCATTAGTCTGTCATCATAATGTCTAGATAATACCCAGCTTTGCTTTGTATTTGCTGTCCCAGCTCAGGCATTTCTATGGTTTATAAATCTCTCTCTAGTTTGTTTTTATGGACTGGCTACATGAGGTTTTGAATATGCTGCTTTACTTTCTTTTTCTTATTATTATTTTTTAAACCAAAATGCTAGTCCAAGTGATGCATTTACCTGTAATATCATTCCAAATAGGCCAGCCCAACCACATACAGTGCTCTACAACATTCACTTTGTCCACATCCCCTTCTAAGAGTGGTAAATTTGATGGTAAATATATAGAGAAATGGACTTTACAAGAACATCTAGAATATTTTGATGCAAAAAACATATGAGATGTCAAAACAGAAAATAATTTTATGTAAACATTTGCTTGACAACCTCCACAGAGAAAGTTTTCTCCAATCCAGTATCAGTTTCCACTCTGAACTGGGTAAATACTTGTCACATAGCCAGTAGCACCTGCCTGAATTTGTAAGAGCCCATATCTAACACTCAGTTAAAACTTCAGGTTTTCTACAGGAAATGCACCTCCAAAAGGAAGTTGACCCCATGTGTGCTTGAAAAGAAACTACAAAGAGCAGGCATTGATGTTAAGTGCTTAAATTTGCTAGCATAAACCCAGGCTAAGTCCAACATCTTCCAGGATCAGTCCATCCCACTCCTACTTGCTCTGCTAGCTGAACATCCAGATTTAGCAGATTATAGCATTCCTGCATGCAAGAACATAACATAGTTCCCTGTTTAGCATCCTCTTTTCCCTGTTGCATTACATTTACACTGCAAGGACTGTGTCTGGAGGCACTGGTTTCATTCCCTCATTAGCTGAAAAGCATCAACTGGCAACTGAGCTGCTTTATATAAGGAGGGAGGTATTTTCACAATTATTTATCTCATCCAGATGCAGATTTCTAAAGCAAGTAAAAAGAATTATCCTTTCAAAATATCTATTTCTCTCCAAGAGCAGCTTGCTACCTCAGATCTTCATCTCTGCTGCTCCAAGCCAAGTCTCATTATTGAAATTCAATTACACCAAAAAATGTCATTGATGTAAAGGGAGGCTGCTCACTCTGGTATGATGTACATCTAGGTGTACTGTGTCCAAAAATGAGATCTACTCATTTAGCATTGGTTTCCTACTGCAGAACATTTTCTTTTGCAGTTAGACAATACCTTCATCAAGTGCAATCTGACTCAAGATGAAGCCATCACAGCATGAGTCCTCACTGCAAATCTGACGACAGAAGAGCTGAGTATCAGTCAGAGATGTGCCAGCTGTTGAGAGCACCACAGAGTGGTACACTCCAGAAAGCATATTCTGAAAGCTGGTCCTTTCAAACGTCTTGAGTCCAGATGAATTGAATTCTTGTCCTGGGTAGAGAGAACAGGAAAGAAATGTTCAAAAGAGCTCAAGAAGACACGAGATGCCTTTGGATTGATTGCTGACTGGAACTGGTTGGAAGCTTTATGATGAAAAGTCATCTTTAAAAGTCTTTTTCTAGACTTTGAGTTCCAGATGCCAGATAATATCATCAAATGGTTTGATGCAATTATAATTAAGGAGTTGGTCAGAATATATTTACAGGGTAAGAAAAACTGTCCACTGCAGTAGCAAAGGGCTCCTACATTGATACATGTAGTAAGGTTGGTAATATTCCATTTTCAAGAAGTACATTAATAATTCCTAGGTATAAATGAAACAAACTTATGTCATTAATAAAAGTAAAATGTGTAATGTGGCCAGCACAACTGCATCTGCAATTAAGGCTTCTGCTTGCTAGACACATATGTTAAAGGGACACCATTCATATAAATCTAGATCTACTTAGTAATATCAACAGAAATCTAGAGTACATTTGATATAAGATAAGGTTGATTGCAACAAGTTCAAGGGATTTGTCCTTTTTTCGTGTGAGACTTAGTCCTTTATTGTTATTAGTATTAATAAACAGTGACTCAGAGTTTTGGATAGAAGTAAAAAGAAAACAGTGACAGCAGAGAGTTTTGACTCAAAACCTGCAGGATTCTGCATTTGATTGTCTTGTTTCAAGTTTGGCATGAGGTTTAAAGTTGGATACACTTTGGACAGGACATGTATTGGCATAAATCATATTAGGCCAAAAAAAGGGGACAAAAAAGAGTATCTTGTACATTCATTAATTGAGCTGAAACACTTCAGGATTCATGGGACAGCAGGTTATTGCTTGGCTGGTATATTAGCAGGACAATTCACAATCAAAATTAACAGGAGCTTAAATTATGTATAAGCTGGTCACTTATACTGCCTTATCTATCCAAATAACAACGTGTTTATTAATAAAGAGAAATCACAGTATAACAGAACACAACACGACGGAATAACACATTGGATAGAATCTGAGGTTTTGTGGGATTATCTTCTGGAGAAAGCCATCAAAACATCTTACAAAAGCCATATTCCTAATTTCTGGGGAACAAGACATGAAGGGAAGAAGGTTTCTGGGCTGTTACTAAATGTTGAATTCTGAAAAGTATTGTGTCTTCTTAAACAAAGATGCTCCCCACATTTAGCCATGATATAGCCCATACAGAAGTAACTACAAGTTTGGGCACAGCAGTCTAACATTAGATGAGTGATTTGCATCTAATACCTCTCTTCAAGTAGACCATCAGTGCATCTCCCTCTGGAATCCTGACATGAAGCATGCAGCTGAGACTACCAACACTAGTGGCAGTGGGGTTCCCCAAAACACCTTGCACCTGAGACAGAAAACAGACATAAACAATGAATGGAAACTAATTGATTTCCTCTCCTAAACCACATTTTCCTTTTTCAGAAACCTGGAGGGAAGAGTTAGGGTATATGGTTTATAACTCCATGTGGCTTCAGGGAGGACGTTTTTTATTCTGTCAAACTGAGATCTTGACTCTTCAATGCCACAATACTGTATATAAAAGTAGGGCTTTTCAAACCCTGGGCTAGAGGAGTGGCTGAGAAATGCTGACTGTTTCAGGTGGCCTGATAAATGACCTGAGTGTTTCTAGTTTGGATTTTCCAAGTTAACTCTTCTTTTAAATTAACCTGATCTCCTGACTGCAGGAGCTCAACAAGTTTTAAGAACAAGATTGCTGTGTGAGATTTCAACTAAAAACTGAGGTACTCAGGTGTCACTTTTGGAAACACCTGGGTGTAGCTTCTTTACTAGCTTGCAGGAATCTATTACTGTCATAGTGAAGAGCAATGTCCAAGAGACCAGGTAACAGCCTGACTTTCTTCTGTGGTGTTGTCTACTTAAATGGAACTTGAAGTATTATGATACAGACATATATTTTTTAAAAATAGGATCATTTTTACCAGTCCAGAGGCAGTGCAGTTGAAATTGACTTCAGCAGCACTGTATAGTTCACAGAGAACTTCAGCTCCAGCAGGAGTTACAGTCACAAAACCACATGAGTCTTCCCTCTCACAGCCTGAAAATCAAGAAAGAAATTTGAGGTTTCCTAGCATTTCATGTTCAAAATTTCTGCTGCAAATTCCACCAATTACTGCCTTTTGCCTAGTTTTCATGTATCTATCAGACTGCAAGCACATGCATTTCATTAGTCAGGTGAACTTTAGTATTCAATTATTCTAGCAGAGGGTTAGGTTTTTAAATAAAATTAATGCAAAAGGTTGCTCACCACCTGATGATACAAACAGATGAGTTAGGTCTAACTGCCCACCCATATATTTAATTTCTGCTGGATAATTTTGCATAAGGCAGACAGGACTCTCATGAACCACTTTGCCAGCACGTCATATTTGCCTGATACCATAGCCCCGTGGAAAACAGGGTGTGATAAATATAGAAGTGATAGAAAGAAGGGAAACAAATTCTTCAGTTGTGCTGACTGCCTCTGCAGCAATCACCTGGCCAGTGTTAGGGAGCAAGCAGTCAGTCCTCTCCAGATTTAGGAGTGGTTGAAGATCCTTCTGCCCTTACATACTCACCACTAACTTGGTCCTACAGCCTTGTTTGCTGGAATAGGGGGTGAAAGTGTTTCTAAATGTCTTTAGTATAAAATCAACCAGCTGAGAGCCAAACATCATCAGAAACATAACTTAAGGTGTCTGACCTCATAGAGAAGCAGAGAGGGAAAGATTAAGCCTTACACTTCAGTGAGCACCCCGGCACTAACATTTTATAGTAGTGCTGCCATTTGACAGTGGATGTAACTCACAATGAAAATACAGGCTATGGACATTGAATCAAATTGCTTATCAAACTTGCATCTTTTCTTCTCCAAGTTCATTTCCACAGATCTCTCAGCTCAGTGTCTTCCCTGTCTTGTCTGGAGACCTTAGAAGGTCTTCAGTTTCACAGGAAGGTGCAAGAAACCTTACAGTATACAGCTAGGGCATGATCTGGTGTAGGAAAATAGTTCTAGTAACAATACAAGGCTTCACATATTCACTTCTTAGCATAACTGCTTCAATTAGACCACAGAACATATTACAAATCTACTGGCTTTGTCAGACTTCTGTGGTGTCTGCCCTACAAACAAGCCCCCTGTGTTATTACTGCCAGGGTGTTTTTATTTTGAAGATAACCCCTCTTCCTCTCTTCATAGTGAAAGCATTAGGAGACAGAAGGTGAGGCTGATTCAAAACAACCTGAAAGCATTGCCTTGTTTCCCATTGGTTTTAGATGACTTTGAACCAATATAAACCAGAAAACATGATATATCCAGATGTAAAATAGTATATCATAGAATCGTAGAATGGATTGGAAGGGACCTTTAGAGATCATCTAGTCCAGCTCCCCTGCAGAAGCAGGTCCACCTAGATCAGGTCACACAGGAACACGTCCAGGAGGGTCTTGAAGATCTCCAAGGAAAGCCTATACTCTATAAGGCTCAGCAGAGGAATATCTCTGCACTCCTTATAACATCCTTCTGACATAAGCAAGGATGATTATTTCCATTTCATATTCCAATCAAGTAATTTGGGAAAAGGTGAAAGCTTGGTTTTCACACATCCCAAACACCTAATCCTTCTTTTGTCTGAACACCTAAAAAGTCTAATGAATGTTTCCTGGTCTAAATCTCAGCTCTCACCAGTATTGCAAATTATACCAACTGGCCTTAAAGTCAAATGACTTGCCTGAAGTGGTATGTAGAGCCAGAAGTCTTATTTCAGAAAGAAAGACCAAAATTTTCCCATAATCAAGGTCATCAAAAGTTGTAAATATCTTGCAATGAATTGGTGCTGAACAGTAAAACTTATTTATCTAGGAACTTAACTATAAGCTCGTCGTATAAAAAGATCACTATTTTTCACAATAGTTAGTGTTGTCTCTACAGATTTTATTGAGAGTTTTCCTCACCTGAAATGCACTGAAAAGCTGGACTTTGCAGGTCTCCCCCAAATGACAGAGACTGGAGAATTTGAGCTTCTTCTGAACCATAAATCACTCTGGAGGCAGAAACTCTCTCAAATTTTCTGAGCACTGTTTAAAAGAACCAAAAAACCCCATACCAGTCAGGTATTATTATCAGTTACTATGCTGCAGAGAGATGATGACTTTAGGTAGAAACAAAAATGGAAGAATTCTGTAAGGAAATAGTTTTTCTCATTAAATGACATACCATAGCCCCACAGATAATGCAGGAGACAGATGGACTGAGGATATGATTTCTGTTTTCCAAAAGAAGTGTCACAAGATCTTTTGAAAAACAGTTAACTAGGAGTGAGCTGGGAGTTTATATTTAAGAGAAGTGAGGCTTCTCTTCCAGCGGCAAATTGGCCATTTCCCATTACTTGTTCATGGCACTGAACCAACTATTGTGTCAATGACGGAACCAACTTTCTGCAAAACAGCCACTGCAACAAGAGGAGTTCTAACAGAACTTGGTTAGAAAGGAAATCTGGGAGCCTTATCACTTGTTTATAGGAGCACAACCACCTGATCTCCACTGACTTCAGGCTCAGGGATCTATTCAAGTCAGTATGTCCTATATGCTCCTTTTTCACTCTGTTCAACCGCTAACTCCAGACTGTCACTTTACTTACCAAGCCTTTAATCTACTCTGGACACACTGCACCTGGGTGTATAAGGAGGTCTGACAAGCAGCACTGTTCACAAACTGGGAAAATGCTGCTCATGGGGTCTGGAGATGCAAAATCCAAAGTCACTAAATGGGATGAGGAATCCAATTTAAGCTCCGGAAGGTCTATGGCCTGGCTGTGATCATAGTCTGGTGAAGGGACGCACCACTACTCTGCTCAGGTTGCTACTACCTGTATTACAAAGGGGTTTTAGTACAGTGTGTCCACATCTTTCAGCAAGCACAGCTTATTAAGGGGAAGGGAAGGCTGTAGTCACTTGCCATCACCCCTGTTAAGACCAGACTTCTCTATAGATGCCCCAAATAAAAGCAAACCTCTGGCTCATTGCAGCCAATGCCTGGCCTAGACCTAAAAGAGCTAAAGAGCAGGAGCCCTGGTCTGATCTCAGCTTGTGAGAATGGGAGATGGGAGAACTGGAGGCTCAGCCCCTCTCACCCCTGTGCACGTGGGCACAGAGGTCCAGTGAGAGGATCTCAGGCCTCTGTCCCTGAAACATCTGGACAAACCACAAAATAAAAGTGAAGGATAAGTTCTAAAAACAATAATTTGTACTGTTACAGCAGAACAGTCAGGGCTAAATCAGAAGCAAATGTCCACTGTTGTCAGGGCTGAGTCAGCAGGTGCTTTTGATAAAACCATAATTTCTGCTCAGAAAAAAAACCCCATGAGAATGAGCCAAACACTTGAAGCCAAAAAAATTCCTGCTCTCAGGCTTGGCTGGGGAGAGGGCTGAACGATAGTGTAAACAGAGGTGGAAGTTTTTTCCTTCCTAGAAATACAGGACACCAAAATATAATCACTTGCTTAGTTCTGCACTAAACTGAATCCCTTCTACATCTGCAACTTGCAGTGGTGTCTGCTTAAAAACGTTGCTCACACATTTTCATAAAACTGAAAAGAAGCAGTGACTTTGTGTTGCTTGCAATTGTTTGCTGCCCTCATCTCTAAAGCAAAATTCAAAATAAACATTGATTTTTTAAATGTTCTTCTATTCTTCTGACCTAATTCTTCCCCCTAATTCTGGCTTCATCCCATCCCTCAATTTTCTCTCCAAAATTATGGGAGAAAATTAGAGAGAAGATAGAAAGTGCAATGAAACTCCAAACTGAAAACATTACAAGACTAATAGAAGAGCTGCCTTTTTTAATTCTTGAATTTTGTTGTTTAATATAAAGTACAAAAATTACATTTATAAAGCTACTTTGACAACTCAATAAAAAATTACAATGAGGAATATTCTACCAGCTCCTTTCATAAACTTGTTGGATCACACTGACCTCTTCTCAATATATAACCTCTCACAAGCTTAGTGCATGGCAGGAATTCTGCATCTCACATATAGCTCTAGGTCCTACCCCTCTTGTTGAAATAAATTTTAAGCATGGCTTAAAATATAACCAGAAAGAGAATAGTAAGAATGAGCATGAGCTGCTACAGCTTATTACTGTGCATTCATATAATGGAATACTTTTTCCATCTGAAGACTCCAAACCAAAGAGCTGGGTTATTTCTTGGCCCTGCCCAAGCATCAGTCTCCTGTCAAAGCAAGATCAGTCTTCAGACCTTGCTGTCTTGTTGTATGCTGAATTCAATTAAGGGAAATAGAAAGGACAGGGGAAAAAGTTAAAGCAGAGATAATCAGTTTCACTTCATATAACACTTTCTGGAAATGCAGCATGATCTTTAAAAGAAAAAATAGTTATTATAACCTGTAAATGATTAAAATCCACAAACAGGTTTCTCAGGTGTTTGTTAGTTTTTTTAAACCCTGAATTATCAACACTTATAAATATTTACTTGTACTGAAATCACCTAGTATGATCCATTAAAATAAACACAGATATATCTACAACTGCTCTAACCTAGGCAGAGCTAGAAACTCTCATGCAGGAAGGCCCAAGTTAAGCAAAAGACAAGCTGTTGTGAATCCTCTGCACAAAGAAACTACCTAGCTACCCTGTGATAGAGAGCAACAGAGGCTAGCAGCTCGAGTTCATTAGTTTTTTAGAGTGCTCAGAGAAAAAGTAGCTACTTGAACTGAATATAGTTTTGCAGATTCTTCCTAACTAAAGACTTTCATTTCACGTTCGTTACACTGGTCACTCTTGTCATAAGACATTGTCTAATTCAGAGCATACCATGACATCAGTTTTCAAACTGAATATTCCATTAAATTTGATACCAATCAGATGATCAGTAATAACAAACTTCTGGAAAACTATTTTTGTGCAAGGCAAAAGCTTTGAGGATGAGAACTGTCATTAGACCTTTCTGCAGGCAGTTTGGAGACTGTTTGATGGATGCCTTTTTTGCTTTTTCAAGTTATTCATCCTTGAGATTTGGCATTTCACAACTGTGTTCAAGCAGAACTAAGTTCTCCCAGTTTGCAAATTGTTCAAGCCAGATACTCTACAGCAGGAGCACAGAGGGTGACTAAGAAATCATTGCCAAACACAGTCTATTTTACATGAACACATTGCTGAGTGATAACAAAAGGAAGAAATCCATAATTCTGCTTCTTTCTCATTAGCCCTGTCACTATTCTTTTGGGTTTCCAAGCAGAAAGCAGAAGATCAATATTAATGAAAAGCTGTTAGCCATCTGAGAGTACAAGGAACTTGCTTCTCTCTTTTTGCTGACTGGAAATAATTTCCCTTATGTAGTCAAGAAATGCAAACATAAGTGAATTCCCATAAGCTGTGGAGTGATGAGTCTCTTTATGAGAAAGTTTCACTTATGTGTGATCAAATATCCAAAATATTATTCTGACACTTACCCAGGCACTGCTGGTCTGTAAGGGGATTGTCTGTTTCCATCCAATCCAGTGCTGCTCCAAAATTATCAACACAGAGGGATTTCTTAGTGACAGGGTCTTGCTGGGAAGGTCTGTACTGGCCATCTTCATCACACTGCAGGCCCTGCTCATTGCTTTGACAGTATGTGATACCTGGTACAAGTAAACAAGGGAAGGGAAAGGGAAAGGAAAGGGAAGGGGAAGGGGAAGGGGAAGGGGAAGGGGAAGGGGAAGGGGAAGGGGAAGGGGAAGGGGAAGGGGAAGGGGAAGGGGAAGGGGAAGGGAAGGGAAGGGAAGGGAAGGGAAGGGAAGGGAAGGGAAGGGAAGGGAAGGGAAGGGAAGGGAAGGGAAGGGAAGGGAAGGGAAGGGAAGGGAAGGGAAGGGAGAAAAAAAAAAGAAAATAAGTTCTTGGATAATGCTGTCACTGGGTTTCAATTAATAGTTCTGGTTGGATCATTGACCTCTGGGCTGGATGTCAAACAAGAGGTCCAACACCCCTGCTCCAATCCCCCTGCTCCAGCAGGACCACCTAGAGCTTGCTGTCCAGGACCATGTCCAGATGGCTTTGGAATACCTCCAAGGATGGAGACTCCACAATCTCCCTGGGCAACCTGTGCCAGTGCTTTCTTACATTCACAGTAAAAAAGTCTCTCCTGATGTTCAGAGGAAGCCCCCTGAGTTTTGGTTTACACCCATTTACTCTGGTCTTCTCAATGCAGTAGCACAATGAAACCATAACAAAAGTGCTCTAGGTACAACAGAGCCTTCACTAAAAACTAATCTATAATTTTCACTGTGTTTCATGCTGTGAAACATGATACTCATATTCCAAACATTTTTAGAGTTCTCTACATTGGATCAAACCTTCTTTTATGCAAACTACTGTAAAGCAAAGTAATACAGAGGAGGAATTGCTTTTCATACAAGTTTTTTCTGTGCCAGCTACTATCAATCTGTGAAATGTTATGAACAACAGCACAAGAGCCATCACGCTGATTAACTCAACAAACTATTCAGACTATGTAAGGAGACAGTGGGGAATGAAAGAAGCAAGTTAGATGTGTACAACACAGCCTTTTGGAAAAGGCTGTCACTAAGGCTCAGTACACAGGTAAGGTGAAAATCAGGCAGGGAGCAGGTTTAGTTGTGGTAAAGAAACCTGCAATGGTAGTAAAGAAAATCTAAGGAGCAAAATTAATGACAGGACTCCAATTCTGACACAGAGAACACAGAGGAATGACAACTTTATCACAGAAACACAGAACTTCAGGCAAAAGCTGACTGATGTCAGTGCATTACAATAAACTTTTTTTATTGCATCTAAGAGAACAGATATGTTGAAACAGAAAAACACAGACCCCCTACTCACCAATACTGACAAGAAACCCATTCTTACTATTCACTTTTATTTTTATCCATGACCTAATTGTCCAGACAAAACTGAATTAGAACTTAAAAAGTGATCTTCATTACAGAACTGGGTGCAAAAATAAGTCATTTAAAGTGAATATACCAACTTCAGTGAAAAAAACGACAGTTCCTTTGTGAGTATTCCTATTTGCAAGGGAAACAGCTGCACAAAGACAAGACTGCTTTAGTGCTCATGAAAGTGATAATAAATGAACTGCACAAGGTGATTCTCACTGATACTGAACAGCCAGATACCATTCCTGAGGACAATGATCACGTCTTAAGGAACCGCAACATCCTGGATGAGACTGACCACTCCTTTCTCATGGATTTTTGGTCAAAACATCAGACAGTTTGTTCTATCTTTGTAAAATGTCTTTGAATGTATGCAGAAGGGATTACATCCATCCAAAAAATCCCAGAGGGAGGATCTTTTATTTTTTTTTTAAACTTACAGATGAAAAAAAAAAATTATGTTACTTTTCTGAGGTCAGAATGTAAAGGATAAGGGAAAAAAAGAGTTCAACTTACAGTGATCAGCACTGCTTGCCCCAGAGGCTTTGGTAGTTTTGCCCAAAGGACATTTGATACAAGAGGAACGTCCTGTCTGATACTGATAGTAGCCAAGAGGACAGGGAATGCATTCCTCTTTCTGGAAATGACTGCCCGGAGGACAAACGACTGCAAAGAGAATGATCATCTTATCACTCTTTTGGAATCCAATCCATTCAGGCATTTGCACACTTATGTGGGGAGACATATAAATATATAGATATATTAAAAGCTAGTAAACTTGCCATAGGCTTCAAGTTCTCAATATATCATTTTCTAAGTGAGGTAACACAGGTAAACACTTCTTAGCCATTCATCACACTTACCAATGACTGAAATATAGTCTGTGATCTTTTTTCTTAGGTCACCCTAAAAATGTTCTTGAATTAGAGCACATCAAATTGTTTGATTGGAAATGCCAAGTCCAGATTTCCATTTGTCAAATCCATTTGTAACAAGATAATGCATTTTATGGATAAGTTATGAAATAAACAAAGGAATAAAAGTTACAAACAAAGTAACTTCTAGCACTACAGATAGAAACAGGAGGGCTCCTAGGAGAAGAAACTCCAAAAACACCATACAGAGACCTGTCATATGGTAACACTTACATTCAGAATTGTGGTTATGAAATTTTTGGTAAGCTCTTCCAAACTAAACAGTAACGGCTGGATTAAAAGTCACTAGTCATGTGCATGACAACCCAAACACAAACCAAAAAGATATTCTTGATCTGTATATATATCATTTTCAGAACAATCAGGACTGATATTTCCAACTGACCTGTTGCAAATTACAAAGAAAACTCTTTGTCTTCTGGGAGGTCATGAAATACCATCTTTCCCTCCAGATCATTCAAATGAGGTATACAGCAGAAAAGTCACAGATACATTTGCAGGACAATACCTTTACTTGTTATTTCACAGCTGCTTTCCAAATGTAGATTTCCTTCAAAACACTATCAAATGTATATTTTGGGATTTTGACAAGGTGCAAAACTTCATTTCTGTTCTTGCCCTACATCTTAACAGCAGTTTAAGCTTGTAGGGAGAGTAACAGTAATGAAAAATTGGCCATCCCCACTACAACCAGTCTGATGAATTATTGTTCTGGCCAACACACCAGAATGTAAATTATTTTAACTTACAGAAGTACCTAACTTATAATAGACTAAAAAGATAGCCAGTATAAAAATAATCATATCTTCCTCCATCTGCTCTAAATGTTCCAACAGGAAGATCTAGGGTGAGACAACTGTAAGACTGAAATTTTCCTCCCAAGTACGTATCAAGACAATTACTCTAGGTATAACACATACATAAAATCAATTACAGAACAAAAAAAATCCTGGATCAGACAGAATTCTCCTCTCTCAAGTACATTATTTAATACACAAGAGAATCTGAGACATTTTAAAGACATTTTCCAACAGATGCAAAAAGGATCATACTCATTGCAAATGAGCAACAGTAGAAATCAAAATGAAATGAGTAATCCATGCCTAAATTGAAGAGAAAATGCAAAGGTTGAGGAAGAATAATTAAGTAATTAAAGTTTAAAAAGGAACACATTAAGCTTTTCAAAACATTCCCCTTGTTCATGTAGTTTTTGTCACGATGTGAAAGTAACATCTGTGCTTCCTATTACATTTTAGGCAAGTAAAATTGCCTTTTGTCTCACACATCAGATTAAAAAAAAAGAACAGCAAAAAATGTTTGTGCAGACACACGTCTTCTAGACTCTAGAACTCTTAGAGGCACATATCATTCCAGCTATAGGTTACATTCCACACAAGGACACAGAAGTTAAGTTTGATTCTGGAAGTCAGAAAAACCATTGTATTATACTGCTTTCAAGCTTTGACACATTTTAAAAATATAAACTAGGGAACAGCTTTGAGCAACGATCTCAGACCTATGTGTTAGCACTGTGCCCAAACTTTATATCCATAAAGTATGAAAAAATAAACTAAAATACAAAAATAAACCACAAATTCAATCCCTTGTCCCTGCACATGAAATTTGTAACACTTCTAATTAGATTTGAGTTCCTGTATACCAAGAGAACAACAAGATGGGTAGCAAATTCCAGGTTACAGACTCACTGGCATAACTGTGCATTGATACCACTCCCCACTGTATCCTCCTTTTACTAAAGACCAGCTCTCACTCCACTAAGAGTGTTTAAAAGTTGTCACAAATGATCATTACTCAATGCTTGCACTGCTCTTTCCTCTTTCCAAGGGTACTAGAAAACTTTGGGGTGTCAGATTCTTGGTCTAGATTATCAGAAATGTGTTCTTGAGCTATCAGCTCAGCTATAATATAGCACTTCATTTGATTTGGGTTATGCTCTGCCAAAAGCAACTCTGTTACAATTGCCAAGCATTCTAAATAATAAATGAAACCAGCATAAAAATGTATAGTAAACCAAAGATAACTCACAAACAGGCTTCAGGTTTTCTGCTGAAATAAATGAAGGGTTGAGTTCATAAAAATATCTTCTGGACTGATTCATTTTGACTCACACCTTAGCAGAGACAGTATCTTATGTACCCTTAAAGTTCAGCTAAAATAAAACTGTTAACTCACACTCTTAAGAAATTATACTGACAAATATCTATAGAGTAAACTAACTCAATGTAAAACTCACAGAATCACAGAATGGCAGGGGTTGGAAGGGACCTTTAGAGATTATCTAGTCCAGCACCCATGCAGAAGAAGGTCAACCTAGATGAAGTCACATAGGAACATGTGGGTCCAGGTGGGTCTTGAAGACCTCCAGAGAAGGACACTCCACAACTTCCCTGGGCAGGGTACAGTAAAGAAGTTCTGCCTTAAGTTAAAGTGGAACTTCTTGTGTTCCAGCTTTTGTGCATCACCCATGTCCTATCACTGGACACTACAGAAAACAGTGTTGCTCCATCTCCTTGACATACACCTTTTAAATACTTGTAAGTATTAATGAGGTCTCCCCTAAGTCTCTTCAAACTGAACAGTTCCAGGTCCTCCAGCCTTTGCTCATAAGAAGGAAGCTCCAATCCCTGGTCATCTTATTGCTGGCCCTGCACTGGACTCCCTCTTCCCTGTCCTTCTTGAGCTGGGGAGTCCAGAACTGGACACAGTACTAACACATAATAAATGTTACTCAGTTGCTGGCTGGGTTTAAACCATGACAGTGATGGACTCTACTTAATAAATAATGGTACCTTTAATCAGTACAAGAGTACCTTTCCTTAAGTAACTGAAAATTACTCCAGATTCTCAGTAGGAACTAATCTTTTTTTTTCTGCATAGTATATTTAAATAACCAAGTTGTGAAATGTTTCAGACTAAGGAGAGGAACTGAAACTGCAGTCAGTTACCATAAAGATCCAGGATGGAAACTGCAGAAGTTCAGAACTGATTCACCAGTTGATTACTTTGCAGCCGTTACCCAGGCATTAGGAAGCTCTCGTGACTTCAAGAGAACCATCACACCAAGCAGAGACCTAAGTTGTTTTAATGTATTTTGATTTGCCTTTAGGGTCTCTAACCTAAGGTGCATGATGTTGAAGTTTCCCCACCTGAAAATAGTCCCCATATTGAAAGATTTATGCAATGTCTGCTACTGTTGATCTTATACCGAGAAGTGGTACATCCTTTTTCTGTTTCCCCCCATCAAAAAGCTAGACATAGTGAATACATCTCAAACTGATGTAAGCTAGATACAATGTCATTGAGGCTAATGGGGACACCAAGAACCACCAGGGATGTGCTGTAGCTGGGTTGATGTTGATAGAAACAAGAGCGGGCTGTTAAAGGGAGGGCTCTTTGGCAGAAGACTGCCAGGCACAGACACAGGGATTCATCAAAAAGGTAGGTTTGGCAGCCCTAAGCTGGAGGTTGGCAGAAAGGCAGCCCCTTCAAGGGAAGCAGAATAAATAGAAGATGAAAAGAGATCAGAAGTGCATTCAGGTCAAGGGGCTGGCCATCACCGAGAAAGCTTCCATCTGACTGGACTTGGCCCAAGAATTCACAGTCTCAGGGCTCCTGCCGTTTCTGCATCTAGGTTTCTATTTTGGGTAATATATCATTGTCTGTAGCACTGACTACATTACATTGTGAAATCTTCTTATTAAGGATCACACACATTACAGAAAGACTTTGTAATACTAAACACATCTAAAATGTATTTTTAAAAATGTTTGCAGAATGTTCTGTAATATCAGTGTCAGTGTCATGATGCCTATTTCCAAATCATTGCTTCAATGGAAAGACTGAAGAGTAAGCAAGGCACTTGCCATCTCAACTCAGATTTATCATTCACATCGGTGCTTCACACCTTTCACTTATTAACCATAAGCACAAGTTCACTGATTATTTCCTAACTTTAGCTGTCAACATTGAAGTAGAGAAAGCCAAACTGAGACATACCACATCCTTGTGAATTTGGGACTGCTTGCCCAGGAAGTGAAATTCTTCGAAACCCATTTCTACATGCCAGCTGCACCCTCGGAGACAGATCGAACTCTTCATCCCGGGGAAAATCAATGAAAGCATCTGCTAAGAATTGCTTGGAGTCCAATTCAAGCAGAAATTCACCATCCTTAATCTGTTTTATAAATGCTCCAATGAGACTTTCTCCAACAATTGCATTTTCTAAAGGGTGGAAAAATACAACAAAAGAGTATGAAAGTGATTTCTACCATGGGAACCACATATAGATAGCCACACAGAGACTCATGAACTTTATGTTAAAAATAAAAGCAGATACAGAAATACAGGCATGTTAGCAAACAACAGATGAGAATGAAATTGTAAAGTATCTATCAGATTAAACTCCTAATCACAATATATGTAGAGGGTGCTAAAGAAAGAGGAAAAAGCAAACCAAATAAGAAATGATATACTCAAAAATTAAAACATCAGCGAGTAACACTTGATTTTTGAGTTAAAAAAGTTCAGCAGATGAAAACCAGGATTAACCGATACTCAGATTTAATTATTCCTGCTTTTGTCAGTAAGGTATCATTTGCTTCTCCTTCATCATTTTCTTGGTTTGCTTTTGAAGGCCAGCATCTTTAACAACATAATAATCACCTTCTGTCACACCATTGATATTCAACATATCCACCTACGCCACAGTCACGCTCTTCACTATCTCCAAAACTGGTGTTTAAAGCTGGAAAACAGTGACTATTTTTCCTACTCTCTATATTCTTAGATGCCCAGTTTCCCTTTCAATGGGCAGCCCAGAAATCCAGCAAATAGATGTCATGCACCCTATGTACTTTGAGCTTTGTGACTACAGGAATGACCTCAGACACAACTTTCACAAGGAGGATCTTACATACTTAAAGACAATGTGAGGAATGTTACAGTTCACATGCTGTACAAAGACTATTATCTTATGACTATTGTGTCTAAGGCAAACAGCCAAGGGTACTGCTCCCTTCTCTCGTGGAGAATTTCCCATCTTTGCACTGTAGCCCACAGATGGCTTTTCAGTTGTGTGAGAAGAGAATTTCACCTTGCACTCTCAGTGCTCTGTTTCTGCTAGCTTTCAGCAACCTATCCTTCTGCTGCACTAACACATACTATAATCAGCACTTAGTTTTGCTCAATTCTAGGCCACAGTGATACTTAGTCTGTGAGGAAGTAATTGGAGATCACCACTTAACCAACAGCACTGCAAATCTTGCCAGAAATTGTCTCCTAATTCAAAGCAGGAATAAGCAGATTAGCCTTTTATTCAAGCAAATATCCTTCCAAATTGTCTAGCAACTAGATGTACCAAGACTAAAAATAACCTTGAATTGACAGCTGAAGGCAATTCACATGTAGAAAAGATGCAAACAATCAAACAAGTAGGAATCCACTTAGGTCTGTTGAATGTCCTTTAATCTAAAGTGTGTGAAAAGTATATTGAAAAGTTTGATGACAGTATCAGTAAATGTGACCCTCTTATGATCACACTATGTATCCATGCATATATAATATCCTTTACATTCACAGTATAGACATGTTTAACTGTAGTAAACATGTCCATGTATGGCAAGTAAACAGGAACACCCTGGAATGTCTCAACAGAAAACAATTCAGTGCCTGACGGACATGGCAGCCACACAGTTGCTAGTGATGCCTTGCTTCAATCCTTCCAGGACAGCTGTCCAACTTGGGGCCACACTTCCCTGTGGACATGGGACCTAGCTTCTGGTCCAAAGTGAGATACAAGGCAGATACAATAGCACTTCCCTTGTTTTGTTTCTGTTCTGCTGCACAGTTTTGGCAATACAAACTACTATGCATCTCACCATATTGTCAGATTTACTGGAAGTTCTTACTAAGCATTTCTCCAGGACCTGGTATACCTTTAGGGATTTAGACTTCTTGGGAGACAGTATATCTTTTCACATACAGAAATATCCTGCAAATTGATGCATCTTGTGTGATGCAATGGGAATAGATTTGAATCAAGGTTTATTTCTGTTGAATGAAGAACTAATTTCATCAGGAAAGGAATAATATCATTACCTAAAGTTTATATTAGTCAAGGGAGAGAGTGAGAGAAAACTGAAAGAAAAAAGTTAATATGTTATTTTTGAAATTTTCCTTAGGGAAAATACAGAGTCCAGAGACACAGCTTAAAATATCAATTGTATAGGGCAGGGATTGATTTTCCCCAGTCTCACTGGCATGGACTGTTTAGCTCATTTTTATATTCCATAGTATTTTTTTCCTGTTGAATAGAAAAAATTGCTACAGGCGTTTCTCAATACTTTAGAGCTGTGGCCTAAGCTACAAAGCCAAATGGCATAAGATCCTGCAGGAAGGGATTTGCATGGGCTCAGAACTGAGCGCATGAAAACATCTGTGAGAAAAAAAAGCAACGAGACATTCACGAGTGATTTAGATTTGAGGCTCTGCATTTGGAACATATGCATGCTGTGCTTCTGTTTAGCAACTTATTTCTCAACTACCTCACAGGGAGAAACAAAAAAAGCAAGGCTTCTCGTTTACCTGTAAAGAACAAAGCTATTGAAGTAGTGTAGATTTTCAAACCAGAGAGTTTTTGCTCACTTTGTGTAAATACATTGGAAAATATCTCAGAAAGAACTCAAAGTTGCCTTAGAAAGTAATGGAAATTGATGATAGAAAGAATATATAGTGAGCAGATTCTGCACTGCCTCCTCTGAAACCATGAAGTCATCCCCAGAAGAACACTTTTCGTATTACAGGTAAATTATAGTGTGGAGAGGGTAAAAAATGTAATGCGTTCAAAGGAGACACTTTCCAAAGTAAACCATAGAATCATAGAATGGTTTAGGTTGGAAGGGACCTTAAAGATCATCTAGTGCCCAACTACCTTTCCATGGGCAGGGACACCCTCCACTAGATCAGGTTGCTTAAAGCCTCACCCAAGCTGGATATTTTAAGAGATGGAGCAGCCACAACGTCTCTGGCCAATCTGCTTCAGTGCCTCACCATCCCCACGGTGAAGAACTTTCTAACATCTGATCTAAATCTGTGCTCTTTCAGTCTGAAGACATTATCCCTTGTCATATCACTACCTGGCCTTATAAAGTTCCTCTCCAACTTAAACTAAACACAATACATTGATTCACCTTCAGGAAACTGCTTGATTATTGATGCTTGCCTTATAATCTAGAGCAACTGAATGTGTGTAAACATAAGAGACTATAAAGTCAAGAGTAACATGAGCACTACAGCCACTTTCTGCATCCTGAGGGCATCTGAATTTGGTTATGATCAGGCTGTAGGACACGTGTCCAAGCCCCAAGGTTAGAGGGAAGGACACTATTCAGACAGTTATTTATATTTAGTGCTGGGAACATCAATGCAATGCAGTAAAACTAGAGAAAAGGTGGCACAGAGGGCATTTAAACATGGGGTTTGCCTTTTACATCTTTTATTTTAAAGAGAAACACTGACTGCTTTGAAAGAAATTCTTTACACCATGTCTACCTCGCTTCAAAACCACAGCAAAAATCTGCCAGTCATTGGTTTCTGCATAATTGCCCTAGGACATCTGGGGTAGGAGTCATTCTCTAGTGTCAAAGGTAATGTAAGAAATAGAAAAGAAGAAAAGAAAGGAAAAAACAAAGAAAAACCTTGGAAGAAATTAGGGGGTTTTTTGGCAATATTTGAATTGTGTTTCTCTGAGTCAAACTCAACAAAGAACACAATGTTTTCCACCAAGTATCTGCCCAATGGAAATTAACATCTGGGACAGTTCATCTCATGCCCAATAAAGTAAATTTCAATCTCAGTTAAGGAAGCTGGGAGAACCAGTCCTATCTGAAAGAAACAGTCAATTACAGCTCCTTTCCACTGTGCAGTCACAGTCTAAAGAGAAGCACGGCAACACCAAAAGCTCAAAAGTCTATTTCAGGGGGCATTTATAATATTTTGTTAGTGTTGCCTAAGAGCAGACACAGAGAAGTAAAACAACTAAAAGCAATGAAAATTTAATTCTCAGAAATATCAGAGGATATTACCAATATCATGTAAGTCAGGGAGAGAAGCTGCTGGGATGTTTTCCAGTTGAGTCCTCCATGTGATGTTCACTCCCAGGCGATCCTCGTTCAGGCATTCAACATAGACAGTGGAGTCATCACAGACAAAAACTGAGCTGGTAGTTCCAAATGCATTTACCTTGAATTCAAAATTAAATGAAACCATGGTTACTCAACCTAAGAACCTTTAGTTCTTGCCTTTCCCTATTCATTTGTACTGTACTATGTCTGAAGGCAATGTTTTTCAAACAGATTCTGAGAGATTTCATGGCATAGAATCATAGAATGGTAGGGTTGGAAGGGACCTTTAGAGATCATCTAGTCCAACCCCCCTGCAGAAGCAGGGTCACTTAGATCAGGTCACATAGGAACATGTGCAGGCAAGTCTTGAAGACTTCCAAGGAAGGAGACTTCACAACCCCTCAGGAAGACTGTGCCACTGCTCCTTCACTCTCACAGTGAAATAGTTTTATCTTATATTTAAGTGGAACTTTCTTCCACCTCTGTTAAACAGGCAAAGTTCTACTTTTTGTCTCAACATTTTTTTCATAGTAGAACACTCCCATGACCTCAAAAAAAACCCAAAAACCAAGAATGGCAAAGAAAAAATTCTCAAAATCAACAACAACAGAGATTAAGGAACTGCAGTTACCTGGAGGTGACATAAACCACGAGCCTTCAATTCATCTAAAATAAATATCTGGAATGTCTGTAGTAATCCAGAGTATTCAGAACTACAAGTCTTCTCAGAAGGCAGTAGTAGTTGAAAGTGTGTTTGAGCTTGGACTGTCTGAAATAACTGGAGTTCTAAAAATCAAGTAGAAAGGGCATTTAGCAGCCTCACTGGCACAGAAACAGACTTTTTGTGTTTGTTTTCTTTTTGCCCTTGGGTTATATTTCTCTCTGTCATTTTGTTATACTCCTTTTCATTACAATTATTATTGTTATAATATACTATATTTCATTTTAGTTACTAAACTGTTATTAACTCATGAGTTTTACTTTTTCAGATTCTCCTCCCTGTACTGCGAGGTTGGGAGGGGCAAGAGGATGGGTGCTTAGCTGCTGGCTGGGGTTAAACCATAACAGTTACTTTAAGGAAAGACAACATTGATTTGGCATTTTGATCTTGCATCAATATCATCTCCCCATTTCTTCCCCATCTTCCCCATCAATAGGATTTTCCCCAACAGCAGACTTCTTGGTGGTAAATTATAAGCACCAAGAGAAACGCTTGATAAATATGTGTGTTGTGCATTAGAGAAAAAGGCAGGTGTAATACAAAATGATATATTTTACACTGGAGCACTAACACATAGAAGGAAAGGGAACAATCTGAATCACTAAGGACAATTTTTTATAAGCCTTAGAAGACAGGAATTTCCAGAGAACTACATAAAAACTGACAGCAAGGCAATACTTAGAAAATAAACTGGAAGACAGGAATTGTTGAGCTGTCATCCTCTGCTTCTCTTAGACACAGTCTTGAAAAGACTTTTATGAAAAAAGGAATTAAATAGTTAAAGGAATTAATACTAATTCATCTGGGCTTTCAGTAACCTAGTTTGTCAAATTAACTGAGTATCAACTTTTAAGAGGATAAATTTGGTGGCAAAATGGCATTGCCATGGACATCTACAAGAGTCTTCAATTTTTTTTATAGCATATCAAATCACACAAATCAATGACAAATCCATGATCTCATCAGCCACCAAAGAAAAATCTATTTAGTTTTCAGCTAGAAAAAAATAAAATGTTCAGATTTCTTGTCTCCATTGGAGTTCTGCTGACCCCAGGCTTCACAGAGGGTTTGTTGTCACAGATTCAGCACAGTGGTCATGCAGTCATGTCACCTCCAAATGGAGCTGGTTCTTATTCCACCAGCCTGGAAAAGTGGCAGAGCTCTCTTTCACTCACCTCCTCTCCAGGTAATTTCTCCATTACCATGAAGCCTATTTAATTGCCTTCTGATGTGTTGGGAATTTTTTCTCTCTCCTTAAAACTCTGCTCTAATTCAAACACAAATTATGGGGGAGGTCCTTGGCTTGCATTAAACAGGAGCTGGTATCAAATTGCCACCCCTCTTGTCCTTACAGTTATTCAACTGCTGTCAGGAAAACGTGAAAGCTACTTCATAACATGCTACAAAAACCTAGCAAACGTGATTAGAGACAGACAAATGTCTCAGTCTGAAATTTAGAGTTTAAATTTACATTTGAAATAGAAGACCTGAGCTACAACTGGAAATGTGTCAATTCAGGGGTTTCCAGAATGGGTTTAACCTACTCTGGAGATGGAGAGTATCTCCAAACTTGGCATCAAAATCTTCCCTTCTCAAAGTTCAGCACTACTACAAATTGGCATTTTGATCAAAATGTGTGTCTATGTGACATAATTGAAAAGAACAACTTTAATATCCAGTTACATGAACTCTGAATAGACACCCAATTCTTCCAAGATTTAGAGTGTCGTTTTCTTCTTGAAAGAAAAATGGTTTGAAAAATATCCAACAAAAAAGAGTCAACAAAGACAACAATAATCCTAAAGAACAAACCGCTGCAAAAAGATGCAGAAGTAACAGTGACTTGATTATGCAAATAAACAGTCAAGTGGTGCCAAATTCAAACATCTGGCACTCATCTGTTCCTCCAGGACTAAGTGGTTCCATCAGAATCACTTCATGGTGCCAGCATCTTTTAACTAACAAAGGAAAATCTACATATAGATTGAGTAACTATTTATAGTTGTATTATTACAGAAAAGCAGGTCTGTTTCTGGCATAGGAGCCAGTCATGAGGTGAAGACGGCAGAAGACAGGCTCATCTACTCCACCTTAATTTAGCAACTCCCATATAAGTGTTATGTTCTATTATTATCATTCACACAGTAGCTTTGTGCTGAAAGTGGATTTTTGTATACTGCTCTATGCCCATCCCAGCCCCCAGCAGTTCAGACGTACTCTGGCAGGCATGGTGGAGTGGGGCAGCCGAGACCCATCGACGTTGCTGTGCATCACACTGAAATGATGTGCTGGAAGAAGCACTGTGGAAGCCCTGGCGACACACCAGCCAGCACTGTTGAAGGCTTGAAGCTTGCCCAGTAATGTTTTCACAAAATAGAGCTCCGTTGAGGATAGATGCAGCACCAAATGGCAGAGCACACTGTGGACCTTTAGGTATATGAGAAAGGAGATATATTAGTGGCATACTATGAACAATTTCCAGTAAAATTCTGCAAAACCCTCATATCAACAGGGAAAACCTAGGATAGCATCCTGTGCTGTCCCTGTCATCTCATCTGGTTTAATGTCAGCATGGTTCAGTTTACTAAAGCTGATGAAAAAACACCTATTGACTTTGATGAGCAATGCATTGTGTGCCTGGTTTCTAAGAAGAGATAAGTTTAAAGTAGTCATAGAATCATAGAATGTTAGGGGTTAGAAGGGACCTTTAGTGATCATCTAGTCCAACCCCCTTGCAGAAGCAGGGTCACCTAGATCAGGTCGCATAGGAACATGTCCAGGCGGGTCTTGAAGACCTCCAGGGAAGGAGACTCCACAACCCCTCTGGGCAGCCTGTGCCAGGGCTCCCTCACCTCAACAGTGAAATAATTTTTTCTTATATTCAAGTGGAACTTTTTGTGTTCCAGCCTCATCCCATTACCCCTTGTCCTGTTACTAGCTACTATAGAAAAGAGGGATGTCCCAACCTCCTGACACTGACCCTTTAGATATTTATAAATGTTAATAAGATCTCCCCTCAATCTCCTCTTCTCCAGACTAAACAGCCCCAGTTCCCGCAGCCTTTCCTCATATGAAAGATGTTCCAGTCCCCTGATCATCTTGGTGGCCCTGCGCTGGACTCTCTCCAGCACTTCCCTGTCCCTCTTGAGCTCAGGAGCCCAGAACTGGACACAGGACTCCTGATGAGGCCTCACCAGGGCAGAGTCATGAATGAATTTAAGCAGGAAATGGAGGTTTATAACTATGAGTAGAACAAATCTTTACAAAAGGTAACCAGTGGAAATAGACAGGGCCAAACAAATAAAAAAATCCAACAAAATATCAATTCCTTTTAGACTAAAGTTTGAGAACATTAAGATCAGGATGTTGTGACTATCGTACCTACAACTGCATCAGGATGATTCTGGTGGCCCAGCAAGACATTAGCAGTAGCATATAGCTCTGGAGTTGGAGTACAGTGTTCACCTTATCACCTCACTCTGCATCAATATAGTCATTTCATCCCTGCCAGCGTATCATAACAGATTATTATAGCAGGCTAACTGTAATAATTACTTTCGATGAATCAGTACCAAAAAATATAACTGCTTCACTCAATATTGGTCAAATCTCAATCTAATTACTGAATAGATCTAGTATTAGTTAAATACTTCTGAGTTCTAGACCTACAAAACCTAAGAAGAAAAATTGACTTCCTCACACAGAAATAAAGTAAAAGATATTCTCATGTTGTACAAATTGCTTGTTGCTCAGAGAATACATGGGTCATTTTTCAACTAGCAATTCTCATATCAGTCCTAGCTTCCCTAGTCACTGGAGTAAGGCAAACATTGCTGAGGTCCAGATGAGAGCAGCCTCTCTCTCCCCTTCTGATATAGATATGAAGATTTATTCCTTAATTTAGCAGCTACTTCAGCTAAAGCTTGAAACATTGAAGGATGAATCTGGGATCCAAGGTGCACAGTACACCTTTTTTTTCCCAGCCCTGAGCATCTCAATGTCAAAATAAAAGGCTTTCATATGTCTCTCTGAAATGCCAAATCCATTTTTTTCCCAGTTTCCTTTACTGAATCTTTTCTCCAGTAACTCTGTAAATGGGGCCACTACATTCCTTCTCTTCACTCGTTGACTTTGTATCCAGTCTCTTTTTCACTAAGGGTGGAAACCTGGCACCTTTACTTAACAAAATTTTAATAAAGCTCCCAAGATTTTAGGATCAAAAGACATCACTGTAAAAGAGATAATAATACTCATCTTGACTAATGTAAATGACATCCACCATTATATATAAATTATCTTTACATCTCAGTATACAAAGTATATAAAAATCAGGCTGTGGTCTCTTTATTCCTGTGGCACCTTTTTGTATCTAGAAAGTCAAATCCAGGTCTCAGTTGTACATTGCTACCATCTTTTACTGTTTGCTCCAATAATGGAGTGATAACTAGGGAAATAACCAGCACTCAAAACAGTGATGGATGGTTTCCTGGTGTGATTCACAGATTTCAGATAACATTCTGTAATTTGCTCATTTATCCCTCTATTATCATCTGATGATGTTATGAGATGTCTTCTTGTCAACTGTTATTATCAAGTTAGTGCCATTTTGTCATTTATCCATTTCAGTCACAAATACTCAGTCCTGTAGGAGTGAATCAGAATGCAGTTGAATACTGATACTTCTTTTACAACTGTTTCTAAAGATTTCTACAAGGAATTTGTCTCTAGTAACTTCTCTGGAAAGCTTTCTGTCCTCTACCTCTACTCAGAGCATGGAAAGTGGCATGAGGATGGGAGATGCATCTGAGGACTGCTAGGATACTTGGCATCATATCTCTGTTGCATGTTAACTAGAAAAAGTTGGATTCTACCTCTGATGGAAATGATTAAGCTAATGAAAACCTCATTGCATGCTCTGGGCACTGTGAAGTTAGTACTTACTGTTTACAGCTGTCTGTTCTAATGTTGGAAGAGAAGCTTATCATATTTTCCCACCACAACATCTTCTTTTGCTGATAGGCATGATCTCCAAGATAGTGAGATCATACTCCTTTCCCTTTTTCCTGAACAATTATTACTAGGCCCTAGGACTAGAGATATAAGGCTGGATAGACTGAGGGGAAAAATATTCTTTACACAATGGCCAAGTCCTTTAGCATTAAAAAGTTCCACTGCTACTTCAAAATATGGGAAAATCATTAAAGATTGTTTCAATGGTACTTGTAGAAAATAACAAATAGCTTTCACTAAAGCCAGGTTTCCACTATATTTCCAGTGCAATTCAGTCTCTCAGCTCAGTCTTTTGAAAAAAAAAGGTCATTAATCATTTAGTCACTATTTCCTCTAGGAAAAGTATAGTGTCACAAGATCCCAGGAAACATCAGATGTACATACAAAATAATCTTAGAGACATATCTTGGAGTATACCTACATCCTCCTTAGAACATATTCCATAAATTCTCTTGGAATTTAGGTGGCAGTTAAGAAAAAGAGCTTTCATGGAGAGAAGGAGACATTGAGGACTTAACATTTACTATTAGTTCCAACTGTTCTCTGGCCTACTAGAAATGATTCTATTTCTTCCTGTTCACCTTCAGAGTCTATGGGAACGTCAATGCATGCTGCTGAGTGCCAGGTGTCACATTGAGTTAACAAAATAGAATCATAGAATCATAGAATGGTTTTGCCTGGAAGAGGCCTCTAGGATCTTCGAGTCCAGCCTTTGTCCCAGCCCTATCAACCACTAGAACATTTCCCTAAGTGCAACATCCACTTGTCTCCTAAACCCCTCCAGGGACAGTGACTCCAGCACCTCCCTGGGCAGCCCGTTCCAATGCCTGACAACCCTTTCAGTAAAGAAATTCCTCCTCAGATCCAGCCTGAACCTCCCCTGGCACACATGAGGCCAAAAATAAATAGACACCACACAGCCACATGTCCCACAGAAATACTAGCCCATAACCTAAAAGCAGGATGTACTTGTTAAAATGATCACCTCTGTGTCACTGAAGAGCCAGAAATCTGTACTGTATTGGATCTGTATTTGGCTGTGCCACCTCAGCTGTAGTTAGGCATCTCCACACAACACCACAACACGAGGCAGATACAACCCTGGGGTTTCCTTGTGGCTTCTCATAAAATCCCATCCACATAGCTCTCTATTGGTACAAGAGAGTCCAAAGGAAATGATGTTGGTGGAGGTTTCCAAGTTAGCAGAGGAGACATCCTCTTAAAATGCCTTACAGCCAGTTGCTCTTTATATATCAGAATCACAATAGGAAACAGAAGTAATTTCTTCTTATATGGTCTCATTTTCCTACTTCTACCAACAGAACTCAATTAAAAAAATCCAAAAGAATAATGGAAGCAGTATGGAAATAATGCAGGCCAGGAGGCTGGGCTAGATAATCTCTAGAGGTCTAGATCTCCACATCTCCAGTTTCCACTCATCATTACACTTTGAAGCACAGATTCATAGAAAGTTTGGTTTCTTCACTTCAGTGATGAGAAGATGTATAAAGGCCACTGAAAATTAAATTTATCTAAATGTCTCCCATTTGGACATCTCACTGAAAACCATGAGTGAATGCCAGTGCTTTGCAGCTCTGGTCATTAAGGAAACACTCTGTGAATATGCAGTGTTTTGGCACATCCTTTTCACAGCTCTGGTCACAAGCCAAGGGTAGCAATGGCACACACATACATTTTTCAAATTTTGTTTTAGTCAGTTGAATGGCTTTTAATCCCAGGGCCAGCCCAGACTGGAACACAGTCAAGTTTGCAGCAAGCTGTCCACACTGACTTTTTGGTTAAGTTAAGCTGCTTTGATTTAACCAATTTTATAAATATAGACAAGTCAAAGATCCACCTTTCCCCCTGACAAAGCCCTTGAAGAAAACCACACATTATGCCCAGGTCTCAAATCTGCCTTGATACAAAGATAAGCATACTGGTTGAGTAAAAGTCTCTACAAAGATTTGAACAAAGAATACTGGAAAAAGTGAAGATCTGGGTCAAGTTCCAGACTTAGATTTGCTCAGAAGCAATGCCTCTCAAGCAGGAACTCACTTGCACATTCAGGCCTTCCTCCGCTTACTCGTGTCCCTGGTGCCTCTTCTCCATTGCCAAAGACACACCAGCAGCTCTTTTGATCTTGGCTGCACTGAACAGGTGAGAAAGTTCCATTGTCTCCTTCACACTGTGGGATGTATCCTCTGCCAGCCTCTCGTAAATCAGCTTTAGACTTCAGCATGTTACAGAAACTTGGACCTTTGAAGAGAGACATTCATTGCAAGATATAAAACAAAAACCAACCAACTGTCCTAAAGACTCTAACAGCAGTGCTTTCAGCACCAGTGATCATGAAACCACACAGAATAAAAAATTTGTTATAAAAATGAGGAGTTTTACTCTCACTAGAAAACACACATTTTTTTTTCTAAATATTAAAGTGCAAGTTACATGGAATCACAGAATCATAGAAGCATAGAATGGTAGGGGTTGGAAGGGACCTTTAGAGATCATCCAGTCCAATCCCCCTGCAGAAGCAGGTCCACCTAGATCAGGTCACACAGGAACACATCCAGGAGGGTCTCCAAGACCTCCAAGGAAGGAGATTCCACAACCCCTCTGGGCAGCCTGTGCCAGGGCTCCCTCATCTCACAATGAAATAGTTTTTCCTTAAAGATTTTTCTAAATCTTTTCCTAAAGATTAAAGTGCAAGTTACATGGGTTTACATCAATGAAATAGTTGAAAAACTACTGGTATTTATTTTGCATTTACATATTTTTGCCATAAATTCAATAACGTGTCATTTGGATGCTGATTTTCTTTAAAAAAAGTAATATTTTTAGTAACAATTTTTGATCAAGGTTATTTTAAATGTAATGATATGATCATGTATATTTTAAAACAAACAGTCTCAGTTTTATGCTTTTAAAATGAGAAAAAATCACTAGCTAAAGAACTGAAGAAACAACCATGGCAGAACTGTAGACTCTTGGGCTGTCTGTACTGCTCAGAAGAGCAGAGCCAATGCATGGGCTCTAATAGGGTATTTCAATCCCTACAAGCAGGAATTCCTCATTTTTTTGGATCAGCTATCTCCTATGAGATTTAAACAGTTCTCTATCTTTATTTGAAGACAATAAAAAGGTATTATAGGTCTAACTACATTTTACAGAGCAGTTGAGGACAATGTAATATGGACTCACTTGACTACAGCTGGCCCAGTTCCCACAGCTCAGGATTCACTGCCTTAGAAAACTCATCCATGACACAAAAGAATTTTGTATGGTAGTAAGAGATGGAAGGTAAAAAAATGCATGGAAGCCTGTTCATCAGTTTGTCTACAGTGGTTTATTTCTGCTGTTATGAAAGTAAAGGGTAACTATTTTCAGATACCCTTTCAGTGTTGATGTGCTTGTATGTACCATATCACTGAGCAATTAAACTGCAAGCCCTCAGTGTTTCACAACTATAACACTCTAAATGAAGCATATGTGTTACAAAGCGTAAGGCATTGCCATGAGTGTCACAGGCTGTGGGTAAAGCATTACTCACACTCAGGATTGCCATCCAAATCTTTGCTGCCACGCTGAAGTACTTCTCCTGACACAGGATCTACACACCAAACATTTGTGTTGGATGTCTGCAGCACAGCATATTCTCCTGTCTACAAAGAATCAATTACATGTCATTGCAGAGACATGTATTAATACCAACATGGAATCATAAAATCATTTTGGTTGGAAAAGACCTTTAAGACCATCAACAACTCCAACCACTAACCTAACGTTGCCAAGCCCAACACTAAATCATGTCCCTAAGCACCTCATCTACATGTTCTTTAGTCATCTCCAGGGATGGTGACTTTGCCACTTTCCTGGGCAGCCTGTTCTATGTTTAACAACCCTTTCAGTGAAGAATTTTTTCCTAATATCTGATCTAAATCTATCCTGGTGCAGCTTGAGGCCATTTCCTCTTGTCCTGTCCCTCGTTATTTGGGAAAAGAGACTGACCCCTCACTACAATCCCCTTTCTGGTAGTTGTAGAGAGTGATCATGTCTTCCCTAAATCTTTTCACCACCTTTGTTGTCGATTTCTGGACACATGCCAGCACCTCAATGTCCATCTGGTAGTGAGGAGCCCCAAACTGAACACAGCACTCAGGGTGAGGCCTCAGCAATGCTGAGTACAGAGACATAATCAGTCCTCTGGTCATGCTACATGCTACAACCCATATCCAAATGTTGGTTAAAATTTTTTATTATATTTACATTTATCCATTAATGAAACACATTGAAAAGAAGCACTAAATATTAAAATATAGTCTACCTTATTAAATACCAGGTCCCGAGGGAAGCAGTATGCAGATTGAAAGCCCGTTGAGATTAAGTTCTGGTATAATCTAGGTTTGAATTGTCTGTTCTTTGCCTGTCTTGAGGCTCTGTCCTGCTCACTGCCCAGTTTTGAGATTATGATGGACTTTATTTTGGGATGTCTGTAACCAGCTTCCTCTCACTCTTCATCAGGAATAAAGAGTTCCCCAAGTGTTAGTCAATCAAGTTGTGCCTTTTATGCACAGCTCTGCAAAAGGCCTAGGCAGAGCCATCCTATAGGAGGGAAGAAGGGGCAAGGATACAGTTTCCCATTGCTAGTCTTCACCTGAAAACTACTTAAATTCTGACTTTGCAGGGAAACATTGCTCTCAGTTTTGTCTTAATTTTTCCTTCATATTAATAGGAATGCACAAGGGATGCTTAAGGAGCACAGATTGAAATTGTACAGGCCTTTGGCACAGTGTAAGTAAAATCAAGGAAACTTTTTCTCTTCCCCCCTCAGTCATGTTAAGTCACCTCAAGGCAGTAGGGGACAAACAAATCATCTGTAGAAGCCTCCAGCTTTGAACCACTCTGTCTCCAGCTGGAAATGAAGGCATTGGCTCGAGATCGCTGACATGATGTCTGGCCTGCAAGAGGGAAAACATATATGTAGGTTAAAATAAAATCAAGTTCTCAAATCTAAGCTAGAGAAAGTAGCACATCCCCAGCTTTTTTGCACATTTCCATTAGGCTCTGATACAGTCTCAGACAGGCAATTCCTGATTGGTGTTTTATAACCACAGGATCACAGGATGATGGAGGGTGGAAGGGACCTCTGGAGACATCTGGTTGGGCATGTGGCCCAATCTCCCTGCTCAAGCAGAGTCACCAACAGTAGAGGGTCATCAAATCATAGTGAAAATAAGCATAAAATCCCCTTTTCTCTTCTTGCAGTGGTTAGAAACAAGCCTTGCTTCATGTATATGATACTAGAACACTAAAATTTGTAAGAACAGGTAAAGATAAATATTTAGGAAGAAAGGAATCAACTGACATTTGGGAAGTTCTGCTGAGCGTGAGACCAAGGAATCCATGACATAACGTCCTCTCTCATCCACACACCAGCAATGACCTGGCCAGGGAAGAAAAGCAGCTTTATTTCAGATGTTGCATTGAAATACACTTTGTTGTGTACTGGGAAGATTTTCATCCTCAGTAGCACTATAGGAAGTGGGTCAGTAAATCTAAGTCATAGTTAATCTGCTCTGTAGACATGAGTAGGCCACACCTGAGAGGAGGGGTGAGAATGGAAGTGTAGCAGCTATGGTGAGACTCTCCCATTGCAGCTCTGGTGCTGCAGCAGATTTTCTATTCCCAGCAATTTGGTATGATCCCCAAACTTGCTGAGAATTCACTTCATCTCATCACCCTGGTCATTAATGAAGGCCTTAAGCATTGCCAGCCCTGAACTGACCCCCAAAG